>NC_057813.1:221098982-221473011 GCF_018294505.1 Triticum aestivum | reverse complement strand
TTTATTTACAGTATTTTTTTAATAGCAATTTATTTCATAAAAGTTATATGAACAATACCTAAATTGGTGTTACTAATTATACCAATGTCACAGTTAGTTTGAGATTTAAATAAAATAGTTTAGCATTTTTATAATTCTAAAAGCATTTAATTTGATATTTTAGCCACTGCTTTAGTTATTAAAGGGCATTAAACCACTTTATAAAAAGGTTGGTTCAGCACCAAAATTGGTCAGGGAATATTTGCAACATTATGAGCATTTTAGTTTTGACATTTGAAAACTTCTATAATTTGACCTGATTCTAAATTTTGAATTCGAACAGGATTTGAAACTTCACGAGATTAACAACAGTAATCGTGGTGACATGGTATCTTTAGCAGAGGTTACTGTAGCTTAATTATCCGGGCGTCACAAGTTTAGTTCAATTAACTGTTTGCGATGAGGAGGAACAAAAGAAAAGGGCAGCGAAATGAAGGCGTGTGCGATTCACATCATACGGTTCACTCGGATGAATTGTTTGTGATTAGGCAACACAAAGAAACAGTCAGCCAGATCAAGGTGTGTGCGATATACGGTATGCGGTTCACTCGGATGAACTGTTTGCGTTGAGACATGAGAACAGAAGCGATTCAACTTAACAAGATGTGTGTGATACGCGGCAAACAGGTTTGTAATCAGGAATGTGTGTGAAGACCAATAATAACACAGACGGTTGCTGCTAATAAGACATGTGAGTTGTGCGATGGGATTGCATATAGAACAACAATATATATATATAGACACACACACACACACACACACACACACACACACCTATAACGATATGCTTGCATAACCAAATTAAACATCCACTTACATTGGTGGCTACTACAACCATGACATTTGCACACACCAAAGTAGACTATTACATGCATAATTACATAGGTGGCTACGACACACATGACATTTTCACACACCAATAAAGTAAACTATATATTACATGCATGATTAACTAGCATAAACGATCATCTGATCATCATTTACTTCTTGTGACGCTTGCTCTGTTTGTGGCTCGATCTGGGCTCGTCGATTTGGGTAACAAGGCACTTCCTCATGTCAACGATCCACCTGTGCATCTCGTAGCATGTGTACACGCTCTTGGCCGCAAACCTGAGGTGAGGTTCATCCCGTTGTCGCATCCAGGCCCCGTGCCAGGATACGGGAATTGTTCTCTGGGCATCCTGCTTCATCTTTTCGTAGTAGGGGTCGATGATGGCCGAGGCGAGTTCGACCAGGGAGTCCTGCTTCGTGCCGCCCCAGACCCTGTAGTGGTCACGGATTTCAACAAGGTTCTTGCAGGCCAAGCCCGTAACACTGAGCGCTTTTACATCGTCTTTGGTTTCCACCATGGTGAACTTGTAGTCGGTGCTGTTGACAAACCTGTTGAAACGGTCGCAAGGCTCCGTGGCCATGCAGTAGTGGTAGATGAGGACATGATGGCGCACGCACAACTGGGCGACAACAACCTTCTGATCTATGTCGGGAGGACCGGCGGTGTACTGGAGGTTGATGTCGACCACCTTGTACTTGTCTCGAGTAAGCAACTGCTCAACACTGTTGATGTAGTCGTCCACCACGGCCGGGTCGATGGTGTACACCACCGAGAGATCCATCTCCCTCGCGTGGGTCTCCACTCTATGCTCATCGAACTCCATTGGAGCGCCGCTAGACATCCCCTCTCTATGTGTCGTCGTGGGTGTGCTTGTTGTGTTGTGGGGCGCGATCAAACGGTTGAAGAGACTAAGGTTATAATGACCGCGGGAACTAAAGGGGTAGCCGGATGGCCAGGAATATCAGCATGCCCTGATGGCAGTTCTAATTTGCAGTGCATAACTCCATTGTGCCGCACGTAACTGCATCGCGTGGCAACGCGCGCGGCACAACCGCATGCGTATGGGCCCCCTGACGTGATCGTGCACACGCCCAACCGCTTTCAGAGCGCGCGCGGAGGGACGCAAACAGAGCGCGCCGATGGACGCGACAGAGCGCGCCGCGGCGCCTAATGGCGAGCACAGCGTGCTGCGGCGCCTAACGGCGAGCAGAGCTTGCCGATGGGTGCGAGGAGAGGACGACACAGTGATACGTGGAAAATAAGACGAACTGTGTGAGCGATGTTGGAGACATCAAGCACGAATCAGATTAGAGTTGCGTGTGCGATACGTGGTAGATAGTTGACCCATCAGAGCTATTTGTGATGGAATAAGCCGTGTGTGTTGCAGGCAAATGCTTGCTGGTGTATAACCTTAAATTTAACCAAAAAAGTGTTAATGCATGTTACAAAAACTGTATAGCTGGAAACCATGTTCAAATACGACTCCAACGATATAATCTATGGCGACATGCATTCGTATTTTATTAGTTAAATCCTACTTATAAACCAGGACGGGGGTATAGTAGGTAATTAAATCACAAACATTTTTTATTTATTAACTGTATGTGTAGGTGTCCTCTCGTCCTCCTCTCGCACATCTTGTCACCCGCCTCTCGCAGACGGCTTACAGCGCAAGCTTGCGCATCGCGCGGGGGCGTTCTTTTGGCCAAACAATGGTGCCAATGAATCGTCGGTGAGCCCGTTCCCACACAACCTCGTAGATTCCCGTGCAAGCTTCCGCCCAACTCGGTGAAATCCCCCAAAATCCCAATGCTTACCAGCCTGCTATAAAAACCCTCACGGCCGGCGAGTCCTGCGTCGCATTTTCCCCTCCCTCCCTGTAGCTTATCTCGTCTGCTTCTCCCACAATCGCCAATGGCACCAGTCCATCATCGCCGCTCAGCCACTCCGCCGTCATCAAAGGACAACTCCAGCTGGGAGGCTACATCGCAGCGGCGGCGCAGTCCCCGGCGTAGTGCGTGTGGTGTCCCTGTTGGATGTGCACGGAACACCCACCACATGCTCCGCCGCCGCTGCCCGTCGGCAGCTGTTGCCGGCCGCCATTGCCGCCACACCACCGTCGAAAGCTAGGGCCATCTCCCGCTCCGTCGTCACGACCCGAAGGCAGGAGGTGGCCATCGTGGCCGCCACCCCACTGCCGGCCACCGTAGCCATCACCCGCTTCGCCAGCATGGCCCGAAGGCGGGAGGTGGTGGTCGTGGCCGCCGCCCCATCACCGACCGCCGTGGCCGCTAGCCCACCGTCGACCGCCGGGATCATCACCCACTCCACCACCGCCGCCTGAAGGAGGGAGGCGGAGGTGGAGGCCCGCACGTGCGTCAGTGACCTTGCGCACTACATCGAGTTCCCGCAGGAGGAGGAGGAGCACCTTGTCGAGCACGCAAAGAGCCTTACCGCAGCCGTGGCCGCATCACACGCCGACGTAGAGGTGAGAAATCAGGAGATCTACGAGCAGTCCGGCCGCTTCGAGAGGGATCGTCTGGAGCGGCAGTGGGCGTTCGAGCTGACAAGCATCGCTGAACGTGCAGCAGCGGCAGGCACCGTATTGCATTTTTCCAGCTCGTCGGTAGGCTCCTCCTCCACCTCCTCTACCTCTTACTGAGCGCGCTCACAGAGGAGAGGCTGCCGGAAGTAGCACAAAGCCCCTCCGTGGTAGTAGTAGTATTTAGGGGCTATCTTGTTCAGTTCATCTGAATATATATAGATGTGTGGTCGAACTGTACAACGTACTTAAAATTAGCTAGTAAAGATATTTGAACTAGCTATTTCAGTACGTGGTTGGCAACAATTGGGGAGAAGTTTGTCCGGTTCAGCTGTCGAGTTGAACTGTTTGTATAAATTAAGAACGTGTTCGCACACGAACACGTCACGTGTACCCTCGACGTCGGGGGTGATGCACCGCAGCTCACGTCGAAGGAGTCTCACCGGAAGCGCGATTCGCAAGTCGACCGGCGAGAGCTTTTGAGGACCCGAAACCCTACACTCCCGGGAGGGACCCCGTCGGGGAGTGCAGCGGCTATGGGCTGCCCTAGGTCGATCAAGCCGCCCCAAGAGCCTCGTGGTCCGCATCTCTCCAACACGAAGAACAACGAAGGACGAGGGAGCAAGAACGAGGGAGGGACAAGACGTAGATGAAAAAGCTGTAGATGTGTTTGCGATTGTGTGTTGTTCAATCGGCCGTCACCCCCAACATATAAGAGGCGGCTGGACTTCCCGTACAAGAAAATGATTCATCTAGGCTTTCCTTACAATAAAATTGCATCAATTCACGTCCAAAACCCTAGTCAAATTCGGACTGGTTTTATCCGAACTTTCCAAAACGGTTCGGTTTACAACCTGGCTGCACCTTGCGGGTCATGTTTGAGGCAGTAAACGACCTCGGATGGAAACGAGTCCAAAAGCAATCTTGACCATTTCGACGAGAAGAAAAACTTTCATGTTGAGAGATTTTTTATCAGAGGTCATCTTGAGGGTCAAATAGCTCGCGCAAAACGGACTATGACGCAAAACACCCGTCCCTCGCGCTACCCATCAGACATGGCGTCTGGTGGGGGGCGCCATACTTCGCCTCCTGGCAGGGCTACATTCCGATGGCTCTAACTTTTGCATACGAACTCGGATTGGAACGATTTTTATATAGAAATCAATCATTTCGACGAGACGAAGACAATCCGTGTAGATCATTTTTCCATACGAGGCTGTATTGAGGGCGTAATGAGACGAATAGTGTTTTGAATACAAAATCTCAGTATTTCAAACACAACTTCGGCCTTCGAGATGAGATCGGATGGCGATGACCCAAACTTCAAAGATGTTTATATCGACAACACGGAACTTTTTTATGTAGATCACTTCTTCATTGGAGGACATATTAATTAAGTTCTTGACCGTGCCAAAATCTGGTGTCAACACATGCCCCCCTGTTTTTCGGCAAAGCTAGCGTGCCGAAAAATAACTTGTACCATGTTTGTTCTCAGGACGATGTCAACACTCCATCGGCCATTTACAGTTTCTTAGGGCGATAATTATATATCGGCCATGTTTATGCTAAGGGCGATAGTTATTTATCGGCCATGTCTTTCTTAGGACGATAGTGAATATATCGGCCATTGCCTATCTAGGCTTCTTGCCACACACTTGGGTGATATTTCTTTAAATATTTTCCATTGAGAGCTCGAGGTAATAATATGCCTTGTATGGATTCCACCAAATATGAGTTTCCGGGAACCACTCTTGTAATCTTAAAATGACCTTCCCAACTTGGAGACCACTTCCCGAATTTTCTATCTTTTGAACCAATTGGTAGAATCACCTTCCACACAAGATCGCCAACTTGAAAATTCTTCAACTTGACCTTCTTATTGTAAGATCTTGCCACCCTCAACTTATCTCTCTCTATGGCATTCAAAGTAGACAAACGTGTATCGGGGACTTCATCAATATTGTCCATCATCAAGTTATAGAAGTCCACCGCCGATAAATCATTTTGTTTGGCTATTCTCAAAGCATTCAAATTCACTTCCACTGGTAAAACGGCCTCTTGACCATATACAAGCTCACCATGCCTTGAGATCCTGTGTGCCCACAAAGCTTCGGACAGTAGCTCATGCCATCTCCTTGGATTATCCTCAATCTTCTTCTTGATGAGCTTGATTAATATTTTATTACTAGACTCAGCTTGTCCATTGGCTTGGGCATAATATGGAGAGGAATTGAGCAACTTTATCTTATATGATTCGGCAAATTCTCTGACTTGATGTGACATAAAGGATGAACCTTGGTCCGTAGTTAATGTTTGCGGTATGCCGAATCTATGAATAATATGCTCAGTTATGAATTGAATTACCTTTGTATGCGTCATGTTTCTTAGTGGCATTGCTTCAGACCATTTAGTGAAATAATCAGTTGCCACCAACACGAACCGATGCCCCTTTGAAGAAGAAGGATGAATCTCTCCAATAAAGTCCAATCCCCAACCTCTAAAAGGCCACGGCTTGATAATAGGATGTAACATAGCAGCGGGAGCTAACTGAATATCACCAAACTTTTGACAAGCTTCACATCCTTTATAGTACCGGAAGCAATCATTAAGCATCGTCGGCCAATAAAACCCAGCACATCGAAATAACCATTTCATCTTGGGAGCCGACTGATGAGTGCCACAAATACCTTCATGGACCTCTCCCATAGCAACTCTTGCTTGGTCCTCGTCCAAGCACTTTAAAAGAACATCATCAACCGTTCGGCGATAGAGATCATCATCTCTCATTGTGTATTTGAAAGCCATACGCCAAACAGTCCTGTCCACCCTTTTAGTAGGATCACACAAATAATCAATAATGGGTTTCCTCCAGTCTTCATTTTCTCCTGCATTAAATATTTCATTAGTGGCCGAAACGGTGGGCTTCGGTTCGGCCTCCCCTATGTTGGCAAGACTAGACATTGGCCTTTGAGAAATATGAAACATGCCACGATCAACATCATAGCCGGATGCTTGTTGTGCCAACTCATTTGCTCCCCAATTGTCATGTCTAGATATATGAGCAATGCTAAAACAATCCAAATTAGAAATTGTATCTAGACATTTATCAAGATAAACATTAAGTGATTCGTCAAAACATTGAAAGACTTTGGATATTTGTTGCACTACTAATAACGAATCACCAAAAGCCTCAATATGTGTAGCACCTATGGCAAACAACATCTCTAAGCCGAATAACAATGCTTCATATTCGTCTTGATTATTTGTGCAAAAGTATTCTAAGCGGCATGAGGCTTCAAAAACAGCACCATGAGGAGATATATAAACAATACCAACACCTTGGCCATTGCTACAAACTGAACCATCAAAATATAACCTCCATGGTACTAATGAGACAAGGTTTATATCAATATCATGCTTGTCATCAATCCGATGCTCAACAATAAAATTAGCAACAATTTGGCCTTTCATGGATTTCAGAGATTCATAAGCCAAATCATATTCAATTAAAGCATAAGCCCACTTGCCAATTCTACCACTAAGAATTGGCCTATGCAACATGTATTTGATGACATCGGTTTGACAAGCTATAATGCAAGTACTAGGCACTAGATAATGTCTCAATTTTGTGCAAGCATAATATAAGCATAAGCATAATTTCTCAATAAATGTATACCTTGTCTCAGCATCCAACAACCGTCGGCTCAAATAAGTAATAGCATGCTCCTTTCCTTCGCTCTCTTGAGTCAAAACAGCACCAATAACACCTTCCTCCGCTGCAACGTAAAGTCTAAATGGCTCGCTGTGCCTGGGCGCTTTCATAACTGGAGGAGTGCACAAATATTTCTTATTCATATCAAATGCCTCTTGCTGTTTTGCCCCCAAGTAAAATCAACTTTATTCTTTAACCGAAGGATAGGAGTAAATGCATCAACCTTCCCTGATAGATTAGCTATGAACCTCCTCAAATAATTGAACTTTCCAAGGAATTTTGGCATATCTCTCTTGCATGTTAGCGTCTCTACTTTATGTATAGCTTCTATCTTTTTGGGATCAATTTCCACGCCATCTTCATGAATAATGAAACCCAGAAACTTCCCAGCCGATACACCAAAGGCACACTTCAAAGGATTCATTTTCAGCCCATATTTCTTCATTCTTTCAAAAGCCAAACGCAAATCGGCTAAGTGAGATTCAAAAGCATCCGATTTGACAACAATATCATCAATATAAACCTCAAGTATAACACCAAGTAAATCATGAAAAATTAAATTCATAGCCCTTTGATACGTGGCACCGACATTTTTTAATCCAAAGGTCATCACTGTCCACTCAAATAAACCAAGAAAACCAGGACATCGAAAAGCCGTTTTGGACATGTCCTCTTCGGCCATGAAAATCTGGTTATATCCCACATTACCATCAAGAAAGCTAATGACCTTATGTCCAGAAGCATCATTAATAAGCATATCGGCTATTGGCATGGGATACTCATCTTTAGGTGTAGCTCTATTCAAATCTCTGAAATCAATGCACACCCTCAACTTGCCAGAGCCTTTCTTCTCTACTGGTACAATGTTAGAAATCCACCCGGCATACCTGCAAGGTCTAATAAAATTAGCTTTAAGCAAACGACCGATCTCTTCCTTGATCCGGTCATACGTTTTTGGATTAAACTTTCTGGCTGATTGCTTGTATGGTCTAAAACCGGCCTTTATAGGTAAACGATGCTCCACTAGCTCTCGTCTTAAACCCGGCATCTCATGATATTCCCATGCAAAGCAACAAACATATTCTTTCAATAGCTCGATCAACTTAGCCTTATGATCGGCTCTTAAATTTTCATTTACAAATGTCGGCCTAGGAATTGAACCATCTCCTATATCTATCTCTTCTAATGGATCGGCCAATGTAAAACCTTGTCCTAACTTATCCATATCATCTAACTCCTCTATGGACTCATACATATCGTTCTCATTGGACCGATATTCTACAAGACGCTTTTGTAACCACTCTGAGTTAGGATCCATTTAAATACATCATACCTTGGAGCCGATTATCGCCAACCGACTTTAAAGAAACGGGCACGAAACCACTTTTTGTGGCGCTAAGAAAATCATATTCTGATAAGTCACGCCCCGTCAAGCAAGTAGCATTGGGATGTTGCCAATCCACCGATGCATCGGCCAAAGCAACACAAGCCGAATTATCCGCATGAATGACTTCTACTTCATCATCAACCCATTGAATCAAAAACTGGTGCATAGCAGATGGCACGCATTGGTTCGCATGAACCCAATCGCGGCCTAATATCACATTGTAGTTACCTTGCACCTCGGCGACAAAGAATGCGGTAGCCAAAGTTTTGCTTCCCACCGTAAGGTCCACATACATCACACCTTTGGCTTCAGTTTTCTCTTTGCCTTCAAATCCATTAAGCACCATGTTGGTCTTTATTAAATCTTCATCATGCAGCCCCAATTTTTTGAAGACCGAATATGGCATAAGATTCACCACAACACCACCATCGACAAGCATTCTAGCAACCGGCGAACCATTAATATGACCTTTAAGGAACAATGGCTTCAAGTGCGTCACCGATTCTTTTGGCTTCTCGAATATAGCATTTTTAGGACCAAAATCTAGCTGAGCTACTTCCCGTTCTTCATCTATAGCACAAAATTCAGCGGGTAAGTAATACACCATATTAATATCCATACCTTCATGAACTCGTGTAGACTCATAATCAAGCATTTCATCTCCTTCCGCAAGCATGTCCACTGACTCCGAAATATCTTCAAGGGAAGAGGAAGTAGTAGGCAAAGTGGACGATGTAATAGTAGCCGCATCGTCCTCCATTGGTGGTGTAGGTGTTGCTATGATCAATGCAGAAGCTGCAATGTTTTCCTTTTGCTTCGGCCTCCACACTTGTTTTGGGGGTACCATGGGACGGCTTTCATTGAATAATTTATCCCTTAGCTTTTCTGCTTCTTGTTCCTCCTTCTCATGACTCCTCATGTGCTGCAATCTCCTTTTTTGCGCCTTGGTCAGACCGAAAGGACACCACTTAGGCTAAGTATATTTCGGATCCCTCGACTTGGCCTTGCTTATGCTAGCTTCATGATCATTAGCCATGGGGCCTTGCTGGACCGCAGCCACATCTTTATTAGAATCAGCCGGATTATCAACAATAATCGGCTCTTTGATTATTAATTCTTTAGTGCCTATCATAATAATTTCACCACTAGCATTCTTCTCCTTTTGCTTGCTAGGCTCTGAAATTTCAGCACTTGGTGATTTGGCACGCCACACTTGCCGGTTGACCCATTTTTGATTATCTTGCATTGGCCGATTGACACCATTGTTAAAACGGCCTCGTGTGGGATAAGAAAGTCTCTCATGAACGGGCCTCCTTGGTTCTGCCCAACCCGGATGAAAAGCATAAGGGGCAATTGGGGGCGGCCCCCATCCTCCATTGAAGCCTCCCATCTAGTATGGCGCATAGGGGGGCGGCACCATCCATGGTCCTGGTGCCCATGACCCATATGGCCTTGCATGATGATGAGATTCTTCCCTCGGAGGTGATCTTGAGTGCTTCAAATTTGATGACCGGTTAGAGCTAGAACTGGCCGCTTGATTGGCATACTTGGACAACAGCATATCAAAAGTTGGCTTGATTCTCTTGCGCTGCACTTTAGATTCATTTGTCTTCCATTTGCCAACCACTGGACTCTTGGGCTTAACAAATTTGACATGAGTGTTCTCTTGCACTTGTGATTGCCCCCTGGGTGTAGGATTCTTGATGGTGATCTTGATTACCTCCTTGCCACCGGGTTGCTTGTCAAGCACAACTTGTCTCCCCAAGACCTTGTTGCTCTCCACATTTTTCCTGGGCTCACCAATGACAATATTATTTTTATTAGCTGATTCGTCTATGTTGGGCCGAATTAACATCTTCTTCCCCTCCAAATCCATGGTGTTCATTGGGAAAGGCTGCTTATCAACTTGCATTTCAGAAAAATTCAATCGTCCGTCATTAATGGCCGATTGTATCTGTCATCGAAAAACATTACAATCATTAGTAGCATGAGAAAAAGAATTATGATACTTGCAATAAACACGTCGTTTCAGTTCTTTGAACGGCGGTAAAGTATGAGATATTCTAATAATCTTGGCTTGCAACAAAGCATCAAATATTCTATCACACTGAGCAATGTTGAAAGTAAATTTCATCTCTTCATCATGATTCTTATGAATCGACTTTAAATCATTGCAAGTAAATGGTTTGGCCTTAGATGGCCAAAAAAATTCAGCAGCATAAATATCACCCTCATCGTCCGAGTGGTCACTATCATACTCAACCATATTCATTTTAGGACGATCAGTTTTATATCTATGCACCTTTTTAAGATCTTTGCTTCGGATTTCTTGAGCCAAAGCCCTTTGCAAGACTTGGTTGATATTTAAAAACTCATATCCTTCTAGCCTTTCTCTAATGTGAGTTCTCAAACCACTAAGCACAAGATCAGCCAAATCTCTCTCGGTTATCACCAAACTATAGCACCGGTTTTTTGTATCCCTAAACCTTTTTACATAATCGGAGACCGATTCATCATACTTTTGCTTAACCGATGTAAGATGGGATAGTTTAAGCTCATTGTCACCACTGTAGAAGTGAACATGAAACTTTTGTTCCAAGTGAAACCATGTAGTAATAGAACCAGGTGGTAACGCAGAAAACCACGAGAAAGCTGTACCGGTTAAAGATAAAGGAAAATAACGTACTCTCCACTCATCTCGTGAACTTGCCTCACCTAATTGTGCTAAGTACTGACTAACATGCCCCCAGGTAGTTTTTGTGCCCTCTCCATTAAACTTAACAAAATCTGGAATTTTATATCCCGGAGGGCATTGAATTGCATCAAAGTATTCTGGATATGGCTTTTGATAAATATGGTTCCTTGGTAATTCAACTCCAAAATTCTCTCGGAGCATCTTAGCCATCTCCCCTCTAAGATTAGCTAGACCATCATCCAGGGTGGACGATGAAGCTTGTGGCGGTAGCATAGGAGTAGGGTTAGTAGTTGCAGGTGTGAATTGTGGCATGCATGCCGAATTGTAATTCAGCAGTGATCTAATAGTGCTTGCTCTTGTAGGTAGGGTTTGGTTCGGCGTCACCACCGAACTTGGCATACTCATGATAGGATTAATGGGTGCAGCAACAATTTGATTTGTGGGGCTAGGATAAAAATTCATCGGCACGGGGGGCGCCGATGAAATAGGTAAAGTTGGACTAGGGATTTCTGCGGTAACAGGCACACCAACATTACCACTAGATGATTGAGGCACACTATTTTTAGCATTACTATTTTCCAAGAAAATTTGGTATAAAAGATTATTGCTATCAGTAATGCGACTATCAATTTCAGCCCATACCTCAGGAGAGAAGGTATTACTTACAGAGGGTTTAACCTGTTCATCATGAAGAGGAGGAAACTTGATTTCTCCAACCGGAGTGATATTGCCTTGACGATCCTTTTTGAACTTAGCAAGGAACTCCTGCATCTCCTTCTCTTCACGTGCCTTCTTGTACTCCTCATAAGCTTGGCGATGTTCCTCCGATAACTCCTCAAAATTGGGCTTGATTATGTTATCGGCGTCGATTTCCGAGGGTTTCGGGATCTTGTCGTTGCCAGACATGATGGATGATGATGATGATTGATCTTTTTTCCCAACGGAGTCACCAAAAAGTGTGTTCGCACACGAACACGTCATGTGTACCCTCGACGTCGGGGGTGATGCACCGCAGCTCACGTTGAAGGAGTCTCACCGGAAGCGCAATTCGCAAGTCGACCGGCGAGAGCTTTTGAGGACCCGAAACCCTACACTCCCGGGAGGGACCCCGTCGAGGAGTGCAGCGGCTATGGGCTGCCCTAGGTCGGTCAAGCCGCCCCTAGAGCCTCGCGGTCCACAGCTCTCCAATACGAAGAACAACGAAGGACGAGGGAGCAAGAACGAGGGAGGGACAAGACGTAGATGAAAAAGCTGTAGATGTGTTTGCGATTGTGTGTTGTTCAATCGGCCGTCACCCCCAACATATAAGAGGCGGCTGGACTTCCCGTACAGGAAAATGATTCATCTAGGCTTTCCTTACAATAAAATTGCATCAATTCACGTGCAAAACCCTAGTCAAATTCGGAATGGTTTTATCCGAACTTTCCAAAACGGTTCGGTTTACAACCTGGCTGCACCTTGCGGGTCATGTTTGAGGCAGTAAACGACCTCGGATGGAAACGAGTCCTAAAGCAATCTTGACCATTTCGACGAGGCGAAAAACTTTCATGTTGAGCGATTTTTTATCAGAGGTCATCTTAAGGGTCAAATAGCTTGCGCAAAACGGACTGTGATGCAAAACACCCGTCCCTCGCGCTACCCATCAGACATGGTGTCTGGTGGGGCGCGCCATACTTCGCCTCCTGGCAGGGCTACATTCCGATGGCTCTAACTTTTGCGTACGAACTCAGATTGGAACGATGTTTATATCAAAATCGATCGTTTCGACGAGACGAAGATAATCCTTGTAGATCATTTTTCCATACGAGGCTGTCTTGAGGGCGTAATTAGCCGAATAGTGTTTTGAATACAAAATCTCAGTATTTCAAACACAACTTCGGCCTTCGAGATGAGATCGGATGGCGATGACCCAAACTTCAAAGATGTTTATATCGACAACACGGAACTTTTTTATGTAGATCACTTCTTCATTTGAGGACATATTAATTAAGTTCTTGACCGTGCCAAAATCTGGTGTCAACAGAACGGCTGCTTAATCTATGAACGAAATCTATGCTTAATTACTGAATTTTAGTTGCGAAAATTACATAGTGCTAATGATTTCTAGCTGCATATTTTGACAAATCGCAGTGTTACAAGGATTGACAAATGGCAATGTTACTAGATCAACAAATGTAAATCTTTCCAATTTGAAAAATGGCAACATACTCAATATGACAGATACAAATCTTACCAAATTGTTTGTACGTGGTTTCACACGGGTCATCCAGAACAACCGTTTGCGTTGAAGGGATGCACAAATCCTGCGCTGCTCTCACTTTGCACACGGTGTTCTATCTAAATCGTTTGCGATCAAGAGCTGCAGAAATCCTGCTCGACACATTTTCTCTTGGCTTCCTGGGGAAGGTGTCGGTTTGCATATGTGTGTTCTAACTAAAACATTTGCGATGAGTGTTTTATATTTAAAAAGCAAATTAAACTGCGGCTTGGGCGCCACTAATGGAGAGGACGCGAGCAAGGCGGGAGGCCATGGAAATCAAAGGGCTCGCTTCCCAGTGAGCGTGCACAGCTGATACGTCTCCGTCGTATCTACTTTTCCAAACACTTTTGCCCTTGTTTTGGACTCTAACTTGTATGATTTGAATGGAACTAACCTGGACTGACGTTGTTTTCAGCAGAACTGCCATGGTGTTGTTTTTTGTGCAAAAAATAAAAATTCTCGGAATGTCCTGAAACTCCACGGAACACCTTAGAAAAAATAAAGAAAAATCCTCGCAAAACATGAAGACCAGGGGGCCCACACCCTGCTCACGAGGGTGGGAGGCGCCCCCCTGGGCGCGCCCCCTACCTCGTGGGCCCCCTGGTGGCCCTCCGACGCCAACTCCAACTCCATATATTGTCTTTCGGGGAGAAAAAAAATCAGAAAGAAGAATTCATCGCGTTTTACGATATGGAGCCGCCTCCAAGCCCTAATCTCTCTCGGAAGGGCTAATCTGGAGTCCGTTCGGGGCTCCGGAGAGGGGGATTCGTCGCCGTCGTCATCATCAACCATCCTCCATCACCAATTTCATGATGCTCACCGCTGTGCATGAGTAATTGCATCGCAGGCTTGCTGGACGGTGATGGGTTGGATGAGATTTATCATGTAATCGAGTTAGTTTTGTTAGGGTTTGATCCCTAGTATCCATTATGTTCTGAGATTGATGTTGCTATGACTTTGCTATGCTTAATGCTTGTCACTAGGGCCCGAGTGCCATGATTTCAGATCTGAACCTATTATGTTTTCATAAATATATGTGTGTTCTAGATCCTATCTTGCAAGTCTATAGTCACCTACTATGTGTTATGATCCGGCAACCCCGAAGTGACAATAATCGGGACCACTTCTGGTGATGACCGTAGTTTGAGGAGTTCATGTATTCACTATGTGCTAATGCTTTGTTCCGGTTCTCTATTAAAAGGAGGCCTTAATATCCCTTAGTTTCCAATAGGACCCCGCTGCCATGGGAGGGTAGGACAAAAGATGTCATGCAAGTTCTTTTCCATAAGCACGTATGACTATATACGGAATACATGCCTACATTATATTGATGAACTGGAGCTAGTTCTGTGTCACCCTATGTTATGACTGTTACATGATGAACCACATCCAACATAATTATCCATCGCTAATCCGGTGCCTACGAGTTTTCCATATACTAGTTTACACTTATTTACTTTTCCGTTGCTACTGTTACAATCACTACAAAATACCAAAAACATTACTTTTACTGTCTTTACTTTTGTTACCGTTACCACCACTATCATATTACTTTGCTACTAAATACTTTGCTGCAGATACTAAGTTTCCAGGTGTGGTTGAATTGACAACTCAGCTGCTAATACTTGAGAATATTCTTTGGCTCCCCTTGTGTCGAATCAATAAATTTGGGTTGAATACTCTACCCTCGAAAACTGTTGCGATCCCATAGACTTGTGGGTTATCAAGACTATTTTCTGGCACCGTTGCTGGGGAGCATAGCTCTATTCTTCTAGTCACTTGGGATTTATATTTGCTGGACACTATGAAGAATTTGAAAGATGATCGAACTACTATTTTGCCCTCAACTACGAGGGGAGGTAAGGGATTGCCATCTAGCCTTGCACTAGATTCTCCTTCTGTTATGAGTAAGTTTGCGACACCTAAACCTACTACTGCTATTGATTCTGATATGTCGCATGTTATTGATGATGCCACTTTTGCTATGCATGATACTTATGATGAAGCTACTTATATGCTTGATACTACTGTGCCACTTGGTGAATATCTTGGTGAGAAAATTGCTAGGTCTAAAGAAAGAGAAATTATTGAACCTGAACACGATGATGTTAGTGATGGTGAACCTATGCCTGCTATTCCTGAGGGTTATCTTTTTTATGCTGAATCTTCTGTAGCTATTTTTGCTTGCCAAGATAGACAGGAACTTAAGAGGTTGCTAGTTAAATGGAGTAAAGACTCTTTTAGAGGTAGAATGAAACCCGACCCTGCTTTTGCTACTTCACCTATCTGTGTTCCTGATCAGGACTATTATGATTTTTCTGTTGATCCAGATATAATTACTTTGGTTGAATCTGATCCTTTTTATGGTTATGAATCTGAAACTGTTGTGGCACTTCTTACTAAGTTAAATGATATAGCTACCCTGTTTACTAATAATGAGAGATCGCGCTACCTTTATTTACTTAAGATATTTCCGTTCTCATTAAAGGGTGATGCTAAGATATGGTATAATTCTCTTGATCCTAGTTGTGTACAAAGTCCCCAGGATATGATTTATTATTTCTCTGCTAAATATTTCCCTGCTCATAAGAAACAAGCTGCTTTGAGGGAAATATACAATTTTGTGCAAATTGAAGAAGAGAGTCTCCCACAAGCTTGGGGGAGGCTTCTCAAGTTACTTAATGCTTTGCCTGATCATCCTCTTAAGAAACCTAAAATATTTGATATCTTTTATAATGGACTAACTGATGCTTCCAGAGATTACCTGGATAGTTGTGCTGGTTCTCTTTTCAGTGAAAGAACACCGGATGACGCTGAAATTCTATTGAATAATATGTTGGCTAATGAAAATAATTGGGCACCTCCCGAGCTACCTCCTGAGCCAGTTCCTGAGCCGATTACTGAGCCTATTCCTAAACCAACTCCAAAGAAGAGAGGCGTTCTATTTCTCAGTCCCGAAGATATGCAAGAGGCAAAGAAATCTATGAAAGAAAAAGGTATTAAAGCTGAAGATGTTAAGAATTTACCTCCTATTGAAGAAATACATGGTCTTAATTTACCACCTGTTGAAGAAGTATATGATCTCAATTACTTATTTAATGAAGAACCTCCCAATATCCCGACACAGGTAGTAAAGGTAAACTCTCTCTATAGATATGATAAAGCTGAAGTCCCTCCTACTAAAATTGCTAGTCAGTGCTTGGATGAGTTTGATGACTTTATGTTTAAGCGAGATGACTTTAATGCTTATTTTAGTAGACAATTAAAATAGAATACTTTTATGATTAAACGCTTGGGTGATTATATGGCTGATATTAGAGGTGAACTTAAACTTGTTAGCAAACATGCTTCTATGGTTACCACTGAAGTAGAACAAGTGCTTAAAGCTCAGAAAGAAGTGCTTGATGAAATGAATAGTAAGAAAAATGATTATGCTGTTAGAGTGGCTACTAGAACTGGTAGAATGACTCAGGAACCTTTGTATCCTGAAGGCCACCCTAAGAGAATCGAGCAAGATTCTCAGAGAAACAATATTGATATACCTAGTTCTTCTAAAAGGAAGAAAAAGAAAAATGATAGGACTTTGCAAACTTCTAGTGAACCTATCGCTGAGTTACCTGAGAATCCGAATGATATCTCTATTTTTGATGTTGAAACACAATCAGGTGATGAACATGAACCTAGTGATAATGTTAATGATAATGTTCATGTTGATGCTCAACCTAGTAATGATAATGATGTAGAAGTTGAACCTGCTGTTGATCTTGATAACCCACAATCAAAGAATCAACGTTATGATAAAAGAGATTTTGTTGCTAGGAAACATGGTAAAGAAAGGGAACCATGGGTTCAGAAACCCATGCCTTTTCCTCCAAAACCATCCAAGAAAAAGGATGATGAGGATTTTGAGCGCTTTGCTGAAATGATTAGACCCATCTTTTTGCGTATGCGATTAACTGATGTGCTCAAAACAAATCCTTATGCTAAGTATATGAAGGATATTATTACTAATAAAATAAAAATACCTGAAGCTAAAATTTCCACCATGCTTGCTAATTATACTTTTAAGGGTGGAATACCAAAGAAACTTGGAGATCCCGGAGTGCCTACTATACCATGCTCCATTAAAAGAAATTATGTTAAAACTGCTTTATGTGATCTTGGAGCCGGTGTTAGTGTCATGCCTCTCTCTTTATATCGTAGACTTGACTTGAATAAGTTGGCACCTACTGAAATATCTTTGCAAATGGCTGATAAATCAACTGCTATACCTGTCGGTATTTGTGAGGATGTGCCTGTTGTAGTTGCAAACGTTACTATTTTAACGGACTTTATTATTCTTGATATTCCCGAGGATGATAGTATGTCTATTATTCTTGGAAGATCTTTCCTTAATACTGCAGGGGCCGTTATTGATTGCACCAAAGGCAATGTCACTTTTCATGTTGACGGTAATGAGCACACGGTACATTTTTCGAGGAAACAACCTCAAGTTTATAGTATCAACTCTATTGGAAAAGTTCCATCGATTATATTTGGAGGTTTTGAATTTCCTCTCCCTACTGTCAAGAAAAAGTATGATATTCTTATTGTTGGGGATTTTCATATCCCCGTTGAGGTAACTTAGTGTCATTCGAAATGTCTTCGATTCCGGGATTATTCGTAATGAGTTTGTTAACAAGACTTGATCAACCTTGTTAGTGGGTTCATTTTGATGATCACGAGATGGATGAAACTAGAAGCACAACTTTCTGTACACTCTTTATATTTTCTATTATTTAGTAGAAATAAAGTAAAATAATATTTTTCTGTCTGTTTCCTGACTTATCCATGCAATATAAAAATATCCCGAAAATAAAAGTCCTCAGAATGCCATGCCAATTTAATATGATTTTTTCGGGAATATTTGAGAATTTACTGTGCAAAAATTACCACGGGGGGAGCTGCCACCTGGCCACGAGGGTGGAGGGCGCGCCCTACCCCCCTGGGCGCGCCCCCTGCCTCGTGGGCCCATGGTGGCCCTCCTCCACTTATTCCTTCACCCATCTTCTTCCTCTGCCTCACACAAACACGAAAAACCAACTCAAGCACGAGTTCCAGCCCCCGTTGCTGTGATTTTTGATCTCCTTGCTCAAAGCACCTCTCGCAAAACTGCTTAGGGAGATTGTTCCTTGGTATGTGACTCCTCCATTGGTCCAATTGGTTTTTGTTCTAGTGCTTTATTCATTGCAAATTTGTGCTGCATAGATGACCATGTTCTTGAGCTTGCATGTCAAATTTATATGGTTCCAAGTAGTTCTAATGCTTTGTATAGGCCCTAGGCACTTGTGGGAGTTGTTGCTATCAATTTTATTGAAGTTGGTTCACTTTTATTTGAAGTTACTAAAAATTTCAGAAATTTTTCAGAGGAAATAATATGCTTAGGAGGATGTTCCAAGGTGGTCCTTCAAGGAAGCAAGGTCCCAGGCTTGCAATACGTGATGCTGACGAGGAACCACCAAGAGACGCTCTTGTGAGGCCTTGTGAATGGCCGTTGGAAAATTTTATGAATCAAGTGGGAATCAAAGAAGAATTTAGCACATATTTGAGTAACGCCGGTCTTGAGGACTTTGAAGCTGACAAATGTCCCCAGTATCATGATCTCACAAGTTTATTTGTGAGGAGGTTTGAGTTTTCATCTTCGCGTAATTCTCCTTCAGTCATGTTTGACCTTTATGACAAATCTTATACCATGGACTTAGAGGATTTTACTTCTGCTTGCAAACTTCCATCTTGGGGTAATGTCAGGGATCCCCCTAAATCTGAATACAGAGACTTTCTTGCTAGAATAACTGTGGGGGAATCTAGAGATATAACGCAAGCTACTATAGGGATCATTCACTTTCCTGCTATACATTATTTTGCTCTCTTCATAGGTAGATGCATAAATGCTAAGGATGAAGCATGTCACATGTGTGTCCCTGATCTCAGTATTCTCAGGAGTGCTGTGTTAGGAGACCAATCTTATCATTTGGGAGCCATCGTAGCTCGTAGGTTGCATCAGAATAGACATAGCGGAGATTTCTTTGGAGGAATTTATGCAACCCGCTTAGCTAATTTTCTTGAGGTAGACATTCATGAGGGTGACATGGAGTTACCCCCTTCTTATTTAGATTTTGATTCTATGGTTTCCCACCAGTTTGTTGAGAGGACTGAACCACCTCTCCAATATCGACTAATCTTTGATAGACGCCGTGTAGTCCATATTGCTCTTCCTGCTCCTGCTTTCTTTGATTCACAGGCAAAAAGAAGATATATTATAACCAGAGAGGAGGCAGATGAGTACGAAAGGAGAGTGGAGGCTGCTCGACTCCACGCTACAGCTCAGGCGGCGATAGCTGCTGCGTCACACTACGACCCCAGCTTCACCTACGGATATCCTCCAGGCCATCCCTGGCAATAGACCAACTTAGGCCAAAAGCCTAAGCTTGGGGTAGTACGTATTTCCCACCGACATTACATTTATGTTCACACCCACCCATTGCTAGATGTCGGTGCTCATACTCTTTCACTGTAATATCCATGCTAGTTTAAATTTCTTTTTCTGCTTTCTTCTCGTGTGTTTGATAAACTTTAAGAAAACCAAAAAAATTAGTCAGTTTACTTTTCATGTTTGTAGTAGAATTAAAAAGAAAACCCAAAAATATTTCCCGTTCTTCTTTTACTTGTTGGGAGCTTTCCCGTGTAAATAGTTTTTATTTCTTCTCCTTTCTTTGGGGGTCGAGAAGACCATATTGAAAATGCTTAGTGGCTCTTATATGCATGATTGATTATTTAAACTTAGAGCCCATATTACTTGTCTTCTCTCTTGAGTTGAATGCTTGCAGATTCCAGCTGAGTCCAATGCACGTGCACTCTTATTATTATACACACCATTCGGTCGTGCAAGTGAAAGGCAATGATGATGATATATGATGGACTTATTGGGAAGAGAAAAGCTGGTATGAACTCGACCTCTCTTGTTTTTGTAAATATGATGATTCATCGTTCTTGATTCAACTATTATGAAGTAAACATATTTGCAATGACATTTAGAGATTATAGTTGTTTGTGCCATGCTTGATTAGCTATGAGTTATAATGGTTTACCTTGCGTGCCAACATGCTATTAGAATGATTATGATGTGGTATGATGGGGTGGTATCCTCCTTTAAATGCATTGAGTGACTTGACTTGGCACATGTTCATGCATGTAGTTGAATCCAATCAACATAGCCTTCATGATATTTATGTTCATGATGGATTATATCCTACTCATGCTTGTACTTGGTGTGAATTAATTTTAATGTATGTTTACGACTGTTGTCGCTCTCTCAGTTGGTCGCTTCCCAGTCTTTTGCTAGCCTTCACCTGTACTAAGCGGGAATACTGCTTGTGCATCCAAACTCCTTAAACCCCAAAGTTATTCCATATGAGTCAACTATACCTACCTATATGCGGTATTTACCTGCCGTTCCAAGTAAATTTGTATGTGCCAAACTCTAAACCTTCAAATAAACAGTCTGTTTTGCATGCTCGAATAGCTCATATGTCAACTAGAGCTGCCCTTATCTTCCGTGTTAGGCGGGTTATTCTCAAGAGGAGTGGACTCCACTCCTCATTCACGAGAAAATGGCTGGTATCCGGGATGCCTAGTCCCATGCTTTATGCAAGCTAAATCAAAATAACTGCAAACAAAACTCCCCTTGGGACCCGTTGAATGTTGGAGGCACTCGTTGTTTCGAGCAAGCCATGGATTGATGCTTGTGGAGGAAGGGGAGTATAAACTTTACCATTCTGTTTGGGAACCGCCTATAATCTGTTTAGCATGGAAGATATCATCGTCTTTTAGTTGTTATGTTGACAATGAAAGTATGCCGCTCAAAATATAATTTATCTCTATTTCAAAACTGAGCTCTGGCACCTCTACAAATCCCTGCTTCCCTCTGCGAAGGGCCTATATATTTACTTTTATGTTGAGTCATCACCCTTCTTATTAAAAAGCACCCGTTGGAGAGCACACTGTCATTTGCATTCATTATTATTGGTTTATATTGGGTATGACTTGACTGGATCTCTTTTACCATGAATTACAAAGTTTAGTCAGTCCTTGATCTTTAAGGTGCTCTGCATTTATGTTTTGTGGTCTCAGAAAGGGCTAGCGAGATACCATTTTGTTATATCATGTTATGATTATTTTGAGAAAGTTTGTCATCCGAGTTTTGCTATTATGGCTCGCTAGCTGATTATGCTATTGATATGAGTAATTATGAGACCTACATGTCATTGTGAGTATGGTTAGTTCATAGTAATTTCTGAGACTTGAATGCTGGCTTTTCATGTTTACAACAATAAGAGTAAACAAAGTTTGTAAAAGTTTTTGTTTTTCTCTTTCAGTTTGTCAACTAAATTGCTTGAGGACAAGCAAGGGTTTAAGCTTGGGGGAGTTGATACATCTCCGTCGTATCTACTTTTCCAAACACTTTTCCCTTGTTTTGGACTCTAACTTGTATGATTTGAATGGAACTAACCTGGACTGACGGTGTTTTCAGCAGAACTGGCATGGTGTTGTCTTTTGTGCAGAAAATAAAAATTCTTGGAATGTCCTGAAACTCCACGGAACACCTTAGAAAAAATAAAGAAAAATCCTCGCAAAAGATGAAGACCAGGGGGCCCACACCCTGCTCACGAGGGTGGGGGCGCCCCCCTGGGCGCGCCCCCTACCTCGTGGGCCCCCCTGGTGGCCCTCCGACGCCAACTCCAACTCCATATATTGGCTTTTGGGGAGAAAAAAATCAGAGAGAAGAATTCATCGCGTTTTACAATACGGAGCCGCCGCCAAGCCCTAATCTCTCTCGGGAGGGCTGATGTGGAGTCCCTTCGGGGCTCCGGAGAGGGGGATTCGTTGCCGTCGTCATCATCAACCATCCTCCATCACCAATTTCATGATGCTCACCACCGTGCGTGAGTAATTTCATCGTAGGCTTGCTGGACGGTGATGGGTTGGATGAGATTTATCATGTAATCAAGTTAGTTTTGTTAGGGTTTGATCCTTAGTATCCATTATGTTCTGAGATTGATGTTGCTATGACTTTGCTATGCTTAATGCTTGTCACTAGGGCCCGAGTGCCATGATTTCAGATCTGAACCTATTATGTTTTCATGAATATATGTGTGTTCTAGATCCTATCTTGCAAGTCTATAGTCACCTACTATGTGTTATGATCCAGCAACCCCGAAGTGACAATAATCGGGACCACTCCCGGTGATGACCGTAGTTTGAGGAGTTCATGTGTTCACTATGTGCTAATGCTTTGTTCCGCTTCTCTATTAAAAGGAGGCCTTAATATCCCTTAGTTTCCAATAGGACCCCGCTGCCATGGGAGGGTAGGACAAAAGATGACATGCAAGTTCTTTTCCATAAGCACGTATGACTATATACGGAATACATGCCTACATTACATTGATGAACTGGAGCTAGTTCTGTGTCACCCTATGTTATGACTGTTACATGAAGAACCACATCCGACATAATTATCCATCGCTAATCCGGTGCCTATGAGTTTTCCATATACTGGTTTACACTTATTTACTTTTTCGTTGCTACTGCTACAATCACTACAAAATACCAAAAACATTACTTTTACTGTCTTTACTTTTGTTACCGTTACCACCACTATCATATTACTTTGCTACTAAATACTTTGCTGCAGATACTAAGTTTCCAGGTGTGGTTGAATTGACAACTCAGCTGCTAATACTTGAGAATATTCTTTGGCTCCCATTGTGTCGAATCAATAAATTTGGGTTGAATACTCTACCCTCGAAGACTGTTGTGATCCCCTATACTTGTGGGTTATCAACAACGTACAGCTCACACGCTTCCCAGTGAGCCTGCGCACTCGAGAACAGCTTGCACGCCTCTCTGAAAATGCAACTATCACTGGGTGGTTTTGGTAATGATTAACAACACATAGTTCATTACAAACATATAGCTCATTGAACTAATGCTATTTCAAGATGAATATTTCAGGAAAGTTCAATGATTGGCATGGCATGGATTAGGAATGTGGACCCCTCAAAATGCTAAGGACAAAGGATTGGCTCAAGCTCTAAAGCTCAAGACTCAACATTTTACTTTTAGTGATCCAAGATCACATTGACTCTATAGGAAAAGCCAATACTATTAAAAGGGGATGAGGTGTTGCTTAATGGCTTGCTTGCTCAAAATGCTTTGTGATATGCTCCAACAACCCTCAACCACTTTCTCATATCCACATATGTCCCAAACCAAAAGTCAAACTCGGCCCCATCGATTTGATCCATCCGGCGCCATCGAGTTCATTTGACATAGCCACTGCCAGAAACCCTAGTCACTTCGGTCTCACCGATATGGATCTCGGTCTCACCGAGATGGGATTGCAAACTCTCTGTTTCCCTTCATAAAGTTTCGATCTAACTGAGATGAGCGATTGGTCACACTGAGGTCGCAATGAAAACTCCCTGTTTCCCTTTCGTAATGTTTCGGTCCCACTGAGATGAGCGAATCGGTCCCATCGAGTTTGCCTGGCAAACTCTCTGGTTAGCTAATTACCAAAGTCGGTCCCACCGAGTTTGCGTAATCGGTCTCACCGAGATTATGTTATGCCCTAATTCTAATGAAATCGGTCCCACCGAGTTGACATGTCGGCCCCATCGAAATGCCTAACGGTCACATTATGAACTAAATCGGTCTGACCGAGTTTTTCGAATTCGGTCCCACTGTCACACCCTAGCTAGTCATGCATCAGAGTGTGTGCATCATGTTTAAAATTCCATTTAAATTGAAATGGGGAATTGTGAAACCCTCAGAATCATTTTTGAAAATGATCCAAATAAAAATTTCTCCAAAAGGGTCCAAGAAAATGCTCATGTTGCTCTCTGAAAATATTGGACAGAGATAAAAAAATCAAACCAATATTTTTAAGAGCTCATAGGTATTTATTTTGGGCATTTGGAATTAATGCATAAATATTTGCATTGGAAATATATTAATTATATATATTAATATATGTCCAAATATTATGCCAATTATAAAGGAGCTCTGGAATAATATATCTAGCTCCTGCAAAAATTGGCATAAGTTAAATAAATGATTTAATATATTATTTAAATCAAAACAAATGTCAGAAATTAGAAAACAGAAAAATAAATAACAGGAGGAGCTTACCTGGGCTCCTCCCTGTGCGGCCCAGCCAGCTGGCCAGCCCAGCAAGGCAGCCCAGCCCACCACCGCCGTCGTCCTCCTGGCGCCAGTCGGCCAGGCGTGTGGCCGGCGCGCGCGCACGGCCGGAGCGCCACGCCACCAGCTCGTCTGCCTGCCTCCCCCGCCAGCGCGACGCCGCGACGCTTCTTCTCGGTGCCGCCCCGATCCCCTGGCCTTATCCCCCCTCTCTCCCGTGCTACTCCCTCTCTCTCTCTCACGGCCGAACACCACCATCGCCGCCGTTCGCCATAGTAGCCGTCACCAGCCACCCCTCGCTCCCCCGACTAGCTCAGGAGCTCCGCCTCGACCCCCTCTTCCTCCCCACCGCTCCACGGCCCTCCGGAAGCCCTGCATCGCCGCCCACGTCGCCGTTCCCCTCCTCGGCCACCGGAGATCATCGCCGTCGATTCGCCGTCTCCAGCGCGTCCCCGAGCCCGCTTCGACGCCCACTGCAACCGCGGTGAGCTCCGCCACCGTTTCCCCCTCTTTTTCCCCTCGTTCCCGCGCCGTAACCTCGTTCCCACCACGGCCGAACCTCCGCCGTCGCCGAGCTCGCCGTCGACGCAGCTCCGGTGACCATTTGGTCACCCCGGCGAGTCCAACAAGTTCATAAGGCCCCGTAGAGCATCCCTAGCGCCTCGCTTAGCTCGCCTTCGAGCTCCAACCCCGTTTCCGCGCACGACCGAACCCCGGTGGCCGCAGCCGAGCTCGCCGCCGTCGACTCCGGCCACCCCAGGCTCAGCCACGGCCACCGTCCGACGCGCCATCGAGCTAGCTATCCAATGCACCTAGCCGCACGCCGTTTGGAGCACCACAGAGGAAACCCGAGGCCCCTGTACGCCGCGGACCTCGCCGGCGACTAACCGCCGGCGGGTTTGACTTGTCCGACCTGGGGTTTGACCCCCCCAGGGTCACTGACGCGTGGGCCCCATCGGCCAGGTGGTCAGTTAGTGCTAATTACTGTTAGTCAACCCCCCTGACACTGACAGTGGGCCCCAGCGCCACTAATCCCTAATTAGGATTAATTTAATCCTGTTAAACCCCCCTGTCACTGACGTGTGGACCCCACACGTCAGGTTTGACCCCAGACAGCCGCAGTTGACCACTGACGTCATGCTGACGTCATGCTGGCGCAATAATTATATTTCTGGATTTAATTTAAATCAGGAAATTCCAGAATATAATTTAAACTTCAAAAATTCATAACTTTTATTCTGTAACTCCAAATTGGACAAATTATATATGAAAAATGATCAGAAAAATCCAATCTATCCATCTGTACTATTTTCATGCATGATCAAACAAGTTAAATTGATGTTTTAAGCAGAACAAGGAAAAGCACTTTAAAAGGCCATGTTTGAGTTTGAAATTTGAATCTTTGATTCAACTTTGTTCAAACCCTTCTGGTTTTAGTTGCATTAGCCCAACACACTCATATTGCTATGTTTCATGCATGCATCATATTGTTGCACATTGTTTGGTGATGGTTGTGTATCGGTGTCCTTTGCGACAGGTTCTGCCTCCGAGGAGTACCGTGATTACCCTAACGAAGAACCGTATCAGTGCATCGAACCATCAGGCAAGCAACCAACCATTTGATCATATCGATACAATCCCATGTTCTCGCTCCTGCTCTCTTTTACTGCATTAAGATAACGCGTTTCAAACTGCTGTGTGCTACGGTAGTTGAACCCATTTCCTCTGCATGACCTGTCATTGCCACAGTAACTAGATGAAACCCACTAGCATGTGTAGGAGTTGATTGAGCCATATGTATGTGTTGTTCCTACCTTGCTATGCCTGCTATGCTTAGAGTCGTGTCAGGTCTGGTTCATCTGGGTGATGGCTAGAGTGAAATGTTTATGTCGGTAATGGGAGTGGTGTGGTGAACACGATTTGGTAAAGGTATCGATGAGAGGCCATGTAGGAGTACATGGTGGGTTGTTTCATTGAAGCCGACCTTAAGCACTGAGATCTGTATGTGTGATTTAAGAATCAGCTACTACCATGCATTGGGCCCGAAACCAATGGACCCTCTCGGCTTCTTATTCACCCTAGTTCTCCGTCCAGGAGTTGCAAGTAGTTTCTGGTGTTTGTAGCCTACTGGAGGCCGTGGACAGCGCTGACCGTAGGGGTGGGCTGTGATGCGGTAGGTACGTGGCACGGTGTACCGAATACCCGTTAGGTATCTCGGGAACCCTGTTCACATCGTTCGGGGCCGTATGGGAAACCTCGGCCGGACTCCCTGCGGATGGAACCTGAATAGGCGATAAACCTGGACTGGAGGCTTAGGTGGTTAGGTAGGTCGTGGCCGACACCCACGTTGGGCTTCCGCTTGAAGGTTGCCGAGTACATGTCGTGTAAACGACGGTAAATGGTGAGAGCGTGTATGAAGAAGTACACCCCTGCAAGGTTATCATAATCTATTCGAATAGCCGCGTCCGCGGTAAAGGACTACTTGGTTGCCTATACAGTTCATAGACAAGTAAAAGGAAACTGCTAAAAGCCTCAAGATAAGTGTGAGTGCCGAGGATGGCTCTTCCGTAGGAAGACGGAGGTGGATCCTCGGTAGTGTATTGAAGTGGTGAGTAGTGGACTCGTGTGCGCAAAACCATTTCAAGTTGGAGTATTGTAGGATAGTCTAGCCAAGAGTCAAAGCTGGCTTGCTGCAATAACTCCACCAACCCTTCTTGATAATGTGCATGTATGTAGGATCTGCTGTAAGTCTTGCTGAGTACCTTTGTACTCATGTTGCTATAATTTACATTTTTACAGAAGACGCTGCAACCCCTTCTGATGGGTTCTATGTAGACGTTGACATCAACGAGTAGGCTAAAGACCCAGGTGGTGACCCTGAGCTTGTGAAGGACCATGTAGTATAGCTAGGCTTTCCAAGCCTCTTTTATTTTACTAGTTGTCTGTACTCAGACAAGTTACTTCCGCTGCTGGTTTGTATGACTGTATGACTTGTATGTTGGGTCGTGAGACCCGTACCTTTGTGTATGTTATGTATGGCTCCCTGAGCCTTAAATAAAGTACTTGTGTCGTAGAGTCATGTTGTGATGCTTCGTTGTATTTGCACATATCGAGCATATTGTGTGTATGATTGAAATGCTTGGTATGTGTGGGATCTGACTATCTAGTTGTTTATCTTTAGTAGCCTCTCTTACCGGAAAATGTCTCCTAGTGTTACCGCTGAGCCATGGTAGCTTGCTACTGCTCTGGAACACTTAGGCTGGCCGGCATGTGTCCTTCTTCGTTCCTGTGTCTGTCCCTTCGGGGAAATGTCACGCTTTGAGTACCGGAGTCCTGTTAGCCCGCTACAGCCCGGTTTACCGGAGTCCTGCTAGCCCAGTGCTACAGCCCGGACCCACTTGCTGATGACCGACACGTTCGAAGCTGGGTCATGGATGCCTGTCCCTGTAAGTCTGTGCCACTTTGGGTTTACAACTAGTCATGTCAGCCCGGGCTCCTTATCATATGGATGCTAGCGACACTATCATATACGTGAGCCAAAAGGCGCAAACGGTCCCGGGAAAAGGTAAGGCAACACCCGTGGGGATACCGTGCGTAAGGCCGCAAAGTGATATGAGGTGTTACAAGCTAGATCGATGTGACATCGAGTCGGGGTCCTGACACTTAGGTACGTGGCCGGGGATACCGGGCACCCGTTAGGTGTCACGGACCCCTGTACACATCGTTCGGGGCCGTATGGGAAACCTCGGCCGGACTCCCTGCGGATGGAACCTGGATAGGCGATAAACCTGGATTGGAGACTTAGGTGATTAGGTAGGTCGTGGCCGACACCCACGTTGGGCTTCCGCTTGAAGGTTGCCGAGTACATGTCGTGTAAACGACGGTAAGTGGTGAGAGCGTGTATGAAGAAGTACACCCCTGCAGGGTTAACATGATCTATTCGAATAGCCGCGTCCGCGGTAAAGGACTACTTGGTTGCCTATACAGTTCATAGACAAGTAAATGGAAACTGTTAAAAGCCTCAAGATAAGTGTGAGTGCCGAGGATGGCTCTTCCGTAGGAAGACGGAGGTGGATCCTCGGTAGTGTATTGAATTGGTGAGTAGTGGACTCGTGTGCGCAAAACCATTTCAAGTTGGAGTATCGTAGGATAGTCTAGCCAAGAGTCAAAGCTGGCCTGCTGCAATAACTCCACCAACCCTTCTTGATAATATGCATGTATGTAGGATCTGATGTAAGTCTTGCTGAGTACCTTTGTACTCATGTTGCTATAATTTACATTTTTACAGAAGACGCTGCAACTCTTCTGATGGGTTCTACGTAGACGTTGACATCAACGAGTAGGCTAAAGACCCAGGTGGTGAACCTGAGCTTGTGAAGGACCACGTAGTATAGTTAGGCTTTTTAAGCCTCTTTTATTTTGCTAGTTGTCTGTACTCAGACAAGCTACTTCCGCTGCTGGTTTGTATGACTGTATGACTTGTATGTTGGGTCGTGAGACCCATACCTGTGTGTATGTTGTGTATGGCTCCCTGAGCCTTAAATAAAGTACTTGTGTCGTAGAGTCATGTTGTGATGCTTCGTTGTATTTGCACATATCGAGCATATTGTGTGTATGATTGAAATGCTTGGTATGTGTGGGATCTGACTATCTAGTTGTTTATCTTTAGTAGCCTCTCTTACCGGGAAATGTCTCCTAGTGTTACCGCTGAGCCATGGTAGCTTGCTACTGCTCTGGAACACTTAGGCTGGCCGGCATGTGTCCTTCTTCGTTCCTGTGTCTGTCCCTTCGGGGAAATGTCACGCTTTGAGTACCGGAGTCCTGTTAGCCCGCTACAGCCCGGTTTACCGGAGTCCTGCTAGCCCAGTGCTACAGCCCGGACCCACTTGCTGATGACCGACACGTTCGAAGCTGGGTCATGGATGCCTGTCCCTGTAAGTCTGTGCCACTTTGGGTTTACGACTCGTCATGTCAGCCCGGGCTCTTTATCATATGGATGCTAGCGACACTATCATATACGTGAGCCAAAATGCGCAAACGGTCCCGGGCAAAGGTAAGGCGACACCCGTGGGGATACCGTGCGTGAGGCCGCAAAGTGATATGAGGTGTTACCGGCTAGATCGATGTGACATCGAGTCGGGGTCCTGATAGCGTTGGCATCAGAGCCGGACTGCCTGTAGGTTCTTCAAGCCAAACTGGTCGATGTTGAGTCTAGAAATTCTTTAGTTATATGTAGGGGAATTGTTTGTGGGTTGGAACGTAAGGCTCTTTTTACTCCTCTATCTTATGACATTCTGATCTGAGTCAGTCCATTCTTCCACCGGGGGTTAAGGAATTAGGATCTGTTCTCTCTATCAGGATCACGAGTTACTAATCAGTAGTACCTTATAAGTTTGATGGATACAAGCCTAGTTCAGTTCTACTACCACATTATGTTGTTAGAATGGTTTCAGAACTTTGATATGATGATGATTGAGTGTGTACAAAATCCTTTGTCAAATGTCTCAAAATCCTTCTTGAGCATTTACAGCTGTTATGCTGCCGAAATTTTGCTAGAAATTCTAATGCCCTTGCATTATGATTGTGCTTTCAGATGGCCACTCGCGACCTCAATCAAGTGGTTCGCCTGACTCGATGCCTAGATGTACCCGGCCATACTGCCAAGTTGGTCAGGGTAATGACTGAGGCTGGATACCGCTGGTATCCTGAGTACACGGTCGAAGAGCAATTCCGAGACTTTAATCAAAGCCAGTATCTCTGCACTGTCAGGATATTTCCATCTTATCCTGGATCCACCGAGCCTCTTCACTGCTCCTATGGACTCGGGGTTACTATTGAGATGGCTGTGCAGGACGCCGTCTACTCTATGATGACCATTATGCGAGTCAGATCTGGTCTATTTCGGGACTCTGATTTCCGGTACATGCCAGGATCACTTCCGGGAGCACAAGGGTATCTCCAGGCTATCTATGCTGACCCCACTCAGGAGGATTCACGGACTCGCACCACTGCTGAGATGCTCGAGGATAAGGACCGTGAAAATCGGGCCTTAAGGTTAGAGCTCTTCAATACCCGTGCTGACCACTGGGCCACTTTGACTCGGTTCGCACCGGCGGTGCAAGCTGGATATTCAGATATGCGCGATCTCTATCCTGTGAGATCTGCTCTGCCAGACGTGATGGTTTGGCGTGATGTAGGAGGCATCACCCCACCTCGCGGTCCCCGCAGGCCACCGTCTGTTGGTCCAAGGCCTCATCCTAGCCCCTATGGTCCACAAGCTCCGCGAGATCGTCTGTTTCCGGATGATCATGTTGAGCTTCCAGGCTATGGAGGTGACTTCTACGAGGACTACTACGGATCGGTCTGAGTTAGTGGTAGTATCACTAGTTCGCACTAGCTGTGTCGTCTATCGTCCCGCGTGACTCGTGGGATATGACCTAGTTTGTACTCTTTCCGGAGGTGTAGAAAAATAATGTATAGGAGCTTGGGATGCCTCCGATGAGATGTAATCCTTTTCTCACCGTAATAGTACTTTGTTTGGTCTTGTACTAAACCCTGTATGGTGTGTATGACGATGGAATAAAGAAGCAGTTTCTGTTTTTACCATGTCATACGGATGATCATCTTGCATTTCGAGTTATTCCTTACATTCTGTATCCTATGTCGGAATTTCATCATCCTGACTAAATCATTGTCTTGTTTACCTAGGATGGTCAACACGCGCGCTAACCCTGCTTCTCAAGAGCAGGCCGAAGGCAGTGAAGGCAGGAATGAAAATCTGCCTCATCCTCCTTCCCTAGCCGAGGTTATGATGGAAGCTGAGAGAAACAAGCGGGAGACCAACCGTTTGTTGGAGCGTATTGAACAGAATACAGCACACCATCAGAGGACTAACGTGGTGTCACTCAGTGATTTTATCAAATTGCATCCACCCACGTTCCACCACTCCGTCGAGCCTCTCGACGCTGATGACTGGCTTCGCAGTATCTCTCACAAACTGCGTTCCGCGCTGGTAGCGGAGGCTGACAAGGTCACCTTTGCTGCATATCATCTTGAAGGCCCCGCCAGTCTATGGTGGGAGAATTATGGAGCTATGCGCCCAGCGGGCCATGTCACTACTTGGGCTGAGTTCAGTGAGGCTTTCCGTGAACATCACATTCCGGAGGGTCTCATGGACCGTAAACGTGAAGAATTTTGCAGTTTCACCCAAGGCCGACTTTCTGTGGATGTTTACAGCAGGGAGTTTGGTAATCTCGCACGATATGCAACTGAGGAAGTGTCTACTGACGCCAAGAAGCAAGCAAGGTTCCGTAAGGGCCTTAGTCCTGAGCTTCGCCGCGACCTCCGTCTGCATGAGTGCACATCCTTTCAGAAACTTGTCAACAAAGCCATCAGTGCTGAAACTGGTCAGACTGACTATGACGCAACACGCAAGCATGGCCGTGATATGGGTTCCTCATCCGGTGCTGGTCCTCAGAAGCGCCGCGTGTGGGTGCCCAACACCGCCCTGCCACCCAGGTTCACACCGAGGCCATCCTTTCCAGGCGCCTCGCCCTGTTCAACAGTCTGCACCGGCCAAGCCCTATGGGGGTCCAACCAACAATGCTCCTCCACGTACCAGTTCCGTGACTTGTTTCAAGTGTGGGGAATCTGGTCACTATATGCGTGAGTGTCCCCAGACCAACCCCAACCAGTCTGCTAAAGCTGTTGGCCGTGGCAAGCCGACAGGAAAAATATTCCACGCCAAGCCGGTCACCGCTTCACGTGGCCATGTCAACTGTATCTCTGCCGAAGAAGCTCAAGAGGATCCCAACGTCGTTCTCGGTACGCTTCTTGTTAATTGCCACCCGGCATCTGTTCTTTTCGATACAGGAGCCTCTCATTCTTTTATATCCGAAAATTATGCTCGTTTGCATAACGTTGCATTCTGTGACATGCCATCCACTATGGAAATTTCTACCCCTGGTTCTAGATGGCAGACCTCTAGGGTAAGTTATGGAAATGAAATCCAAGTCGACAGACTTGTTTTCCTCGCGTCTTTGATAGCCCTTAAATCTTCAGATATTAATATCATTCTGGGTATGGACTGGATGTCAGCTCATCAAGCCAAAATTGATTGCTTCTCTAGGACTGTTCAACTCACCCATCCTTCGGGGAAGATAGTCAATGTCTTGACCCGAATAGCCAAGCGACAATTATATTCTCTTAACGCCAGCCCTTTGCCAGACCTTGAGGACATTCCGGTAGTCCGTGACTTCCCGGATGTCTTTCCAGAGGAATTGCCAGGTGTTCCACCTGACAGGGATGTTGAGTTCGTAATAGACCTCATTCCAGGAACCGTTCCGATTGCTAGAAGACCTTATAAGATGGCACCCCTAGAACTAGCCGAGCTTAAGAAACAACTCGATGAGTCCTTGAAAAAGGGTTTCATCCGACCTAGTTCATCTCCGTGGGCTTGCCCCGTCCTATTCGTCAAGAAGAAGGATGGTACGGACCGGATGGTTGTAGATTACCGACCTGTCAATTTGGTCACAATCAAGAACAAATATCCGCTTCCCAGGATCAACGACCTGTATGATCAGCTCGCTGGATCCTCAGTCTTCTCCAAGATGGATTTGAGGTTGGGCTACCATCAAATCAAAATCAGAAACGGGGACATTCCTAAAACGGCCTTTGTTACTCGTTATGGCCAATACGAGTACACCGTCATGTCCTTCGGTTTAACCAACGCTCCAGCCACCTTTTCTCGGTTAATGAACTCAATCTTCATGGAGTATTTGGATAAATTCGTCGTGGTTTACCTCGATGATATACTCATCTACTCCAAGAACGAGGAAGAACATGCCGAACATCTAAGGCTAGTGTTGAAGAAACTTCGAGAGCATCGCCTTTATGCCAAATTTTCTAAATGTGAATTCTGGTTGTCAGAAGTGACCTATCTGGGTCATGTAATATCTGGTAAAGGTATTGCTGTTAACCCTGAGCGAGTTCAAGCCGTCCTTAATTGGACTCCACCTGAATCGGTCAAGCAAGTTCGGAGTTTTCTAGGCTTAGCGAGCTATTGTCGTCGCTTTGTCGAGAACTTCTCCAAGGTTGCTAAACCTCTAACCGAACTCCTCAAGAAAGATAAGAAGTTCGAGTGGACTCCACAATGTGAGCACAGCTTTCAGGAACTGAAAAGACGCCTGACCTCTGCTCCCGTACTGGTACCGCCAGACTTCTCCAAGGACTTTGTTATCTACTGCGACGCCTCGCGACAAGGACTAGGTTGCATCCTTATGCAAGATCGACATGTAATTGCCTACGCTTCACGGCAATTGCACCCACATGAGGAGAATTATCCTACTCATGATCTAGAGCTTGCAGCCGTAGTCTATGCACTTAAGACCTGGCGACATTACCTCCTCGGTAATCGTTGCGAAATATTCACTGATCACCAAAGTCTGAAGTACATTTTCACCCAACCGGATCTGAATCTCAGGCAAAGACGTTGGGTTGAATTGATCACAGACTTCGACTTAGGAATAACCTACACCCCAGGGAAAGCCAACGTCATGGCTGATGCGCTAAGTCGTAAATCTTATTGTAACAACCTGATGTTACAACAAAGTCAACCGCTTCTCCATGAGGAATTTCGGAAGCTTAACCTTCACATTGTACCTCAAGGTTTTCTTTCCACCTTGGTGGCAAAACCTACCCTTACGGATCAGATTATCAAAGCACAGAAGGTAGATCCGGGAATCTCCCGCATCAAGAGAAACATTCAGAAAGGAATTGCGAATTGTTTCTCCATTAATGATCAAGGGGTCGTATACTTCGGGAATCGACTAGTGGTTCCCAAAGTGCGAAACCTGAGGCGATTGATCCTTAAGGAAGCTCATGAATCTCCTCTCACCATTCATCCCGGTAGTACTAAGATGTATCAGGACCTACGCCAGAGGTTCTGGTGGACTAGGATGAAGAGAGAAATTGCTCAGTATATTGCTAATTGCGACGTCTGTCGTCGTGTAAAAGCAGAGCATCAACGGCCTGCTGGCACCCTTCAACCCTTAGCTATTCCTGAATGGAAATGGGATAAAATTGGTATGGATTTCATTACCGGTTTTCCCAGGACCAAGAGAGGGAATAATGCTATTTTCGTCGTGGTCGATCGTCTTTCCAAAGTAGCCCATTTCTTACCTGTTCGTGAGAGTATAACCGCTAGTCAGCTGGCAGACTTATACATCTCCCGAATAGTGTCCCTCCATGGTGTTCCTTTGGAAATTAACTCGGATCGAGGAAGTCTTTTCACCTCTCGATTTTGGGAAAGTTTCCAAAATGCTATGGGAACCCGTCTCTCCTTTAGCACCGCTTTCCACCCTCAGTCGAGTGGTCAAGTGGAACGCGTCAACCAGATTCTAGAAGACATGCTTCGAGCCTCTGTTATCTCATTCGGAATGGACTGGGAGAAGTGCCTTCCATTTGCCGAATTCGCTTACAACAACAGCTATCAATCTAGCTTGGGTAAAGCCCCTTTTGAAGTTCTCTATGGACGACGGTGTCGAACACCCCTTAACTGGTCAGAGACCGGGGAAAGACAATTCTTTGGCCCGGATATGATTCAGGAAGCAGAAGAACAAGTTCGTATCGTTCGTGAAAAGTTGAAAACAGCCCAATCTCGTCAAAAGAGTCAATATGACCGAAAACATAAGGCTATGACTTTCGAGGTTGACGAGAAGGCTTATCTTCGGGTCACCCCTCTGAAGGGAACCCATCGTTTCGGTATCAAAGGCAAATTGGCTCCTCGTTACATTGGACCTTTTCGCATTCTCGCCAAACGAGGAGAAGTTGCCTACCAGTTGGAACTACCTCCGCACCTCTCCAGAGTCCACGATGTCTTCCACGTTTCTCAACTCAGGCGTTGCTTCTCGGATCCTATCCGTGAAGTGGACCACGAAACGCTTGATCTCCAAGATAATCTTACATATCGAGAGTACCCCATTCGTATCCTCGATCAGGCCGAACGTACCACCCGACGTCATAATATCAAGTTTCTCAAAGTTCAATGGTCGCACCATTCTGAGGATGAAGCAACCTGGGAAAGGGAGGATCGTCTTCGACTTGAGTATCCCGCCTTCTTCCCGGAGGAACCCAAATCTCGGGACGAGATTCTTTTGAGTGGGGGTGAGTTGTCACACCCTAGCTAGTCATGCATTAGAGTGTTGCATCATGTTTACTCTTTCATCAGAAACTTGAAATGGGGATCTGTGAAACCCTCAGAATCATTTTGAAAATGACCCAAATAAAAATTTCTCCAAAAGGGTCCAAGAAAATGCTCATGTTGCTCTCTGAAAATATTGGACAGAGATAAAAATCAAACCAATATTTTTAAGAGCTCATAGGTATTTATTTTGGGCATTTGGAATTAATGCATAAATATTTGCATTGGAAATATATTAATTATATATATTAATATATGTCCAAATATTATGCCAATTATAAAGGAGCTCTGGAATAATATATCTAGCTCCTGCAAAAATTGGCATAAGTTAAATAAATGATTTAATATATTATTTAAATCAAAACAAATGTCAGAAATTAGAAAACAGAAAAATAAATAACAGGAGGAGCTTACCTGGGCTCCTCCCTGTGCGGCCCAGCCAGCTGGCCGGCCCAGCAAGCCAGCCCAGCCCACCACCGCCGTCGTCCTCCTGGCGCCAGTCGGCCAGGCGTGTGGCCGGCGCGCGCGCACGGCCGGAGCGCCACGCCACCAGCTCGTCTGCCTGCCTCCCCCGCCAGCGCGACGCCGCGACGCTTCTTCTCGGTGCCGCCCCGATCCCCTGGCCTTATCCCCCCTCTCTCCCGTGCTGCTCCCTCTCTCTCTCTCACGGCCGAACACCACCATCGCCGCCGTTCGCCATAGTAGCCGTCACCGGCCACCCCTCGCTCCCCCGACTAGCTCAGGAGCTCCGCCTCGACCCCCTCTTCCTCCCCACCGCTCCACGGGCTCTCCGGAAGCCCTGCATCGCCGCCTACGTCGCCGTTCCCCTCCTCGGCCACCGGAGATCATCGCCGTCGATTCGCCGTCTCCAGCGCGTCCCCGAGCCCGCTTCGACGCCCACTGCAACCGCGGTGAGCTCCGCCACCGTTTCCCCCTCTTTTTCCCCTCGTTCCCGCGCCGTAACCTCGTTCCCACCACGGCCGAACCTCCGCCGTCGCCGAGCTCGCCGTCGACGCAGCTCCGGTGACCATTTGGTCACCCCGGCGAGTCCAACAAGTTCGTAAGGCCCCGTAGAGCATCCCTAGCGCCTCGCTTAGCTCGCCTTCGAGCTCCAACCCCGTTTCCACGCACGACCGAACCCCGGCGGCCGCAGCCGAGCTCGCCGCCGTCGACTCCGGCCACCCCAGGCCCAGCCACGGCCACCGTCCGACGCGCCATCGAGCTAGCTATCCAACGCACCTAGCCGCACGCCGTTTGGAGCACCACAGAGGAAACCCGAGGCCCCTGTACGCCGCGGACCTCGCCGGCGACTAACCGCCGGCGGGTTTGACTTGTCCGACCTGGGATTTGACCCCCCCAGGGTCACTGACGCGTGGGCCCCATCGGCCAGGTGGTCAGTTAGTGCTAATTACCGTTAGTCAACCCCCCCTGACACTGACAGTGGGCCCCAGCGCCACTAATCCCTAATTAGGATTAATTTAATCCTGTTAAACCCCCCTGTCACTGACGTGTGGCCCCCACACGTCAGGTTTGACCCCAGACAGCCGCAGTTGACCACTGACGTCATGCTGACGTCATGCTGGCGCAATAATTATATTTCTGGATTTAAATTAAATCAGGAAATTCCAGAATATTATTTAAACTTCAAAAATTCATAACTTTTATTCTGTAACTCCAAATTGGACAAATTATATATGAAAAATGATCAGAAAAATCCAATCTATCCATCTGTACTATTTTCATGCATGATCAAACAAGTTAAATTGATGTTTTAAGCAGAACAAGGAAAAGCACTTTAAAAGGCCATGTTTGAGTTTGAAATTTGAATCTTTGATTCAAATTTGTTCAAACCCTTCTGGTTTTAGTTGCATTAGCCCAACACACTCATATTGCCATGTTTCATGCATGCATCATATTGTTGCACATTGTTTGGTGATGGTTGTGTATCGGTGTCCTTTGCGACAGGTTCTGCCTCCGAGGAGTACCGTGATTACCCTAACGAAGAACCGTATCAGTGCATCGAACCATCAGGCAAGCAACCAACCATTTGATCATATCGATACAATCCCATGTTCTCGCTCCTGCTCTCTTTTACTGCATTAAGACAACGCGTTTCAAACTGCTGTGTGCTACGGTAGTTGAACCCATTTCCTCTGCATGACCTGTCATTGCCACAGTAACTAGATGAAACCCACTAGCATGTGTAGGAGTTGATTGAGCCATATGTATGTGTTGTTCCTACCTTGCTATGCCTGCTATGCTTAGAGTCGTGTCAGGTCTGGTTCATCTGGGTGATGGCTAGAGTGAAATGTTTATGTCGGTAATGAGAGTGGTGTGGTGAACACGATTTGGTAAAGGTATCGATGAGAGGCCATGTAGGAGTACATGGTGGGTTGTTTCATTGAAGCCGACCTTAAGCACTGAGATCTGTATGTGTGATTTAAGAATCAGCTACTACCATGCATTGGGCCCGAAACCAATGGACCCTCTCGGCTTCTTATTCACCCTAGTTCTCCGTCCAGGAGTTGCAAGTAGTTTCTGGTGTTTGTAGCCTACTGGAGGCCGTGGACAGCGCTGACCGTAGGGGTGGGCTGTGATGCGGTAGGTACGTGGCCGGGTGTACCGAATACCCGTTAGGTATCTCGGGAACCCTGTTCACATCGTTCGGGGCCGTATGGGAAACCTCGGCCGGACTCCCTGCGGATGGAACCTGAATAGGCGATAAACCTGGACTGGAGGCTTAGGTGATTAGGTAGGTCGTGGCCGACACCCACGTTGGGCTTCCGCTTGAAGGTTGCCGAGTACATGTCGTGTAAACGACGGTAAGTGGTGAGAGCGTGTATGAAGAAGTACACCCCTGCAGGGTTAACATGATCTATTCGAATAGCCGCGTCCGCGGTAAAGGACTACTTGGTTGCCTATACAGTTCATAGACAAGTAAATGGAAACTACTAAAAGCCTCAAGATAAGTGTGAGTGCCGAGGATGGCTCTTCCGTAGGAAGACGGAGGTGGATCCTCGGTAGTGTATTGAAGTGGTGAGTAGTGGACTCGTGTGCGCAAAACCATTTCAAGTTGGAGTATCGTAGGATAGTCTAGCCAAGAGTCAAAGCTGGCTTGCTGCAATAACTCCACCAACCCTTCTTGATAATATGCATGTATGTAGGATCTGATGTAAGTCTTGCTGAGTACCTTTGTACTCATGTTGCTATAATTTACATTTTTACAGAAGACGCTGCAACCCCTTCTGATGGGTTCTATGTAGACGTTGACATCAACGAGTAGGCTAAAGACCCAGGTGGTGACCCTGAGCTTGTGAAGGACCATGTAGTATAGCTAGGCTTTCCAAGCCTCTTTTATTTTACTAGTTGTCTGTACTCAGACAAGTTACTTCCGCTGCTGGTTTGTATGACTGTATGACTTGTATGTTGGGTCGTGAGACCCGTACCTTTGTGTATGTTATGTATGGCTCCCTGAGCCTTAAATAAAGTACTTGTGTCGTAGAGTCATGTTGTGATGCTTCGTTGTATTTGCACATATCGAGCATATTGTGTGTATGATTGAAATGCTTGGTATGTGTGGGATCTGACTATCTAGTTGTTTATCTTTAGTAGCCTCTCTTACCGGGAAATGTCTCCTAGTGTTACCGCTGAGCCATGGTAGCTTGCTACTGCTCTGGAACACTTAGGCTGGCCGGCATGTGTCCTTCTTCGTTCCTGTGTCTGTCCCTTCGGGGAAATGTCACGCTTTGAGTACCGGAGTCCTGTTAGCCCGCTACAGCCCGGTTTACCGGAGTCCTGCTAGCCCAGTGCTACAGCCCGGACCCACTTGCTGATGACCGACACGTTCGAAGCTGGGTCATGGATGCCTGTCCCTGTAAGTCTGTGCCACTTTGGGTTTACGACTAGTCATGTCAGCCCGGGCTCTTTATCATATGGATGCTAGCGACACTATCATATACGTGAGCCAAAATGCGCAAACGGTCCCGGGCAAAGGTAAGGCGACACCCGTGGGGATACCGTGCGTGAGGCCGCAAAGTGATATGAGGTGTTACCGGCTAGATCGATGTGACATCGAGTCGGGGTCCTGACACCCACCGAGTTTGGTAAATTGTGTGTAATGGTTAGATTTTGTGTGGAGGCTATATATACCCCTCCACCCACTCTTCATTCATGGAGAGAGCCATCAGAACATGCCTACACTTCCAGGATACATTTTCTAAGAGAGAGCCACCTACACTTGTGTTGAGGTCAAGATATTCCATTCCTACCACATAGATCTTGATCTCTAGCTTTCCCCAAGTTGCTTTCCACTCAAATCATCTTTCCACCAAATCCAATCCTATGAAAGAGAGTTGAGTGTTGGGGAGACTATCATTTGAAGCACAAGATCAAGGAGGTCATCATCAACACACCATCTATTACCTTTTGGAGAGTGGTGTCTCCTAGATTAGTTAGGTGTCATTTGGGAGCCTCCATCAAGATTGTGGAGTTGAACCAAGGAGTTTGTACGGGTAAGGAGATCGCCTACTTCGTGAAGATCTACCCTAGTGAGGCAAGTCCTTCGTGGGCTATGGCCATGGTGGGATAGACAAGGTTGCTTTTTCATGGACCCTTCGTGGGTGGAGCCCTCAGTGGACTCGCGCAGCCGTTACCCTTCGTGGGTTGAAGTCTCCATCAATGTGGATGTACGATAGCACCACCTATCAGAACCACGGATAAAAAATCTCCGCGTCTACATTGCGTTTGCTCCCTCAAACTCCTCCCTTTACCTTCATGTGCAATGTTTTACATTCCGCTGCTATACTCTTAGAATTGCATGTGTAGGTTGATTGCTTGACTTGTGCAATGTTGCTAAAATCTGCCAAGACTTAAAATTGGGAAAAGGCTAGAATTTTATTTGGTCAAGTAGTCTAATCACCCCCCTCTAGACATACTTTCGATCTTACAAGTGGTATCAGAGCTACGGTCTCCATTTGCCTTGATTTCCATAGCTTTTGATGATCATAGCCTTGGTTTCACAACCTAGGAGAGTATGGCGTCTAGCGAGGGAAATTACCACCGTAGAGGTCCTTACTTTGATGCTACTAATTTTGCTAGTTGGAAGCATAAGATGAAAATGCATATCTTGGACATAACCCCGCCGTTTGGGTGATTGTGTGTATCGGCATGCAAGGTGAGTTCTTCGATGGGAGAGAACCGAACCGTGAAGCTACCGCGGAAGAGTTGAAGATGCTGCAATACAACGCTCAAGCTTGCGATATCCTCTTCAACGGATTGTGCCCCGAAGAATTCAACAAAACTAGCCGTCTTGAGAATGCAAAGGAAATTTGGGATACTTTGATTGATATGCACGAAGGTACTGACTTTGTCAAGGAATCCAAATTGGATGTGCTTCAAAGTCAGCTTGACAAGTTCAAAATGAAGGATGGTGAAGGTGTCGCTGAAATGTACTCTAGGCTTGCTCTCATCACAAATGAGATTGCCGGCTTAGGAAGTGAAGAGATGGCCGACAGATTCATCATCAAGAAGATCCTAAGAGCCTTGGATGGAAAACATGATATCGTGTGCACATTGATCCAAATGATTCCCAATTACAAAGATCTCAAGCCAACGGAAGTCATTGGAAGAATTGTTGCTCATGAGATGTCACTCAAGGATAAAGAGGAACTTCACAAAAAGTCAAGTGGTGCTTACAATGCCTCAAGTGATGCTCCCACATCATCAAGTGAGAAACAAACCTTCAATGAAGAATTGAGCCTAATGGTGAAGAACTTCAACAAGTTCTACAAGAGTAGAAGCAAGGAAAGAAGTTCCAAGTCAAGGTCCTACAATGACAAAAGATCTTCGAGTCGTGAACGTAATTGCTACAATTGTGGAAGACCCGGACACTACTCCAATGAGTGTACGACTCCCTACAAAAGGAGAGAAGATTCACCTAAAAGAAGTAGAAGAGAGGAATCACCACCAAGAGAGAGAAGGAGTAGAAATGATCGTTATGAACGAAGAACCTCCCGGAGAAGCAAGGATTTGGAAAGGAAGGACAAATCATCAAAGAGCTACACAAAGAGAAGACATCAAGCTCATGTTGGTGAATGGGTATCCGTCTCTGACTCTGACCATCACTCCGAATGAAGTTATCACTCCGACTCCGAATATACTCAAGATGAAGGTGTTGCCAGTCTAGCACTTGTGTGAACCAACTCCTAAGACATATTTGACTCACCAAAAGAAGGAATTGTAAGATGCTTCATGGCTAAAGGCCCAAAGGTATCACACCCCGAGTATGTTGATTTCAGTAGTGATGAAGATGATTTGTTAGGTGATGATGATATACTTGTTGACAACTCTAGTGATGAATACTATGATGAAACGTCAATTAATCGTGCTAATCAAGATAAAACGAATGACAATGATAAGGAGAAGATTGAGTGTCTAACTAAAGAGCTAAATACTCTTAAGTTAGCTCATGAAACTACTTTGGAAGATCATCGAGAACTTTTAAAGACTCATGAGAAGTCACGCTTTGAAAAGCTCAACCTAGAGCAAGAGCATGAGTTTTTAAAGGCAATCAATGATGATCTTCGCAAGAAAAGTTCTTCTTACATTGCCAAGTGTTTACTCTTGTCTACTTACATGCCACAAGTTAAATCTAGCAACAAAAGTAAGAAAGATTCTTATTCTAGTAGTAACAATAATCATGCTAAATCCAATGTTGTTGCTTCTAGTAGTTCTCTTGATTCTACTAATGATTCTCTTAGCCAAGTTATACTTGAGCAAGAAAATAGCTTATTGAAGGGAATTATAGAGAAAAGGTGTTTACAAGAGCCTTGACCGAAGTAAGCAATTTGAGGAAATTGTACGCAAGCAAGGAAGGCACTGGAAGAATCAAGGTGTTGGATTTGAACGGAAGTTCAATGCCAATGGAGTTGAGTGGGAAGAAGATCAATACCCCAAGACGAAGTTTGTTCCTCAACAAGAGAAGTATGATCCTACTTCTTTCCAAGGGACACAATCTCAAGATGATCTTCCACCACAAGACCACAAGCAAAAAGGCAAGGATAAGCTTCAAGAGTAGATTGATGCATTTGAAGAAGCTCCCAAGGCCTTGGTCAAGTGGGTTCCCAAGACTACATCAAGTTCTACTTCATCAAGTACGGCTACAACTCCAAGGATTCCCATCGAGATGATGTGGATCCCGAAAACAAGAACTCAAGAGTTCTTGAGGGTGACTCTGCCAACACACTTCACTCATATCATTTTGGCAAGAACAAGTGCAAACAACTTCCACATCTTGCACTAGTTCAAGGAGTCGCAAACCCTTTTGTTGGTAAGACAAGGGACAAGGTAACCTAATGCTTTCATGGACATCATCTTGTGTGTACATCACTCTATGTCTATGGATATCCTTGTTTGTTTCTTGTGGGACTAACCCGTGTAGGTATTGAAAGTGCAACTCACTCCAATGGATAGCTCCGAATGATCTACATCAACATTGAGCATGCACATCTTCAACACCTACATGAAGTCATCATCGACAAAACCCAAGGTTAGTTCATCCCTGTTAGGGGGGATATCACATCTAGGGGGAGCTTTACTCTAAGACTTGAGCTAAAGCAACTCTAATGGTGTGAACACGACAATGCTTTATGCAAAAGTGGTAACCCCACTTGTGCTTAAACGATGAGTATGACCTATGATCAAATGTCCTCATTTGACTCCTAAGTCAATATACTCATATATAGATGACCTAGTCATCGCAAATTGCTTGATAGATGCTAGAGTGTTTGTGCATGCTTTGCCACATACTTCATTTGCTATTTTATTGTGTGAGCCTGTTGGTTGCATACTTTACTCATTCGAGGACATCCACTTGTTGTTTTGATTGTTTGGCTCATTCTCTTTTGCCAAGTGGATGGACAAGAATGCCAAAGAACCTTCTCTAGCTATCTATGCTTTTCTCGTCTCAAACTCTATTCATGCTACATCACAAAGTTTGATCAAGTCAGATTCGAACCACTCTGTGTGAGGAGCACTCGGAGTCCCCGATTCATCATAGACTTAAACTTCCAAAACCTCTTTCTGCATTTCGGTCTGACCGAGTCATCCATTTTGGTCAAACCGAGTTCACTAAGTTGATCTAGGTTTTCATCTCGGTGCAACCGATTTGAACACTTCGGTCACACCAAGTTGCAGTAACTGCTTGCGATTCCGCAATCTCGGTGCCACCGAGTTGTTCCACTCGGTCACACCGACAGGGTCGGGATATATATACCCACGGTGAGATTTTGGAAATTTCTTCAAAACCCCTCAGCTCGCGCGTGTCCCGCTCTACCTCCTCAGGTCTCCAGATTGCCTCCACGCTACCAGCGACCTCCCGCTGCTGGTTTCTGCCATCGTCGACGGAATCTGCTCCACCGTTGACGCCCTAGCGAACACCTGCCGAACTAGGGTATGTGCTCGACCCCTTGTGCTCTCTATTTACCTTCGATTCTGAGCACGAGGACAATGCCGTGATTCTTGCCACAAATGAAATCAATCTATCTAGCTAAAACTTCCTTAGGCTTAGTTTGATTCGAAAATTTTAGGGTTAGCTCTCCGCAGAACTCATCTTGGACCGACCGAATCGTAGAAATTGGTCTCACTGATTTGGCTTAGGCCATTGCACATGCGCTTTTCGGTCTGACCAAAAACTACGAATCAGTGTGACCGAGTTCAATTCTCTGTGAGACCCTAGCAATATCGGTGCCACCAAACTGTGACTCGATCTGACCGAGTTCACTAGTTTAGGTTCCAAATGTTGCTTCGGTATCACCGAGTTTATCAATTCGGTAGCTCCGAGATCATTTTAGTAGAGAATTAAAACTAAGTTTTTGACTCATTTGGTTTGCAAAAATCTTTGTACTTTGTGATGCTCATCTACTCTACCTCATCTATATCTATTCACAGGGTTTGCTGTCAATTTGCCTGCCAGGATGTCTGACCAAAGTGATAGCCAGAATAAGTCTGAAGAGCAAGTGCAAATGAGTGAGAGCACTAGTACCTCAAGCAGCTATGATGAGGGCAGCAGGAGCACACCAAGTAACTTGCCCAAGGAATCCACTAGAGCAAGGAAGAGGAGAACCTCAGACTCTTAGGATGAGGATTATGTTGTAGTTGAGGATGAGGCCACCTCAAAGAAGAAGGTGATGAAGAAGGAGTATGTCACTGTTGCTTCAACAAAGCCTGGTATGAACAAGAAAGCACCAGCAAGGAGAGTGCCAACATCCAAGCCAAGAAAAGTTGCAACAGGACAAACCATGAAATTCACACTAGAATCTGATGATGGTGAAGCAGTTGGTGATGGCAAGAAGAAGAAGAGGGAAAGAACCACAACTGCCAAAGTTCTTGGAAAGTCAACTATGGTGAGAGATTCTGAAGAGGAAGAGGAAGAGGATGCTGCACCAGAACCCAAATCCCGAAAGCTTATGGGAGATGCAATCAAGCCAGGGGCTGCTCCTAAGACCAAATCTGCTCCCAAAGCTACTGCTCAAACCACCAAGTGTGCACCCAAGAGAAGCACCAAAAACATCCCAGCTGAAGAGAAGAACAAGGCCCCAGTGCCTGAAGTTGAAGAAGAAGATGCTGATGTCCAAGTGCTGAGAAAGCTCAAACCAAAGATCCCAGACCACAATGACACACATCCAGTGGCAGAGGACATGAGCATCAGGAAGGATGCATGTCTGAGACTTTGGAGGAAGAGTGATCCTTATGTTGTGAGAAGAAAAACTACAGTGGATTACATGTTCCATACTAAAGAACAACAAGACTTTTATGAGACCATTCTGCTTGACAAGAAGCCAATTGTATGTGACATGAGATGGGTTGATTGGACATACATCCCAGAGAATGAAGATCACTTCCCAGGTGTATATGATAGCTTCAAGGCTTGTGTAGTTGACAAGTTTGTTGGACAGAAGCTCACCAAGTGGAATGATGAGCTGATCATGCAATTCTACTCCACTGCTCATTTCTATCCAGATGGAAAGATAGTATGGGTGTCTGAAGATACAAGGTACCAATCAACTGTTGATGAATGGGCAAAGTTGATCAATGCTCCAGAAGACTATGAGGAGACTTGGATGTGTATGCCAAGAAGAATAAAGACCACAACTCCATGGCAAGTATGTACAAGGAAATTCCTGATGAAGCCCTGGAAACTCACAAGTTGGGCTCAGTGAAGTATCTGTTGTCTGGTCTGCCTACTATCAACACCATCTTGAGGCATGCTCTATTGCCAAGTCTAGAGATCATAGGATGATAAGAGGACATTCAATTAACTTGCTGCACATTTTTGACGTCCCTCGGGAATTCAAGGTCACGAGTCTTATTGTAGAGACAATCAAGAGGACAGCTGCTGATCAGAAAAGGTCTTGTGGGTATGCTCCACAAATTCAGGTGCTCATCGACTCAAATATGGGCATAGGCACTTACTTGTTGGACAAGGAGCACTTACCTCTCAAGCTAGATTTTGAAGACAACACAGTTGTGATGGATGAGGATGACCCTTCATCATTGCAAGCACATGGTAAGAGAGCAAAGGCAAGGGCAGAGAAAGCTGAAAAGATGCCAAGTGCTGAAGAGGCATCTCAAGTGTTCTTGAAGAGCAAACAAGATCAACTTGGATTTTTGATCCAATATACTTTGAGGATTGAGAAGGGCTTGGCCACCCTGAATCAGAATCAGGAGAGTTGGGAGAGGATCATTGAACAAAAATTCTATGATCTAGATCTGAAAGTCAGTGAGATACAGACAGTAGTTGAGCAGCTCCAGGAGGAAGCAGAGGAGAAGAAAGGCAAGGCAACTACAGAAGCTTTTTAGTATGTGCCAAGAGGTCGGAGATCAGCTACCGTGCCAGTTCCAGATACACGAGCTACTACATCTGCACCAGCAGCCAAAGCTTGAGTGCCACCTCCAGCAGCCACTTCACCAGCTCCAGCTACATCAACTGAAGCCCTCGTCTTTGGAGTCATCACTGCACCACCTCACGGAGACCAAGCCTGAGAGACGCATAGCACTATGCATATTTGAACTTTTTTGGTAACTTGTTGCCGAAGGGGGAGAAATATGTATAGATCATAGTCTCGAGAGAGAGAGAGAGAGAGAGAGTGTTGCTTTTTTTGTCTCTTGCACTTTATGTGGTTGAACTTTAATGTGTGTTTTCTTGATACATTATGTCCTTTTGTGAGATACTTGGATGATCATGTGTTGATCATATGCTACATTAATGTGTGCTTGAATGATATTATCACTTATATTCATATATGATCATTCACTTTGCTTGGTGATGAGTGCATGCTTTTAATTGTTATCATTTTGAGCGCTCCACCAAGATGTATGTGACATGGAAGAGTAACCCATGATACTAATCGACTTTGCATTTGCATTCAAAAGAAAATCTTAAATAATGCACAAATTTAGGGGGAGCTCTTGCTTATCACATACTTCTCAAAGCGATGATGTATTTCAATCTTATTATCATTTGTCGAAGCTTTGATCTATATGTTGTCATCAATTACCAAAAAGGGAGAGATTGAAAGTGCAACTATCCCTTGGTGGTTTTGGTAATGATTAACAACATATAGCTCATTGAATTAATGCTATTTCAGGATGAATATTTCAGGAAAGTTCAATGATTGGCATGGCATGGATTAGGAATGTGGACCACTCAAAATGAGGACAAAGGATTGGCTCAAGCTCTAAATCTCAAGACTCTACATTTTACTTTTAGTGATCCAAGATCACATTGAGTCTATAGGAAAATCCAATACTATTAAAATGGGATGAGGTGTTTCTTAATGGCTTGCTTGCTCAAAATGCTTTGTGATATGCTCCAACAACCCTCAACCACTTTCTCATATCCACATATGTCCCAAACCCAAAGTCAAACTCGGCCCCACCAATTTGATCCATCCGGCGCCATCGGGTTCATTTGACATAGCCACTGCCAGAAACCCTAGTCACTTCGGTCTCACCGATAAGGATCTCGATCTCACCGAGATGGGATTGCAAACTCTCTGTTTCCCTTCATAACGTTACGGTCTAACCGAGATGAGCGATCGGTCCCACTGAGTTTGCAATGCAAACTCCCTATTTCCCTTTCGTAACGTTTCAGTCCCGCCGAGATGAGTGAATCAGTCCCACTGAGTTTGCCTGACCAACTCTCTGGTTAGCTAATTACCAAAGTCGGTCCCACCGAGTTTGCGTAATCGGTCTCACCAAGATTACGTTATGCCCTAACCCTAATGAAATCGGTCCCACCGAGTTGACATGTCGGTCCCACCGAAATGCCTAACGGTCACATTATGAACTAAATCGGTGTGACCGAGTTTTATGATACAGTCCCACCAAGTTTGGTAAATTGTGTGTAACGGTTAGATTTTGTTAGGAGGCTATATATACCCCTCCACCCTCTCCTCATTCGTGAGGAAAGCAATCAGAACATGCCTACACTTCCAGCATTCATTTTCTGAGAGAAAACCACCTACTCATGTGTTGAGGCCAAGATATTCCAATCCAACCATATGAATCTTGATCTCTAGCCTTCCCCAAGTTGCTTTCCACTCAAATAATAATTCCACCGAATCCAATCCTATGAGAGAGAGTTGAGTGTTGGGGAGACTATGATTTTAAGCACAAGAGCAAGGAGTTCATCATCAACACACCATCTATTACCTTTTGGAGAGTGGGGTCTCCTAGATTGGCTAGGTGTCACTTGGGAGCCTCCGTCAAGATTGTGGAGTTGAACCACGGAGTTTGTAAGGGCAAGGAGATAGCCTACTTTGTGAAGATCTATCCTAGTGAGGCAAGTCCTTTGTGGACGATGGCCATGGTGGGATAGACAAGGTTGCTTCTTCGTGGACCCTTCGTGGGTGGAGCCCTCCGTGGACTCGCGCAACCGTTACCCTTCGTGGGTTGAAGTCTCCAACAAATGTGGATGTACGATAGCACCACCTACCGGTACCACGCCAAAAATTTCCGTGTCAACATTGCGTTTGCTCCCTCCAAACTCCTCCCTTTACCTTCATATGCAATGATTTACATTCCGCTGCTATACTCTTAGAATTGCATGTGTAGGTGATTGCCTTACTTGTGCTATGTTGCTAAAATCTGCCAAGAACTAAAATGTAATGCCCCGAATACAACTTTCCACAATTGTAACTCCAACTCTTGCCATTTCCGGCTATGTGATGTGATATTTCCTTCGTGGTTGGGTTTTTGTCTTTTGTTTTGCATTTTGTTCGGTCATGCATCTCATCTCATAACATCATGTGCATTGCATCTGCATGTTTTCATAAAACTCATAGCCGTTAGTGTTTCCGCTTCTTCCTCGCCTCCGTTGACCTTTCTTAGACCAACCGTTCTTTTGTTGCCTGACCGTTTGACCCCTTTGCACAGTGCAGACCCCCTCGCGCGCGACCAAAACTTGTCCCGAACCCGACCCGCGCTGTCATTACCGTTGAGTCTGGATCATCCCCTAACATCTATAAAACATCTCTGTTTTCTTATTTGGACTCCCTACCTATTTTTTTCTCGACCGTTCGATTTTGATCGGAGGGTCCGTTTTGCCCCTAAGCTAGTCCACCTAGCTATTTAAACAGTCTAACCCTAGAAACTAGGATCCTGTCCCATCCATCCACTCATTCCCGAGCCGCTGCCACCATGGTTTTAAATAGCGGATAGCGGGCTGGTAGCAGATTGGGGTCTGCGTAGCGGAATGTGGATAGCGGGTGATATTGCGGGCGCTATGTCCGCGGAGCGGATTTGTAAAAGCACTAGATTATTGGTTATATTTCTAGATCCTTAACAAAAAGTAATTATATTTAATTTGAGCAATAGCGGACGCTATTGCGCTAGCGCTATTGTAGACGCAATAGCGGATGCTATCTCTGCTATTTGAAACTATGGCTGCCACCCTTGGTCTCCTCCTCGAAATCTGCAGCGAGCCAACCCCCTTCCTCCACCTCTCACCTCCAATCCAGTCAACCAGATCTGATCCAGGCCGCCCTGCCATCCCGACCATCGGATCGAAGATCCGACGACCGACAGAGCCTCCCGCAGCTCCCTGCCTCCCTCCCGCAGCTCAGCCCCCGCAACCGCCAGCCTCGCTGCGCCCAGGCCCGATCCATCGCCGTGCTCCCTTGCGTCGCCGCCAGCCGCAAGCAGCGCCACCAGCAGATGAGCCTCCCTCGCCCTTTCTCTTTCCTTCTTCCCTCTGTTTCCATCTCCATCATCTCATTGTCGGATTTCGGGTTTCGGCAGACCCTCAAGGTTCGAACTCTGGGGTGCACGCGGAGATCACACCTCTTGCCTACCCATGTCTCGTCGCCTCGCAAGGATCTAAAACTACACAAAGAACAACACAAGGGACACGAGATTTATACTGGTTCAGGCCACCATTGTGGTGTAATACCCTACTCCAGTTTGTGGTGTGGTGGATTGCCTCAGGGGCTGATGATGAATAGTACAATGAAGAACAGCCTCGCGAGCGGCCATTCTTGGCTGGTGCGATGAACTGCTTGGGTGAGTTCAGTCGCCTCTCTCTCTCTCGTCTACCCAAAATCTCCCTCTCTCTCTGTGGTGGATAGCTCTATTTATAGAGGGAGGCCCTGGGCCTCTTCCCAAATATTGAGCGGGAAGGGCGCCAACAATTGGCCATTTTGAAGGGGAACATCTAGTACACTTATCCTGACTAAAGTCGGTCCTCGCCTGCCAAAGACCCTGACGGTGACGCCGGCTTGGGCTCCATGATGACCTCCATCCTGCCGTCCTGCTGGTCTTGGTCTTGTTGCACCAAAATGGTTGCATTTGCTTGATACTCTTGCCTGCGCTTTCCCCCTTTGCACCAAAGAGGAAACAAGTACTCTGCGCAGGCCGGCGCCCGCCTGGCCTCGGTCTTCATGGCTTGCGTCATGGGCACCTCGTGAGGTACCCCTCCTTGATCTCTTCGCCTCCTCGCAAGCTAGCCTGACGAGGTTGTGCCTGAGGAAGCCTCATGTCGTCCGCCCCGCGAGGCTTGGCCCCTCGCGAGGGTCTTGAGTATGTGTTGATGAAGATGGGCCACACTGGGCCACTCCCTGAGCCACGCCGTAGGCCGCATGCAGACAAGTCTGGGTACCCCCGTTCCCAGAACGCCGACAGTAGCCCCCGGGCCCAAGGCGCGCCTGGACTTGGCTTAGCAGAGAAGCGAAGGGGCAAGTGCGAAGCGCCGCGGGCCCCATTAGCCTGCGGCCTTGGGCAACACGTGGCGGTTTATTGGACGTGGGCGTCCCTGATTCCCCATGACGCCTCGGCAACTGCACGAAATGACAAGTCCCTGCATGCAAAACGGGTCATGATTACCTGTGATCGTGGAGGCCGGCGGTTGGCCTCCCCCGGCTATATGTACGGAACGGCGCGGGCCTTTCCAGTCCATCCCTTCCTACTACTCTCCATCTTCTTCTTTGTCCTCGCTCCATCCTACGCCAATGGCACCGATCCGTCGGTTTTCTGCCGAAGAGAAGGGGAAGGCCCCCTGAGAGGGTCCTGTCCCGCTTCCTCCGAAGAAACGGCCCGTCTCTTGCTGCGGAGAAGGGGGTGCTTGGTAGGAGGTGTCGAGGCCATGGTTTGAGCGGCCGCCGCCTGGATTCCCATTGCCCTTGTACGCCCGGATCGAGGGTCCTGAAGGCGCAGGCGCCGAGCGGCACCGCCCGAGGCGCCGTCGCCGCTGGCGTATCACGGCGGTGCGCGTCGTTCCTCCTGGAGTTCACGCTGAGGGCTCCTCTCGCGAGCTCGTGCTTCACGCTGCCATGCCTCCTTGGTCTTGGATTCGCCTCCCTCCTTCCTTCGCCTTTGAGATCCTGCCGAGGGGGCCTATCGAGCTTTGGCTGCAGCATGCTGACTGCAGTACCCCTGTGACCGGAGCGGAGGTCGAGGTCGTCGCTCCGGGCAAGGTCTACATGACCCATGGCTGGGGCGAGATCGCCCAAGTCTGCAGGATGGGTGGCGCCCTCGTAATCCACCTTGAGTACGACGGCGCCTCCCTAATGTTCTTCAAGGCCTTCGACGCAGAGGGACACCGGCTGGAGTGCTGCCCTGAGAAAGGTGGCCGGGGCCCTGCCGTGGCGAGGACTAGGCTCGCCATTCGCTCCCCCAGTAGCTCCTCAGGCAGCGGAGGTGTCGGAGGATCCAGCTACACCACCGAGCTCTTCGCGACTCCAGAGACGAGCGACGACAGCTACGAGCCCCCGAGCTTGCGTCGCTCTCGGAGCAGGGCGGGCTCGTCAGGCCGCCGTCGCCACTGATCTGTATGGGGTTAGCGCCAGTGCCCGACAGCCCACTATTGATGATGGCGTCTCTTGCGGAGGCGCGTGTAGTTAGCGCTCTTTAGGATTTGCTCCTTTTGTTCCCTGTGAGGAATCGAAGAACACACCCCGTGGGGGTTTGTAAGGTGCCTGCGGTTCCATTTGTTAATATGATCCTTATCATGAAGCGGTGCGAGATGCTCGTCCCGACTTAGCTTAGTTCCTCCTTTCGAACCTCGCGAGGACTTGACGCTCTGCGCTGACAGGTCCTAGTCCCAAGGCAGGCTTCAGCCGTCACTGGTATGCCAGGTCGTGATGCCGTGGTCAAGGCCAGGAGGTGAGCGGCCTGGGGTCCAGTAAGAGCCCCTGAGTCGCGATGCTCAGGAGGTCCCCTTTAGCGCTCAAGCAGCCATCGTTCGGTGAGAAAGGAGCGCGACGTTGCCAAAACGGGATTGCATTAGGTGCGAGGTCGGTGCTGCGATAGCTAGTATTTCCGGAGGATGACTTATCTCGCGGGTCAGAAGCCACTCCTTGGCGCGGCGCCGGGCCCGTGCATTGGCAGCCGAGGAGTTGCCTGGCGAGGTCCCCACGTGCCTCTTCCCTCTCGCCTTTGCTCCCCTTCGTGCTCTACGTCCTCAGGTCCCGGCCCTCGAGCGAGCTCAGCCGTCGCTGGTATGCCAGGTCGCGATGCCGTGGACAAGGCCAGGAGGTGAGGGCTGGAGAGCCAGTAAGAGTCCATGAGTCACGATGCTCAGGTACCCCCCCTTTAACGTGCAAGCGGTTCGCGCGGACGAGAGCGAAGGAGACGCTGCGAAGGCCTCGCCCGACGCTGCTCCTTAAAGTGATCCTGCGAGTTCATCACAAGAAAAGCGAGAGTTTGCCGTTACAATTGCCGGCCAGCTGCTGGTTGCTCTGGGAGGGTGACGAGGCACTGAAGGCTTGGTGAGGTGGCGCCCTGCGGGGTTGCCGCGGCTAGAGCTCAGCCATTCAGGTTTGTCGATGTTGCAGGGGCGGACCCATGCGCAAGCATCATGCCGTCAGGGAGCAGCTCCATCAGTTGGTGTCAATCGAGCGGGCGATTAAGTCAAGCACGTTAATCATGAAGGAGCAAATCCATTTAGATAGGCGCAGAAAAAGGCGAACACCGCTGGGTCGGGCCCGGGCGACTTTGGGGATGATGCAGCCCGAGGGGCGCCCCCGATAAAGTAAACTAAAACCATGAACCAAAGGGATACATGCCGCATGGACGAACCTACACGGCCTGGGAATGATGCAGCCCTGGGGGGCGCTCCCAGCTGAAAATGAAACTCGAAGGATGTCACCTGATGATGTTGAAGATGAAGGGATGCTGAGGTAGCGGTCGGCGTGCGCTGCGGAAGCCGATCTTCACGAGCCCCCAGGCCCAGGAGCCTCGGGAGGCTCCAGAGGCGCTGGCGGCTCCTCGCGGACCATCTCCATCTCCGCCAGGACTGTGGAATGCCTGGCTGCTTAAGCCTCCAAGATGCTCCTCATGAGGCGCTGACGCACAGCAGCCGCATTCGGTAGGCCGTAAGGCATGCGAACATAGCTGTGGGGTGGACCTTCGCAGCGTCCCACGCGTGAGGGCCAGAGGCGCTCCTGAGAGGCGGCTCGGTTGAGTCCTGGTATGTCGATGCAGACGCGTAGCCCACCATCCTCGCCTCGGTGGGGAGCTACGGCGGGTAAGCGGCGGCTGCCACTCATGAATCTTGACTTCTGCAGCTCCTGAATGATCTCGCTGATGAACTCCCGAGGGTTTGGCCCTCCTTGCCTTGCTCCTTCCTGAGGGAAACATGCTTTGAAGAACGCCTCCAAGTGGTGCCCTAGCGCCTCCCTCGTGATCCTAGCAAAGTCGATGGCCCTCCAGGAGAGAGCCCTCGAGCCTTGCTCGAGGAGGGTGCCGGGCACGCCTTCCTATGCGACAGAAGGAGGCGCCCCCTGAATAGGCACGGACCCTGAGGGGCCTGCCTCCCGAGGGGTCGGATCAGGCGATGTCTTCTTCTTCTTAGGGGAAGCCTCGGGAAGCCTCCCGCTCCTGTGATCTAGGTCTTCAATTGACGCGGCTTGGAAAGCGCGTTCCAGAGAACACACAACGTCTCTCTCTTCACAAGGCACCGTGATGACTCCACCGCTTCCTGGCATCTTGAGGACATTGTAGCCGTGATGAGTCACAACCATGAACTTGGCCAGGGCTGGGTACCCAAGGATGGCATTGTACGGCAGGCGAATGTGAGCGACGTCGAAGTCAATGAGCTCGGTGCGGTAGTTGTCGCGCTTCCCGAAGGTAACAGGAAGGTGGACCTGCCCTATCGGAACCGTGGAACCATCAGTGACTCCTGAGAAAGGCTTGGTTGGCTGCAGCTGATTGTATGGCACTTGGAGATTGTTGAACGTCTCGACGGATAGACATTGAGCCCTGCTCTGCCATCAATGAGGGTCCTGGTGACTTGCATATTGCCGATGATTGGGGAACAAAACATCGGGAGGACTCCGGTTGTGGACGCGCACTTGAGCTAATCCGCCGAGCTAAACGTGATGGCGCACGCTGACCACCTGAGAGGGCGTGTGGCCTCAAGCTTGGGGAGGACTGCATTCACTTCGTGAGCAAACTGCTTGAAGATGCGCTGAGAGGCCGGGGCTTGAGCGCCGCCCAAGATGCAAGCGATTGCGCGCGGCTCCTGGAAGCCTCCAGCCCCCTCGTCCTGATGACGGTCTTCATTCCTCCTCGGCTGTGGTGGAAGAGGAGGGAGGCCCGCGTTGCCTTGTGGGCGATCCTCGCGAGGCTGATCCCTCCAACCTCCCTCGCGAGGAGGGTCCCTCCAGCCTCCCTCACGAGGCTGGTCCTGCCAGCGGTCCTCGCGAGGTCGGTCACGCCACCCTTGGAGAGGGCCATGATCTTCCCATCATCCTCCACCTCTTCCTCCTCCTCGGCCATAGCCACGGTCGCTGCGCTCGGAGCATCGGCCGGCACGCACGTCCCACACGGCCCTGAGCTCTTGGCATTTGTTGGTGTTGTGGGTGTGGAGGTCGTGGTACACACAGTACCGGCTGCCCTTGGATGACTTGGGCTGATCCCTGCCTCGCTTGGTGTCCGGCTTTGCTACAAGCATGGCAGCCCCCTTGCGCTTCATGTCCTTGACCTTGGGCTTCTTCTCTTCTTGGTCGGCAGCTGGCAGCTCAAGGAGGGAAAGGCGCCCTTCCTCAGCCCTAGCGCACTTGGTCGCCAAATTGAACAGCTCCAGGGAGGTGCACAGGTCCTCATGGATCGAAAGCTCCTCCTTCATCTTGACGTCACGCACGCCGTCGGAGAAGGCTGAGATGATGGCCTCCTCAAACACCCTGGGGATCTTAAGGCGAGCGATGTTGAAACGCTAGATGAACTTCTGCAGGGTCTCGCCCGGCTGCTGCTTGATGCGGCGAAGTCGCTCATGGTCGGGGGCCGGTTGCGGGTGCCTTGGAAGTTGGCGATGAACCGGGTGCGCATCTCGTCCGAGGAGGAGATTGTGCCAGGAGCCAGGTTCAGGAGCCAGGTGCGGGCACCGTCCTTGAGCGCCATGGGGAACCAGTTCGCCATGACCTTCTCCTCCCTGTTGGCGGCTTCGATGCCCAGCTCATAGAGCTGGAGGAACTCCGCAGGGTCAGCCATACCACCGTAGTGCAGGGGCATATCTGGCTTGAACTTGCCCGGCCAGGCCACGCTGCGTAGCTCGGCGGTGAAGGCACGGCAGCCTGTAGTGGCCGCGGGAGGCCTTGGGTGGCGGAGAGCTTGATCTTGGAAGTCTCTGTGCGCTGCCGCCAGGAGCAGTGCGGGGTCTTGACGCACTGGAGCAGGAGCGCGTTCATGTCGGGCCGGTGTGGGGAGCACACGGGCAGCTTCTTGGGGGCGAGGGATCTCTTGGCAGCTCTTCTCTTGCTGTGCTGGCGCCGGACGGAGTGGGTTCTGCCCAGGGGCCACGCGCCTTGGGGCCAGGGCGCCTTCTTGAGGGGGAGGCGGTTGAGGCGCCCCCGGAGCTTCGTCGGCCGCGCAGGGTGGGGCGTAGTGCAGTGAGAGGGATGGCGCAGGGGAGCCCCCAGCGGCGCTGACGAGCTCCGTGAGGCGGGCGAGCCACTCGTCATAGAGGTCATCGACGGGGCGGTAGTGCAGGAGCTCCCGCGCCAGGAGCAGCGCGGCGTGCACGTCTGCAGGAGCGCGATGGGCGTGGGACGAGGAACCGGCTGGAGTCAGCGACGGGGTGGCGGTGAGGTCTTCTCGCTGCACCGAAGGATGCAGGGACGACGCCTGCTGCTCGTTCCCCGCCGGGCCGGTGGCGGCGTTGATGGCAAGCGACGGGGAACGGTGGGGGCGCCCGCCGACGGGGGCCGTCTGGGCGACGCGAGTGACGAGAGCGGCCCGGCGCTCGGAGCGGGCTCGACGAGCGTCTGACATGGATGCGACGGGCGGCGAAACACGAGGCGACGGAAGGCGGATTCCGGCGCACCCCTACCTGGCGCGCCAAATGTCGGATTTCGGGTTCTGGAAGACCCTCAAGGTTCGAACTCTGGGGTGCACGCGGAGATCACACCTCCTGCCTACCCACGTCTTGTCACCTCGCAAGGATATAAAACTACACGAAGAACAACACAAGGGACACTAGATTTATACTGGTTCAGGCCACCATTGTGGTGTAATACCCTACTCCAGTTTGTGGTATGGTGGATTGCCTCAGGGGCTGATGATGAATAGTACAATGAAGAACAACCTCGCGAGGGGCTGTTCTTGGCTGGTGCGATGAACTGCTTGGGTGAGTTCAGTCGCCTCTCTCTCTCTCTGTCGTCTACCCAAAATCTCCCTCTCTCTCTGCGGTGGCTAGCTCTATTTATAGAGGGAGGCCCTGGGCCTCTTCCCAAATATTGAGCGGGAAGGGCGCCAACAATTGTCCATTTTGAAGGGGAACATCTAGTACACTTATCCTGAATAAAGTCGGTCCTCGCCTGCCAAAGACCGTGACGGTGACGCCGGCTTGGGCTCCACGATGACCTCCATCCTGCCGTCCTGCTGGTCTTAGTCTTGTTGCACCAAAATGGTTGCCGTTGCTTGATACTCTTGCCTGCTCTTGCCCCCTTTGCACCAAAGAGGAAACAAGGACTCTGCGTAGGCCGGCGCCCGCCTGGCGCCCGCCTGGCCTTGGTCGTCATGGCTTGCGTCATGGGAACCTCGTGAGGTACCCCGCCTTGATCTCTCCACCTCCTCGCGCGCCAGGCTGACGAGGCTGTGCCTGAGGAAGCCTCCTGTCGTCCGCCCCGCGAGGCTTGGCCCCTCGCGAGGGTCTTGAGTATCTGTTGATGAAGATGGGCCGCACTGGGCCACTCCTTGAGCCACGCCGCAGGCCGCAGGCAGGCAAGTCTAGGTACCCCCGTTCCCTGAACGCCGACACTCATCTCTCTCTTCCTCTGCGTATTCTCGCAGGGACTGAAAGGATTCAGCCTTGGCCTCGTCGCCGCGCCGCTCCGGCGACCCAGTCCCCACGACCCCACGCCATGGCTTCCCCGCGCTACGTTCCGCCTGCTTCCGCGCCATCCCCATCGCCAAGACCGCCGGATCTCGCCACCCCGCCATGTTCCTGGAGTCGCGACGCCCGCTCGTCCTCAGCTTCGAGCGACCGCACGCGCCTGTGCCGCCTCCCCTTCGCTCGTTGACCAGTCCCACTGCAGCGTCTTCTGTTCGAGGACGAGACAAGCCCCTGCCTCCTTGCCCGCTTCGTCCAGCCGCATTGACCAGCTCGCCAGGTCCCGTGCGCCCCTGCCTCGTCCTCCTCTGCTTGCCCTGTTGACCAGAATGAGCGAGAGGCGCTCGCCCGCTTTGCCACGGGCCAGCTATCGATCTAGCCGCGCCGGCCTGTCTCCTCCACCCACTGGGCGAGGCCCATGGTGAGCAGCCCCTCCAGCCCTTCTCCTGAACACTGTTGGCCCAGCAGTTTCAGCCCAGTGCACGTTTTTTTCATGTTATGCGAATTTAGCTATTATCCGAGGGTTTACTAGTTTTGCAGAAAAACCCTCATGCTTCATACATTTAATAACTCACAAACCGTGCATCATATGTAAATAATTTATATATGTAAAATGCTTAGTTTTTCATCTAGTTTCATAATCTGCTACTTTCATCCATGTTTAAATTTTTTAAAATGTTGTTTGTGTTTATTTGCATAAATAACATGTTAAAATGCTTTATTTCATAACTAAATAACCGTAGCTCGGTTTTAAATAAACTTTATATGTAAATGGGGTGAAAAAATGCCTAGTTTAACATGGTGGACTTTATTTTCTTGTTTAACGACAATAAAATATGGTTTAGGGCAGAACAGTACCAAATTCATAATTTGCATATGGGGATTATCCAGAATAGTTGTTTGTTGTTTCCGGCCTCATTTAAATTGCCTAGTTAGGTAGTTTTATTATGCTTCACCCCTTGCCATGTTTAACAACATTTAATATTGCTAGGTAGCTTAAATGAGATTAAACTAAATATGTCAATGTGGTGTTTTGTCAATATGCAACTCGTTGCATATTGAGCTCCACTTAACTTGTAGTATTGTTGGTTGCACTTTGCCATGCCATGCCTCATTAATTCGGACATGCATCATACTTGATTGTGCATCATGCCATGATTATGCTTGTGTGTTTACCATGTTGTTTGTTTCTTTCCGGTGTTGCTTCTTAGTTCCAGTAATGTTGCGATTGTGAGGATTCATTCGACCACGTCCGCTTGTCTTCTTAAGGGACTCGTTCTTCTTCCTTGTGGAATTTCAGGCAAGATGACTGTCACCCTGGATCTCACTACTATCATTGCTATGCTAGTTGCTTTGTTCTATCACTATGCTGTGCTACCCATCACTTGTTCTTCAAGCCCCCCAATTTTCCATGTCAGCCTCTAACCTTTGTCACCCTTCCTAGCAAACCGTTGCTTGGCTATGTTACCGCTTTGCTCAGCCCCTCTTATAGCGTTGTTAGTTGCAGGTGAAGTTGAAGATTGCTCCATGGTGGACAGGATTATGTTGGGATATCACAATATCTCTTATTTAATTAATGCATCTATATACTTGGTAAAGGGTGGAAGACTCGGCCTTATGCCTGGTGTTTTGATCCACTCTTGCCGCCCTAGTTTCCGTCATACCAGTGTTATGTTCCTTGATTTTGCATTCCTTACGCGGTTGGGTGATTTATGGGACCCCCTTGACAGTTCGCTTTGAATAAAACTCCTCCAGCAAGGCCCAACCTTGATTTTACCATTTGCCTCACCACAACCTATACCTTTCCCTTGGGTCGGCCAACCCGAGGGTCATCTTTATTCTAGCCCCCCCGGGCCAGTGCTTCTCTAAGTGCTGGTCCGAACCGAGTCGCCTGCTGGGCCCCCTCGGGGAAACTCGAGGTCTGGTTTTACTCGTAGCCTGTCTCATCCGGTGTTGCCCTGAGAACGAGATATGTGCAGCTCCTATCAGGATTATTGGCACATCGGGCGGCTTTGCTTGTCTTGTTTTACCATTGTCGAAATGTCTTGTAAACCGGGATTCCGAGACTGATCGGGTCTTCCCGGGAGAAGGAATATCCTTTGTTGACCATGAGAGCTTGTGATGGGCTAAGTTGGGACACCCCTGCAGGGTATAAACTTTCGGGAGCCGTGCCCACGGTTATGTGGCAGATGGGAATTTGTTAATGTCCGGTTGTAGATAACTTGACACCAGATTTGAATTAAAATGCATCAACCGCATGTGTAGCCGTGATGGTCTCTTTTCGGCAGAGTCCGAGAAGTGAACATGGTTTTGGGTTATGTTTGACGTGAGTAGGAGTTCAGGATCACTTCTTGATCATTGTTGCTTCACAACCATTCCGTTTTCTCTCTTCTCACTCTTATTTATGCATGTTAGCCACCATATATACTTAGTCGCTGCTGCAACCTCACCACTTTACCCCTTCCTTACCCATTAAGCTTTGCTAGTCTTGATACCCATGGTAATGGGATTGCTGAGTCCTCGTGGCTCACAGAATACTACAACAACAGTTGCAGGTACAGGTTATGCGATGATCATGACGCGAGAGCGATGTTTGCTTGTTTTGGAGTTCTTCTTCTGCTTCTTCTTTGATCAGGGGATAGGTTCCAGGTCGGCAGCCTGGCTTAGCAGGGTGGATGTCGGTTGAGTTTCTGTTGGTGTTTCATCCGTAGTCGGATGGTGATCTTATGTAAGATGATGTTGTATTCGTGTGGCATTGTATGCCTTATGCATGTATCCCTATCTATTATGTAATGTTGATGTAATGATATCCACCTTGCAAAAGCGTCTTCAAGATGCGCTTCTATCCTTGGTGGGACCTTGGAGTTCCTTTAGGATAGGGTCGCATCTTGGGCGTGACAAGTTGGTATCAGAGCCTTGACCGACCATAGGAGCCCCCTTGATTGTTGGCCGTTGTTGAGTCTAGAAAATATTGTTTTGAGTCTTAGGATTATATATATCAAAGAGTAGGATTATTTTTACTCCTCAGTCCCTTCGTCGCTCTGGTGAGGTCTCCTGACGTAGATGTTTTGTCTTTCCTCTCCTCAAATTTCACTAAAAAAAATTTTAGGATCACGCGGGTATCTTGGGATTGTTCCGATATTCTTATGACGAGAACATTGTTCTTGGTGCCTCCTGACATTTAGGGGTTGTGGCAGTGTCCCGGGGAGTTGAGCTCCGAGGTGTTGTCGTCATAATTTTATCATTGCAGTTCTGGAATACATGAGTTTTGCCATCATCGAAAATCTCTTTTATGCAGTTGTTGGTGAGATAACCTCGACGCCACCCAGTACCGGGGAGTTCGGGAGTATTGCCATAGCTCGTATAACGGATGCTTTTCAAAGGTTGAGGTACACGATTTCCGGAGTTTTCTTGGTTATGTGTTGACGGATGGATACAGCTGGATGTAGGGATTGTTAGTTTGGGTGAGATATATTGCTTCCCCTGTATCCCCAACACCAGATTGCATAACCAGAAAGTTTCGGGAGTTTTATAGGTGGGAATTCAAGTAGCTCCTAGAATATCTTTCTGACAGGTGCATGATATGGGATTGGGTAAATCTCTATCATATGTATTTGTTCCAGCTTATTATGCAAGCCAAATCCTTTGTTTTGTTTTATTTGTGGTATTCGAGTTGCTTCGAAGTCAAGTGTTGATTCCATACCTTTTCTAAACGGTGTTCTCATATTTCTATGGGAGTACTAATCCTTCTTGATCACTGAGGTTGTCATGTCAACTCTTTTCCAACCGGTGTGCTTCTCTTCAAGTGGATCCGATCATTTTCAACATCCGCAAGATCAACTCTAAGTTTTCTCACCGGTGTTTGTTTCATCCGTCCCCAAGTTTCCTTTGTTACCCCGCCCTCCCACCCTTTTTCTTCAAGGACTCAGATTTCTTAATCATGTATCCTTTTATTTGTGGGAAGTCTCTTCTTTCTTTTATTTCAATGTTCTTATCCGGTGATTTCCCATGAAGATGCTCAACAGTTTCAAGTTTATCATCCTTCATTGTTGTTTCTTCTCCGGTGGATCCAATTCAAGCTTTCGATATTCATCATATTCCTTTCCTCGTTTCTAATGCTTTCTCATGCCGATGCACCTCTTAATCATTCACTTCTTCCTATTCATTTGTTCTGGAGTGCTGAAGATATCTCACAAGACTTGTGTTTCCATTCTCAATCCGTTCAAGATATCTCGAGATTGCTATCTCATTCAAGCCATTTAATTCTACCGGTGCAATCTCTATTTCAAGCAATCCTTCAACGATGGTTCTTTCGAGTGGGCCCTAACCCACAGGTATTTTCCCAGGATCTTACCTGACTCTTCTAATTTTCCCGGAGCCATTCCCAAATTCTTTTCAAAGTTTGACGTAAGAATGAATTTCATTGGTCAGATGTTTTCCAAGATAGATTTCAAATTATTTTTCATTGTTGGATCAACCTCTTTGTTTTTCATTCTCCCGAAGTATCACAACAATCCATGGTGGTGTTTCTTGTCGTCATTTCTCGGATTTTGAAGACCGAAGAAGAGTTCCTCTTAAATCCTTACCTGTTCTTCCAAAGATGCGTAGCTCAAGTTTGATGCCATCCTCTCATAATTGTTTTCGACTGTGGGAATTCTTTTCACCCATCCGGAGCATTTCATCAGTTGTTTCCATTTCTTTCCTACAAAGGCCATCATGTCATAATTCTCCATTCTCAGCGTGTAGCTATCGTTCTCCAGATCTTACCGGTGCATCATTCAAATAACCTCTAATCAGTTCATGGCCTCTTCGTTCTCATGTATCTAAATCCCCTCAAGTATCTTCATTCGTTTTCAAATTCTTCCCGGTGAATTGTGCCTTTGCTACTTTCATTTTCAATTCTTACGGTGGTTCGTTCAAGATTTCACTTCCTTCGTTATCTTATCAAATATTCGTTGTTTCCAAATCCCACCGGTGGTTCCATCAATACCTTCTCAAGCTTGCGCTATATCTCTTTTAATCCTTTCTACGGGAATAAGTAGTATGGCAAATCCATTGCTTGTCATCAATTTAATTTGATAAAGGATAAGCATACAATAAATCTTATTCTTATTTCCTCGAGGTGATTCAATTCTTTTCTTCCGGAGATTGTTCATGATGAAGTAATTCTCCGTTCTAGTGTTTCATCTTTTCCTTTTCCGGAGTTCCAAGTTTTCTCGATTATATCATCGTGATGCTCCATCTAATTCATTGCAAGGCTTCACCTGGTGTTTTAAACTTCTCTTTCTTTCTATCATCCTTTTATTACCGGAGTTTTTCATGGACGCTCTACATGGTGGTTCATCAAGGATTCCTTTTCATTCTTCAATTGTTCTTCAAGATTTTTCTTGGAGTTATGACCCGCCAAGCTATACTCTAAATTAAACATGGTGCTCAACACATGTTTTGTTTTGAGGAGCTCAAGTATTCTTCATCTTGCATTCCAAAGTGCAATTCTTTCTACCTTATCTTTTGAGGTGGTGTTATGTCACTCTTGACAATTTCCTTCATGTTTCATGATTCATATGTTGTCAAGAATGAGGTATTTTAAATCCATCATTTTCTCTTCGTTCAAGAGATCTTTTCGACCAATCAACTTCTTCGTTGGAGTTATGTTGTGTCAGATTTCACCTAAAGCCTTTCCTTAAGGGTTGTTGCTATTTGTGGTGATTATGCATGACCCAAGCTTGCTCTTTGTCCTCTTGGTGGAAGAAGTTTTCATCTCTTTGGTGCTCTCAATCAAATCAATGGTTTCCATTAGTGGTCGGTTGTCACCTCATAGTCTTGAGATGTTTTCCATAAGCCCACTACAAGCTTATTCCTTTCGTTGTTGGTTTTGCAACAACTCCGTTGTAACCTTCTTGGAAGGGTGCTTTCCAAGCTCATTTGTGATAGAAGTTGGCATTTTCTCCTACATTCTGTTATTCCAATGATCTATCTTCTATTCTTTCTTCCGGAGGCATTGTGATGTTGCTCTTTTATCTCATCATCTCGAATTGTGAGGATCGTGTTCTTTTCATGCTTATCCATTTAACCGGAGTGTTGTGTCTTCTCTTCAAGTTCTTTTCATCTTATCAAGTTTTCCTTCTTCTATCAGTCGGAGTGCTGCCCAAATTATATCAATCTTATTCCTTCTCTATCTAGTTTTAATCGGAGGGGTTTCAATATCTATCTTATCACTAAACCTCTTGGTACTCGTCGTATCCCTTGTTCCTCTTTTCTAACGGAGTGTTTTCAACTTTGTTCATCTTTGTTGTTTTCTTTTTTTCATTTTGCTCAACCTCTCAAGGTTCATGGTTTCACTCGTTTGTCCAAGAAGCAACTTAGTTAACCTATTATCTTCGTCTTCCTTTTCCCTCCGATGCCATCCTAGATCTCGGGACGAGATCCTCTCGTAGTGGTGGAGTGTTGTAACGCCCCGAATACAACTTTCCACAATTGTAACTCCAACTCTTGCCATTTCCGGCTATGTGATTTGATATTTCCTTCGTGGTTGGGTTTTTGTCTTTTGTTTTGCATTTTGTTCGGTCATGCATCTCATCTCATAACATCATGCGCATTGCATCTGCATGTTTTCATAAAACTCGTAGCCGTTAGTTGTTGTCGCTTCTTCCTCGCCTCCGTTGACCTTTCTTAGACCAACCGTTCTTTTGTTGCCTGACCGTTTGACCCCTTTCCACAGTGCATACCCCCTTGCGCGCGTCCAAAAGTTGACCCGAACCCGACCCGCTCTGTCATTACCGTTGAGTCCGGATCATCCCCTAACATGTATAAAACATCTTTGTTTTCTTATTTGGACTCCCTACCTATTTTTTTCTCGATCGTTCAATTTTGATCGGAGGGTCCGTTTTGCCCCTAAGCTAGTCCACATAGCTATTTAAACAGTCTAACCCTAGAAACTAGGATCCTGTCCCATCCATCCACTCATTCCCGAGCCGTCGCCACCCTTGGTCTCCTCCTCGAAATCTGCAGCGAGCCAACCCCCTTCCTCCACCTCTCCCCTCCAATCCAGTCAACCAGATCTGATCCAGGCCACCCTTCCATCCTGACCATTGGATCAAAGATCCGACGATCGATAGAGCCTCCCGCAGCTCCCTGCCTCCCTCCCGCAGCTCAGCGCCTACAACCGCCAGCCTCGCTGCGCCCGGGCCCGATCCATCACCGTGCTCCCTTGCATCGACGCCGGCCGCAAGCAGCGCCACCAACAGATGAGCCTCCCTCGCCCTTTCCCTTTCCTTCTTCCCTCTGTTTCCATCTCCATCATCTCATCTCTCTCTTCCTCTGCGTCTTCTCGCAGGGACCGAAAGGATTCAGCCTTGGCCTCGTCGTCGCGCCGCTCCGGCGACCCAGTCCCCATGACCCCACGCCACGGCTTCCCCGCGCTCCGTTCTGCCTGTTCTGGCTACTTCCGCGCCATCCCCGTCGCCAAGACCGCCGGATCTCACCACCCCGCCATGTTCCTGGAGCCGTGATGCCCGCTCGTCCTCAGCTTCGAGCGACCGCATGCGCCGGGGCCGCCTCCCCTTCGCTCGTTGACCAGTCCCGCTGCCGCGTCTTCTGTTCGAGGACGAGACAAGCCCTGCCTCCTCGCCCGCTTCGTCGAGCCGCGTTGACCAGCTCGCCAGGTCCCGTGCGCCCCTGCCTCGTCCTCCTCTGCTTGCCCCGTTGACCAGAATGAGTGAGAGGCGCTCGCCCGCTTTGCCATGGGCCAGCTATCGATCTAGCCACGCCGGCCTGTCTCCTCCACCCACTGGGCGAGGCCCATGGTGAGCAGCCCCTCCAGCCCTTCTCCTGTACACTGCTGGCCCAGCAGTTTCAGCCTAGTGCACGTTTTATTCCTGTTCTGCGAATTTAGCTATTATCCGAGGATTTACTAGTTTTGCAGAAAAACCCTCATGCTTCATACATTTAATAACTCACAAACCGTGCATCATATATAAATAATTTATATATGTAAAATGCTTAGTTTTTCATCTAGTTTCATAATCTGCTACTTTCATCCATGTTTAAAATGTTTAATATTCTTTATTTTATAACTAAATAGCCGTAGCTCGGTTTTAAATAAACTTTATACGTAAATGGGGTGGAAAAATGCCTAGTTTAACATGGTGGACTTTATTTTCCTGTTTAACAACAATAAAATATGGTTTAGGGCAGAACAGTACCAAATTCATAATTTGCATATGGGGATTATCCAGAATTGTTGTTTGTTGTTTCTGGCCTCATTTAAATTGCCTAGTTAGGTAGTTTTATTATGCTTCACCCTTTGCCATGTTTAACAACATTTAATATTGCTTGGTAGCTTAAACGAGATTAAACTAAATATGTCAATGTGGTATTTTGTCAATATGCAACTCGTTGCATATTGAGCTCCACTTAACTTGTAGTATTGTTGGTTGCACTTTGCCATGCCATGCCTCATTAATCCAGACATGCATCATACTTGATTGTGCATCATGCCATGATTATGCTTGTGTGTTTACCATGTTATTTGTTTCTTTCCGGTGTTGCTTCTTAGTTCCGGTAATGTTGTGATTGTGAGCATTTGTTCGACCACGTCCGCTTGTCTTCTTCATGGAGTCGTTCTTCTTCCTTGCAGGATTTCAGGCAATATGACCGTCACCCTGGATCTCACTACTATCATTGCTATGCTAGTTGCTTTGTTCTATCGCTATGCTGCGCTACCCATCACTTGTTCTTCAAGCCTCCCAATTTGCCATGTCAGCCTCTAACCTTTGTCACCCTTCCTAGCAAACCGTTGCTTGGCTATGTTACCACTTTGCTCAGCCCCTCTTATAGCGTTGTTAGTTGCAGGTGAAGTTGAAGATTGCTCCATGGTGGACAGGATTATGTTGGGATATCACAATATCTCTTATTTAATTAATGCATCTATATACTTGGTAAAGGGTGGAAGACTCGACCTTATGCCTGGTGTTTCGTTCCACTCTTGCCGCCCTAGTTTCCGTCATACCGGTGTTATGTTCCTTGATTTTGCGTTCCTTACGCGGTTGGGTGATTTATGGGACCCCTTGATAGTTCACTTTGAATAAAACACCTCCAGCAAGGCCCAACCTTGGTTTTACCATTTGACTCACCACCACCTATACCTTTCCCTTGGGTCGGCCAACCCGAGGGTCATCTTTATTCTAGCTCCCCTGGGCCAGTGCTTCTCTAAATGCTGGTCTGAACCAAGCCGCCTACGGGGCCCCCTCAGGGAAACTCGAGGTCTGGTTTTACTCGTAGCCTGTCTCATCCGGTGTTGCCCTGAGAATGAGATATGTGCAGCTCCTATCGGTATTGTCGGCACATCGGGCGGCTTTGCTGGTCTTGTTTTACCATTGTCGAAATGTCTTGTAAACCGGGATTCCGAGACTGATCGGGTCTTCCCGGGAGAAGGAATATCCTTCATTGACCATGAGAGCTTGTGATGGGCTAAGTTGGGACAACCCTGCAGGGTATAAACTTTCGAGAGTCGTGCCCGCTGTTATGTGGTAGATGGGAATTTGTCAATGTCCGGTTGTAGATAACTTGACACCAGATTCGAATTAAAATGCATCAACCGCGTGTGTAGCCGTGATGGTCTCTTTTCGGTGGAGTCCGGGATGTGAACACGGTTTTGGGTTATGTTTGACGTGAGTAGGAGTTCAGGATCACTTCTTGATCATTGCTTGCTTCACGACCGTTCCGTTTGCTCTCTTCTCGCTCTTATTTGCGTATGTTAGCCACCATATATGCTTAGTCGCTGCTGCAACCTCACCACTTTACCCCTTCCTTACCCATTAGGCTTTGCTAGTCTTGATACCCATGGTAATGGGATTGCTGAGTCCTCGTGGCTCATAGATTACTACAACAATAGTTGCATGTACAGGTTATGCGATGATCATGACACGAGAGCGATGTTTGCTTGTTTTGGAGTTCTTCTTCTGCTTCTTCTTTGATCAGGGGATAGGTTCCAGGTCGGCAGCCTAGGCTAGCATGGTGGATGTCGTTTGAGTTTCTGTTGGTGCTTCATCCGTAGTCGGATGGTGATCTTATGTAAGATGATGTTGTATTCGTGTGGCATTGTATGCCTTATGTATGTATCCCTATCTATTATGTAATGTTGATGTAATGATATCCACCTTGCAAAAGCGTCTTCAAGATGCGCTTCTATCCTTGGTGGGACCTTCGAGTTCCTTTAGGATAGGGTCACATCTTGGGCGTGACATAAAATTGGGAAAATGATAGATTTTTATTTGGTCAAGTAGTATAATCACCCCCCTCTAGACATACTTTTGATCCTACACTCTCGGTCAGCCTGCGCACCGGAGGCGCTCGCACGCCTCCCGTTCAGTCAAGGTCAAGCAACTGTCCGCATGGCACTACCTACAGCCATTAAAACCAAGACACATGGCGTCACGTGAATGGTTAACAGAATTTTGGATTTACTAGAATTTAAAAACCAGGCATCTCAATGTTTTGCTGGCAATCAACAGTGCCCTGGTGTTTGAAATTCATGCCCATTTCTTGCATGGGACCTAAGCAGGCACCCAAGGACACAAATTTGATTTTTCAACCAATTTATATGCACTGGAGCATGTGCATGTAGTTCAAATTTGAATTACGCACATAAATGCATTGAAAACTCAGTTAATGCATAAAAATGTCCAAACGAACCCTGAAAAATCACAAAAATTTACACAACACTCATGTTGTTCTATGTTGACATGAGAAAAAAATTTGAAAGCAATAAGAGGCAATGGATATCATTTCGTCCCCAAAGGTGAGACATTCCCTACCGAAAACCATCATGCTTGTTGTGAGAAGCTTCGATTTGTGAGAAGCATATACCCAAACCTGCTCCAAATGGGACAAAATTTGTACCACGACATGTTGATGCCGCTCCATGATAGCGTGCCAAGTTTCATGAATTTCAGACTAGTTTTGGATTTACTAGAATTAAAAAACCAGGCATCTCAATGTTTTGCCGGCAATCAACGGTGCCCTGGTGTTTGAAATTCATTCCCATTTCTTGCATGGGACCTAAGAATGCACCCAAGGACACATATTTGATTTTTCAACCAATTTATATGCACCGGAGCATGTGCATGTAGTTCAAATTTGAATTACGCACATAAATGCATTGAAAACTCAGTTAATGCATAAAAATGTCCAAACGAACCCTGAAAAATCACAAAAATTCACACAACACTCATGTTGTTCTATGTTGACATGAGAAAAACATTTGAAAGCAATTAGAGGCAATGGATATCATTTCGTCCCCAAAGGTGAGACATTCCCTACCGAAAACCATCATGCTTGTTGTGAGAAGCTTCGATTTGTGAGAAGCATATACCCAAACCTACTTCAAATGGGACAAAATTTGTACCACGACATGTTGATGCCGCTCCAGGATAGCATGCCAAGTTTCATGAATTTCAGACTAGATTTGGATTTACTAGAATTTAAAAACCAGCCATCTCAATGTTTTGCCGGCAATCAACGGTGCCCTGGTGTTTGAAATTCATTCCCATTTCTTGCATGGGACCTAAGCATGCACCCAAGGACACAGTTTTGATTTTTCAACCAATTTATATGCACTGGAGCATGTGCATGTAGTTCAAATTTGAATTATGCACATAAATGCATTGAAAACTCAGTTAATGCATAAAAATGTCCAAACGAACCCCAAAAAATCACAAAAATTCACACAACACTCATGGTGTTCTATGTTGACACGAGAAATTTTTTTGAAAGCAATAACAGGCAATGGATATGGTTTCGTCCCCAAAGGTGGGACGTTCCCTACCGAAAACCATCATGCTTGTTGTGGGAAGCTCCGGTTGGTGAGAAGCATATACCAAACCTGCCCCAAATGGGGCAAAATTTGTACCACGACATGTTGATGCCGCTCCATGATAGCATTCCAAGTTTCATGAATTTCAGACGAGTTTTGGATTTACTAGAATTTAAAAACCAGGCATCTCATGTTTTGCCGGCAATCAACGTTGCCATGGTTTTCGAAATTCATTCCCATTTCTTGCATGGGACCTAAGCATGCACCAAATGACACATATTTGATTTTTCAACCAATTTATATGCATTCGAGCATGTGCATGTAGTTCAAATTTGAATTATGCACATAATTGCATTGAAAACTCAGTTAATGCATAAAGATGTCCAAACGAACCCCGAAAAATCAAAAAAATCACACAACACTCCTGTTGTTCTATGTTGACACGAGAGAAAAAAATTGAAAGCAATAAGAGGCAACGGATATCGTTTCGTCCCCAAAGGTGGCACGTTCCCTACCGAAACCATCACGCTTGTTGTGAGAAGCTCTGGTTTGTGAGAAGCTTATACCCAAACCTGCCCAAAATGGGACAAATTTTTTACCACGACATCTTGATGCCACTACATGTAGCATGCCAAGTTCCATGAATTTCAGATGAGTTTTGGATTTACTAGAATTTAAAAACCATGTATCTCAATGTTTGCGACCGAGTGACGGTGGCAGGGTGTTTGAAATTCATTCCCATTTCCTGCATGGGACCTAAGCATGCAACCAAGGACACATATTTGATTTTTCAATAAGTTTATATGCACTGGAGCATGTGCATGTAGTTCAAATTTGAATTATGAGCATAAAATGCCTGGAAAACCCAGTTAATGTATAAAAATATACAAATGAACCCTGAATAATTCCAACTTTTTTGACGACACACCTATAGTTGCATGTTCACTGCAGATAAAAGTTCTAACAATTCAAACACCATACTTTGTAGCTGTGCCCCCATTATGTAATTCAAATGATCAAGACGATAAATCAAGTAGATCGCACACAGTTTATTATGCAATGACGTGGATGACCACTGTAACCAGGGAAATTTGAACCAAAATTTTTGAAGTTCAAACTCAACACACATGGGTTAAGCTATCTGAATCATTTGTGATGTTCACATATCATACACAGTACTGAATAAGGGACCGTGTCTGATGACACTTTGTGCGCCAGTTTTTTGGCTGAAGAGATTCCAAATTTTCGGCTTGCGCGGAAATATCTACCTCCCCGCCCCTCCCCCTTACCAAAAGCCACATTTCCCCTCTTTCCGCCTTACTTTCCAAGTTGAAACCTTTACTCATTCGAGGACATCCGCTTGTTGCTTTGATTGTTTGGCTCTTTCTCTTTTGCCAAGTGGATGGACAAGAATGCCTAAGAACCTCCTCTAGCTATCTATGCTTTTCTCTCCCTCAAAATCTATTCATGCTACATCACAAAGTTTGATCAAGTCAGATTCGAACCACTCTGTGTGAGGAGCACTTGGAGTCCCCGATTCATCATAGACTTAAACTTCCAAAACCTCTTTGTGCATTTCAGTCTGACCGAGTCATCCAGTTCGGTCACACCGAGTTCACTAAGTTGATCTAGGTTTTCATCTCGGTGCAACCAATTTGAACATTTCGGTCACACCGAGTTGCAGTAACCGCTTGCGATTCTGCATCTCGGTGCCACCGAGTTGTTCCACTCGGTCACACCGTCAGGGCCGGGATATATATATCCATGGGTGAGATTTTGGAAATTTCTTCAAAAGCCCTCAGCCCGCGCATATCCTGCTCTGTCTCCTCGGGTCTTCGGATCATCTCCTTGCCGCCGGTGACCTCCCGTCGCTGGTTTGTGTCGCCGTCAACGGGAATCTGCTCCGCCGTTGTCGCCGTAGCGAACTCCCACCGGACTAGGGTATGAGTTCCATGCTTTGTGCTATTTCCTTACTCTGATTCTTAGCACATTGCGTTGCCATGATATTTACCACGAATGAAGTTAGTCTATCTAGAGAAAACTTCCTTTAGGTTAAATTTGATTCAAAAATTTAGGGCTAGGTCTCCGCTGAACTCATCTCGGACCGAATTGTAGAAATCGGTCTCACCGATTTGGCTTAGGCCATTGCACATGCGCTTTTCGGTCTGACCGAAAACTGCAAATCGGTGTGACCGAGTTCAATTCTCTGTGAAACCTAGCAATCTCGATGCCACCGAACTGTGACTCGGTCTGACCGAGTTCACTAGTTTAGGTTCCAAATGGTGCTTCGGTATCACCGAGTTTATCAATTCAGTAGCTCCAAAATAATTTCAGTAGAGAACTAAAACTAAGTTTTTGACTCATCTGTTTTTGCAAAATCTCTGCACTTTGTGATGCTCATCTACTCTACCTCATCTATATCTATTCACAGGGTTTGCTGTCAGTTTGCTTGCCAAGATGTCTGACCAGAGTGATAGCTAGAATAAATCAGAAGAGAAAGTGCAAATGAGTGAGGGCACTAGTCCCTCAAGCAACTATGATGAGGGCAGCAAGAGCACTCCAAGTAACTTGCCAAAGGCAGCCACCCGGACAAGAAAGAAGAGAACCTCAGACTCTAAGGATGAGGACTATGCGGCTGTTGCGGATGAGGCCACCTCAAAGAAGAAAATGCTGAAGAAAGAGTATGGTACTGATGCTGCAACAAAGCCTGGTATGCACAAGAAAGCACCTGCCAAGAGAGTGCCAACATCCAAGCCTAGGAAAGCTGCTGTAGAGGAAACTATGGAGTTCACTCTTGAACCCAAAGAGGCAGGAGAAGGCAAGAAGAGAAAGGAGAGGGTCCGGAAGACCATTGCCAGAGTCATTGACAAGCCCTCCATGATGAGAGATCCAGATGATGATGAAGAGGAAGAGGATGCTGCACCAGCACCCAAGTCACAAAAGCTTATGGTAGATGCAATCAAGTTAGGGGCTGCCGCTTCTAAGCCCAAACCTGCTCCCAAAGCTGCTGATCGAACCACCAAGTCTGCACCCAAGAGAAGCACCAGAAACATTCCTGCTGAGGAGAAGAATAAGGCCCGTGTGCCTGAGATGGATGAAGAAGAAGATGCTGAAGCCCAAGTGCTCAGAAAGCTTAAGCCAAAGATTCCAGACCACAATGACACTCATCCAGTGGCAGAGGACATGAACATCAAAAAGGATGCAGGATTGAGACTTTCGAGACAGTCTGATCCATATGCTGTGAGAAGGAGAACTGCTCTGGACTATAGGTTCCACACCAAAGAACAACAAGATTTCTATGAGACCATTCTGCTTGACAAGAAGCCAATTGTCTGTGATATGAGATGGGTTGATTGGGAATATATTAAAGAGAATGAAGATCACTTTCTAGGTGTACATGACAGCTTCAATGCTTGTGGAGTTGACAAGTTCATTGGACAGAAGCTCACCAAATGGAATGATGAGCTAATCATGCAATTCTACTCCACTGCTCATTTCTATCGAGATGGAAGGATAGTGTGGATGTCTGAAGGTACAAGGTACCAGTCAACTGTTGAAGAATGGGCCAAGTTGATCAATGCCCCAGAAGACCATGAGGATGATTTGGATGTGTATGCCAAGAAGAAGAAAGACCACAACTCCATGGCAAATATGTATAAGGAAATTCCCGAGAAAACCTTGGAAACTCATAAGTTGGGCTCAGTGAAATATTTGTTGTCTGGCCTGCCTACTATCAACACCATCTTAAGGCATACTTTGTTGCCAAAATCTGGAGATCATAGGATGATTAGAGGACATTCAATCAACATGCTACACATTTTTGATGTGCCTCAAGAATTCAAGGTCATGAGTCTGATTGTAGAGACAATCAAGAGGACAACTGCTGACCAGAAAAGATCTTGTGGGTATGCTCCACACATTTAGGTGCTCATCAACTCAAAGATGGGCACAGGCACTTACTTGTTGGACAAGGGGCATTTACCTCTCTACCCAGAATTTGAAGACAACACAGTTGTAATGAATGAGAATGAACCTTCATCAGTGCAAGCACAAGAAAAGAGAGCAAAGGAAAAGACAGAAAAAGCTACAAAGATGCCAAGTGCTGAAGAGGAATCTCAAGTGTTCTTGAAGAGAATACAAGATCAACTATCCTATCTGATTCAAGCTACATTGAGTATTGAGAAAGGCTTGGCCACCCTGACTCAGAATCAGCAGAGCTTGGAGAGGATCATTGAATGAAAATTCTATGATCTTGATCTGAAAGTGACTGAGATGCAGACAGCAGTTGAGCAGCTCCAGGAGGAAGCAGAAGAGAAGAAATGGAAGGCTTCTACAGATGCTTTTCCGCGAGTGCCAAGAGGTCAGAGGTCAGCTGCAGTGCTAGTACCAGATAATAGAGCTACATCAGCGGCACCAGCAGCTACTGCTTCAGTGCCACCTCCAGCATCCACTCCACCAGCTCCAGCTACATCAACTAATGCCTTCGTCCTTGGAGTTCTCTCTACACCACCTCCCGAAGACCAAGCCTGAGAGATGCATAACACTATGCATATTTGAACTTTTGGGTAACATGTTGCCAAAGGGGGAGAAATATGCATAGATCATAGGCTTCGAGAGAGAGTGTTGCTTCTTTGTCTCTTTTGCTATTTATTTGGTTATTGCACTTTATTGTGTCCTTGTGTGAGATACTTGTATGATCATGTGTTTGATCATATGCTAGTTTAATGTTTGCTTGGATGATATTATCTCTTATATCCATATATGATCATTCACTTTGATTGGTGATGAGTGCATGATTTTAATTGCTATCATTTTGAGCGCTCCACCGAGATGTATGTGACATGGAAGAGTAACCCATAATACTAATCGATTGTGCATTTGCATTCAAAAGCAAGTCTTAAATAATGCACAAATTTAGGGGGAGCTCTTGCTTATCACATACTTCTCAAAGAAACGATGTATTTCAATCTTATTATCATTTGTTGAAGCTTTGATCTATATGTTGTCATCAATTACCAAAAAGGGGGAGATTGAAAGTGCAACTATTCCTGGGTGGTTTTGGTAATTATTAACAACATATAGCTCATTGAACTAATGCTATCTCAAGATGAATATTTCAGGAAAGTTCAATGATTGGCATGGCATGGATTAGGAATGTGGACCCCTCAAAATGCTAAGGACACATATTGGCTCAAGCTCAAGACTCTACATTTTACTTTTAGTGATCCAAGATCAAATTGAGTCCATAGGAAAAGCCAATACTATTAAAAGGGGATGAGGTGTTGCCTAGTGGGTTTCTTGCTCAAAATGCTTAGTGATATGCTCCAAAAACGCTCAAGCACTTTCTCATATCTACATATGTCCCAAACCCAAAGTCAAACTCGTCCCCACCGGTTGTATCTATCCGGCGCCACCGAGTTCATTTGACATAGCCACTGCTAGAAACCCTAGTCACTTCGGTCTCACCGATAGGGATCTCGGTCTCACCGAGATGGGATTGCAAACTCTCTGTTTCCCTTCATAACATTTTGGTCCAACCGAGATGAGCGATCAGTCCCACCGAGTTTGCAATGCAGACTCTCTGTTTTGCTTTCGTAACGTTTTGCTCTCACCGAGATGAGTGAATCGGTCCCACCGAGTTTGCCTGACCAACTCTCTGGTTAGCTTATTAGCAAAGTCGCTCCCACCAAGTTTGTGTAATCGGTCTCATCGAGATTACGTTATGCCCTAACCCTAATGAAATCGGTACTACCGAGTTGACATGTCGGTCCCACCGAAATGCCTAACGGTCACATTATGAACTGAATCGGTCTGACCAAGTTTTCGAATTCGGTCCCACCGAGTTTGGTAAATTGTGTGTAATGGTTAGATTTTGTGTGGAGGCTATATATACCCCTCCACCCACTCTTCACTCGTGGAGAGAGTCATCAGAACATGCCTACACTTCCAGCATACATTTTCTGAGAGAGAACCACCTACACTTGTGTTGAGGTCAAGATATTCCATTCCAACCACATATACCTTGATCTCTAGCCTTCCCCAAGTTGCTTTCCACTCAAATCATCTTTCCACCAAATCCAATCCTATGAGAGAGAGTTGAGTGTTGGGGAGACTATCATTTGAAGCACAAGAGCAAGGAGTTCATCATCAACATACCATCTATTACCTTTTGGAGAGTGGTGTCTCCTAGATTGGTCAGGTGTCACTTGGGAGCCTCCGTCAAGATTGTGGAGTTGAACCAAGGACTTTGTACGGGCAAGGAGATCGCCTACTTTGTGAAGATCTACCCTAGGCAAGTCCTTCGTGGGCGATGGCCATGGTGGGATTGACAAGGTTGCTTCTTTGTGGACGCTTCGTGGGTGGAGCCCTCCGTGGACTCGCGCATCCGTTACCCTTCGTGGGTTGAAGTCTGCATTAACGTGGATGTACGATAGCACCACCTATCGGAACCACGAATAAAAAATCTCCGTGTCTACATTGTGTTTGCTCCCTCAAACTTCCCCCTTTACTTTCATGTGCAATGTTTAACATTCCACTGCTATACTCTGAGAATTGAATGTGTAGGTTGATTGCTTGACTTGTGCAAAGTTGCTAAAATCTGCCAAGACTTAAAATTGGGAAAAGGCTAGAATTTTATTTTATCAAGTAGTCTAATCACCCCCCTCTAGACATACTTTCGATCCTACACCATGAGTTTAGGAGTTCGAATTTCGAGGCTCACACTCTCGCTAGGCACGCTTTAGGACTCAGTTTTGGTCGCAATGTTTGGTTAGGCCGATCGGGGGAGCTTCCCTTTCCTGTAAACATTTTGGAGATTGAATAAAGCTAAGCGAGATTGTCTAAAAAAAGGTAAAGAAAAATTATCACGTTCATTTCGGGAGAAGTGGAAAATCAAACTTGAGATGCCCACGTTGATGCCACACGAGCTAACCACATCACCAATGTCAGTTACTTGATAACTTTAGGAAAACTGTGCTCTTTGACCTTTCTTTCAGTATAAAATTTAAACTTATACTATTATATACCCAATATAAATTATATTTGAATAAAGAAAACATAAATGTGAAAACGCATTCACATAGACCAGGAATTCAAAAGAAAAGTTTGCAAAAATAGAAAAAGTTTGTGGATTTGAAAAAAGGTCATCGGATTTGAAAAAAAGTTCATGGAAATTGAAAAAAGTTCACCAAAATTGAAAAGAGTTCATTGAATTAAAAAAATTCATCGAATAAGAAAAAAATCACGAATTTATAGAAAACTTTGTAAATTTAGAAAAAAGGTTCATGAAATTTATTAAACCATGCGTTAAATAAAACAAAAAAAGAATAAAGAATAAACCAAACTGGATAAGGAATATAAGAAGAAAAACGAACTATTTGTGCACTAGCGCGGTGGTGGCTTGGTGGTTTTTTTAACACAGTACAGATGCAAACACTCATACATATGCACATATACTCACCCCTATGAACGCACACACACACCCTATCCCTATGAGCACCTTCAACTGATTGAGCCAGCATATCATCTTGAGATTTACAAAGTCACCGTAGGCACCTCGTCGTCGACGGGAACGTCTCCTCCCAATGAAAGCGCATCGCCGGAAATCCTGAAATAAATCCAGAAATAATGCGAGTACCAGGAGGTTGGATTAGAGAGGTTGGAGGGTCGTAGTGTCAACATTTTTTGACGTTTCCAAAAAACAGAGGAAAATACTAGAATGGGTGGGTCCACCATGGGGCGCTACAGGCCCTCGTTTGCAAAATACACGTTAGTGGGCGCCTGCAGTGCCAAATAGGGTTTGCCGCCTTAAGCGCCCGTTTTAGGCATTTTCACGATCAGGCGCACACCCTCCAAAATGATGAAGTTATTGAAATTCACGATGTTTTTGTAAATAATTCAGATATTAAGTGATACATTATACATGCAATAAATAGCACAACCGCATGCTCTTATATTATTGGTGCTTTGATTATTCACTTAAGGTGAGTTGTTCTAGTGCCTAGGCACACTCGTATAGGTGGCCATGGGTCGATTTCGAATCTTGGCGGCGCCACCTTTTGTTTTTTTCGCTCTTATCAGCGTCCCGAGCGGTCACAACGGCTTTGTTGGGCCAGGCCCAAGTGGGAACCGCGTGGGCGCCAGTAAGCCCTAGCGGGCCTAAAGGGTTGGCTTAGGAGCTCCCCAAGACCGATGCTTCCTGTTGATGAAGGGGCGAAATCACTAATTGAGGAGTACTTCTCGCAAAGATCACTCCCACCTCACCAGCTTGTGACAAGTGGCTCGCTGCATGTGGACTACTTGTCGCAACCTGTGAGTTTTCCCTTTCTTCGTAGATTCATTTATTCAAAATGTTTTATCTCTTAAATATGCGTCCAAATCGCGAACCATTTTCACCATTGGATTACTCGCTCGAGATCTTCAAAACTAGATCCCCTGTTGATATGTTATGAAGAACTTTTTTCACAAAAAAAACCAGACAAAAAACCACATGAAAAACCCGGACCGGGAGCATGGTTTTTTTCTCTTTTCGAAAGAGGCATCGTGCCTCTCGTGAAATCACAACTATGCCTCTTGCGAAAGGAAAAGAGAAACGGAAAACAAATATTTTTTTTCGTTCCCAAGAGGCACGACCATGCCTCTCGCGGAAGCAAAATCATGTCTCTTGCGGAAGAAAAAAAATAGAGAAGGATTTTTTTCGTTTCCCAGAAAGCAAAACCGTGCCTCTCGCGGAAGAAAAAAAAACAAAAAACCCATTTTTTCCGTTTCTGAGAGGCACAGTCATGCCTCTCGCGGGAGAAAAAATAGAAAACGTTTTTTTTCGTTTTTGAGAGGCATGTTGTGCCTCTCCCAAAAGCAAAACCGTGCCTCTCATGAAAGAAAAAAAACATGATTTTTTGTGCAATTTGTTTTTCGATTTTTTGGTCCAAAAGCTAAGGAAGACCGGTGAAAAATCAAAACGTCGAAAAAACCCGCAAGAATCGTTTAAAAAGCCAAAAACGCGTGCGAAAAAAAAGCGAAGAGAGCACCCGGAGTGCAACACGTGGTGGCGGCTAAGAGCGTGCCAAGTGGCGTTGATCGTTGTGAGGATCCCGAAGGAGCGCTCATCAACTAGTTGCTCGGGGTGGGGATGCGAGACCGATCAGAAGTCGAAAGCAGATGAATTTCATAGCAGGCTCGGGGCACTGCTATATGTGGCCCATCGCAAGCGTTCGGCCCCTATTTAATAAATCAATAGTAAACAGCGCTGGTGCCCAAAAGAAATGGGCCCTAGTCTGTTGCCCCCCCAAGTTGGTCTATGTTTATTCTCTCCTATCTATATGAAAAGATATGTAATCTTTGTGTATTCACAAAAAATAAGATCATTTTAAAAACTTAGCACTTTATAAGTACATTAAACCTCTAGGTAAGAGCATGTGTTGCTAGCTTGTGAGCCTCAGCATTTGAGATTATAAACTCATGAACAAAATTACAACAAATAGAATGTCTAGAATGATCATTGATTTCCCTAATGGTTGCCTCAGAGCTTCGAGAACTCCCCTATTTAATGTCATTTACGGACACCTTGCAGCGCGGACCAATGTCATTGGCGATTGTGGGAGAAGCAGGCAAAATAAGCTACGAGGAGGGAGGGGAGAATGCTATGCGAAGTCGCGAGGGTTTATATAGCAGGCCGGTAAGCATTAGGGTTTTGAGGGATTTCGCCGAGCCGTGCAGGAAGCATGCGTGGTTGCGTGTGGGAACCTGCGTGGTTGCGTGGGAATGGGCTCACCAAAGATTTATTAGCGCCTCTACGAGCCGACATGTAGTGGTGATGCTTGCACACGAATCCTCTGGCGGCAACAGGGTGACAAGACGTACGAGAGGAGGACGAAATAATTACTTGTACACATGGTTAGTAATAATAATAATAAAAAAATGTGATTTAATTAAACGACCATTTCTATGCAATGTTGCGGACGATTGTTCACCCATGGTGTGATGTGAAAGGCGATGTCGTTTCCCTGGACGCCGTCGGCCGACTTGTAGACGGCCATTCCCTGTGTGTTCAACTGCTCTATGTGTGTGGCTGCTTGCGGTTGAGACGGTCATGACACACTCTGCTCGAGTCCCTTAGTGTGCTCTACCAGCATCCCTATGCGCGTGCTACAAGCGGGCAGTTGGGGCCAGCGCATGAACACGTACGTTCGGGGCACCATATGCATGCTGTTGCGCAGTGATAAGTCACCATCGTATCTACTTTTTCAAACACTTTTGTTCTTGTTTTGAACTCTAATTTGCATGATCAAATGAAACTAACTCGGATTGGAGTTGTTTTTAGTAGAACTACCATGGTGTTATTTTGTGCAGAAACAGAAGTTCTCGGATTGGGCTGCAAATTTATGGAGGATATTTCTGGAATATATAAAAATTATTGGCGAAACTATCAGTTGAAGGGGGGCCACCACAGAGCAACGATCTTAGGGGCGCCCCCTAGGGTGCGCCACATGGGCTCGTGGGTGCCACAGACCTCCATTTGCCCTAACTCCAACTCCATAAAGACAGTCTCGTGGAAAAAAATCATAGAGAAGGAATCATCGCGTTCTACAATACGAAGCCACCGCCACCTCCTATTCTTCATTGGGAGGGCTGATCTAGAGTCCATTCGGGGCTCAAGAGAGGGGGATTCATCGTCTTCGTCATCATCAACCCTTCTTCATCAACAATTCCATGATGCTCACCATCGGGAGTGAGTAATTCCTTCGTAGGCTTGCTGGATGGTGATGGAGTTGTCGGGGAATGTTGCATGGAAAACAAAAAAAATCTATGCACACGAAAGATATATCCATGGAGATGCATAGCTATGAGAGGGAGAGAGTATCTACATACCCTTGTAGATCGCTACAGAAGCGTTTGTCATGCAGTTGATGTAGTCGTACTCTTCGCGATCTGATCATGATCCAATCGATCTAGTGCCGAACGGACGACACCTTCGAGTTTAGCACACGTGCGGCTCGATGATGTCTCCTCCTTACTGATCCAGAAAGTGGGAGAGGAGAAGTAGATGGGATCACAGCCAACACAACAACATGGTGGTGATTGTGGTGGTGGAGCACCGACAGCGCTTCGCTAAGCGTCACCAGGACGAGGCGGTGGAACTACGGAGTAACGGGAGAGAGAGGGGCGCCAAGGGCTTGGTGTGTCCTCTTGGGGCGCCTCCCCCTCTATATATAGGTGGAGGGGCATGGCAAACAGCCCCTCCAAGCCCTAGGGCGCAGCTATGGAGAAGAGGACTTGGACTCAAAGTCCAATCCTATTCCAACTAGGACTCCTTTCTCTTTTTGCCTTCCCTAGCGACATGGGCTTTTGAGGACTTGGTGCGCCTAGCCCAATAAGGCCAGGGCGCCTCCCCATAGCCCATGCTAGCCCTTGGATCATGGTGGACCCACTTGTGGACTTCTGGACCCCTTTGGAATCCCTTAGAACCTTCTGGAAGCTTCCCGGTACAATACCGAAAAACTGCACCTTTCCCAAAATATGACTTCCCATATATAAATCTTTACCTCTCGACCATTTCGAGACTCCTCGTGACATCTGGGATCTCATCCGGGACTCCAAACAACATTCAATTACCACTCATCAAATATCCCAATACTACTCTAGCGTCAGCGAACGTTAAGCGTGCGACCCTGCGGGTCCAGGAATTATGTAGTCATGACCGAGAGACCTCTCCGGTCAATAACCAATAGCGGGACCTGCATGCCCATATTGATTCCTACATATTCCACGAAGATCTTTTATCGCTTGAACCTTTATGACAACATACGTAATTCCCTTTGTCTGTCTGTATATTACTTGCCCGAGATTTGATCGTCGGTATCTCTATGCCTAGTTCAATCTTGTCACTGGCATGTCCCTTTACCCATTTCGTAATACATCATCTTGTAACTAACTACTGAATTAGTCACTTTGCTTGCAAGCTTCTTGTGATGTTGTATTATCGAGAGGGACCAGAGATACCTCTCCATCATACAGAGTGACAAATCCCAATCTCGATTCATGCCAACTCAACAGACACCTTCAGAGATACCTGTAGAGCATCTTTATTATCACCCAGTTATGTTGTGACGTTTGATAGCACACAATGTATTCCTCCGGTATTCGGGAGTTGCATGATCTCATGGTCGAAGGAATATGTATTTAACATTAAGAAAGCAGTAGCAAAAACTGAACAATCATATGCTATGCTAACGGATGGGTCTTGTCCATCACATCATTCTCCTAATGATATGATCCCATTATCAAGTGACAACACATGTCTATGGTTAGGAAACCTTAACCATATTTTGATCAACGAGCTAGTCTAGTAGAGGCTTACTAAGGACACGGTGTTGCCTATGTATCCACACATGTATCTGAGTTTTCGTTCAATACAATTCTAGCATGGATAATAGATGTTTATCATGAATAGGGAAATATGATAATAACTAATTTATTATTGCCCCTAGGGCATATTTCCAACAATCTCCCACTTGTACTAGAGTCAATAATCTAGTTCACGTCGCCATATGACTAACACCCAATGTCTTCTAGGGTTTGATCATGTTTTGCTTGCGAGAGAGGTTTTAGTCAAATGGGTCTGCAACATTCAGATCCATGTGTATTTTGCAAATCCTTATGTCATACTGTAGATGCTGCTATCATGTTTTACTTGGAGCTATTCCAAATGACTGCTCCATTATACGTATCCGATTATCTAATCAAAGTTATCCGGATCGGTGTCAAAGCTTGCATTGACGTAACCCTTTTGTGACGAACTCTTTATCACCTCCATAATCGAGAAACATTTCCTTAGTCCTCTAATTACTAAGGATAATTTTGACCACTGTCTAGTGATCCACTCATGGATCACTCTTGTACTCCCTTTGTGAAACACGTGGAAATGCACACATCAGGTGTGGTACACAACATGGCATATCGTATAGAGCCTATGGCTAAGGAAAAGGGGATGACCTTCGTCCTTTCTCTTTCTTTTGCCGTGGTCAAGTTTTGAGTTTTACTCAACTTCACTCCTTACAATACAGGCAAGAACTCCTACTTTGACTGATCCATTTTGAACTCCTTCAAAATCTTGTCAAGGTATGTACTCACTGAAAGTCTTATCAAGTGTATTTATCTATCTCTATAGATCTTGATGCCCAATATGTAAGCAGCTCCATCGAGGTATTTCATTGAAAGATTCTTATTCAAATATCCTTTTATGCTATCCAGAAATTCTATATAATTTCCAATCAGCAACATGTCATCCACATATAATATCAGAAATGCTACAGAGCTCCCACTCACTTTCTAGTAAATACAGGCTTCACCGTAAGTCTGTATAAAACCAAATGTTTTGATCACCTCATCAAAGCATATATTCCAACTCCAGGATGCTTGCACCAATCCATAGATGGATCGCTGGAGCTTGCATACTTTGTTAGCACCTTTAGGATCGACAAAACCTTCTGGTTGCATCATATACAACTCTTCCTTAAGAAACCCGTTAAGAAATGCCGTTTTGACGTCCATTTCCCATATTTCATAATCATAAAATGCGGCAATTGCTAACATGATTCGGACAGACTTTTGCATTGCTATGGGTGAGAAAGTATCATCATAGTCAACCCCTTGAACTTGTCGAAAACCTTTTGTGATAAGTCGATCTTTGTAGACAGTGATATTACCATCAGCGTATGTCTTCCTCTTGAAGATCCATTTATTCTCAATTAATTGCCGATCATCGGGCAAGTCCACCAAAATCCACACTTTGTTCTTATACATGGATCCTATCTCAGATTTCATGGCCTCAAGCCATTGTTGGAATCTGGGCTCATCGTAGCTTCTTCATACTTCGTAGGTTCGCCGTTGTCCAACAACATGACTTCCAGGATAGGATTACCGTACCACTCTGGTGCAGAACGTGTTATGGTCGACCTATGAGCACTACAAAAAAATACACTTCTGTGATGATGCATGTTTGTCACAGTGGGTCACGTGTTTTGTAATGCATGTACATCCATGACGATTTTATGACAAAATCAAGATAGTCATACATGTGTTGTCGTAGAAGTGTTCCATGACAATACCAAAATTATCATCATGGAAGTGTCCATTTCCATGACGATAAATGGCACGTCATAGAAGTATTTTCGTCAAGGGTAACCGACACATGGCATCCACCGTAATGGGTCGCCATTAAGCTATCGGGTTCCGGTTTGGATCCGATAACCCGTTAATAGCCCCAACCAATGGGGATTTTCCACATGTAAAATTTTCATCGTTGGGATAGATGTCATCCCTACAATGGATGGAAGACGCCTATGATATATCGACACGTGGCACAACCCAACAGTGTCCCATTTAAGGTAAAAAGGCCGGCCCAGCTAAAGGCCCACCGTAATTTTTTAATACACTAGTGGGCCAGCCCGTTAACAACCTGCCATGTTTTGGGTCAAATTAAGGCCCATATCAGGTCTGGCCCATTCACAGCCTGTCGTGTTCTAGGCTAAATTATGGCCCATATCAGATCAGGCCCGTCAATAGCCACTGTTCTGTTGGGCCCATTCTAAGCCGGGTTCGAATTTCAGCCTGTTAAATGCCCTTTAACAGTTAGGCCCGATAATAGTTTTGGCTTCTTAGCTGCCCATGGTGGATCTGGGCTGTTGTCGGCCCGATTTCACTTTAGGCCATTTATTGGCCCATGATGAAACTGGGCTATTTCTTGTACAAAATTACTTTAGGCCTCTTAAGGGCCCGTAGTCTTTGTGGATAAATTTTAGCCCAACGTGCCTATCGGCCTGTTAATGGCCTGTGTAATAGTTGGGCCTAATTAATGCCTGCATTGAATCCGGCCTACTTACAGCACATCTGTTAATGGCCCGTGACACAGTAGGGCCTACGACCCACGTTGATAACGGCCTGCTTAAAGCCCATAATTGTATTGGGCCAAACAGGGCCCAAGTTATATTTTGGCCTATTAAGGACTCGTTTTCTATTTGGGCCAAACATGGGCCTAAGACTGTTTCGGCCTGTGTTGGCCCGCCAATCTAGTTTTTAGCCTGTTAAAAGCCCATGGAATTCTCTGGCCCAATTGGCCAGAACTTTAATAGGCCTGTTAAAGGTGGAAAACTACTATACGTTTAGACCTGCTAATGGCCCAAGATGATTATAGGCCCACGTTTTAACCCATATATCGCGTAGCGAGTTACGGGCCGGACTGAAGACCGACAACATTGAGATCCGTTGAAGCTTCCAGCCTAAATTACAACATACCGACTAAGAATAAATCTAGACTATACAATAAAGAAATTACGACATATTACATCCACTGGGCTTCAAAGTTTGCCACCAGTGATAATAAAGTGCAACGAGACCGCGTATTACATACGCTGGGCATCAAAGGTCACCACCAGTGCATATAAACGTGCCGACAAAAGAATATACAAAACTGAGAGCACTTCAGAAGGCATTACGCTTAGCCTGGAGGTGATCCGCAAGCAGCTCAACAAGCTGATGAGACCTCAGTTGTGTCAACAATTTATGCTCTAACCCTAGCTGTATAGCACAAATGCCCGCAAGGCTGTCCTCTGAGATCTTCTTTGCATCATCGACATCAAGTCAGAGCTGAGCTGAACCAAGCCTTTCCGCTTTAAGTTGAGACTAAAGAAGTCGAACTGATTGAGGCAGCAACTGCACAGAGGTTGTCTCATAGCTGCTGGTGAGTAGCTTCAACTCACTGTCTTCATCAAGACATGACCTTGGGGTCATCTCGCTCTCTTCAATATGGCTTGGCTCACTATCTTCCCTAAAGTTCTGCCTGACATAAGAGATATGACTCTGAAAGAAAAACAAGGGGACACATAACAAGTTCCACAATTATATCAGCAAATAAATGGATCTGTTCTGCATAAGGAACATGTTTTTACAATTACAATTTAAAACTGGTAGTTGTTGCAAACATCCAATCAGATGTAAACACTAAAGTAAACAACAGTGGAGGAAATGATTGATGACCCACAAGTATAGGGGATCTATCATAGTACTTTCAATAACTAAGAGTGTCGAACCCAACGAGGAGCAGAAGGAAATGACAAGCGATTTTCAGTAAGGTATTCTCTGCAAGCACTAATTATCGGTAACAAATAGTTTTGTGATAAGGTAATTCGTAATGGGTAACAAGTAACAAAAGTAAACAAGGTGCAACAAGGTGGCCCAATCCTTTTTTTAGCAAAGCACAATCCTGGACAAACTCTTATATAAAGGAAAGCGCTCCCGAGTACACATGGGAATTATCGTCAAGCTAGTTTTCATCATGCTCATATGATTCACGTTCGTTACTTTGATAATTTGATATGTGGGTGGACCGGTGCTTGGTACTGCCCTTCCTTGTACAATCATCCCACTTATGATTAACCGATGTCGCAAGCATCCGCAACTACGAAAGAAGAATTAAGGTAAACCTAAGCATAGCATGGAACATATGGATCCAAATCAGCCCCTTACGAAGCAATGCATAAACTAGGGTTTAAGCTTCTGTCACTCTAGCAACCCATCATCTACTTATTACTTCCCAATACCTTCCCCTAGGCCCAAACAATGGTGAAGTGTCATGTAGTGGACATTCACATAACACCGCTAGAGGGAAGACAACATACATCGCATCAAAATATCGAACGAATACCAAATTCACATGATAACTTATAACAAGACTTCTCCCATGTCCTCAGGAACAAACGTAACTACTCACAAATCATATTCATGTTCATAATTAGAGGGGTATTAATATGCATAAATGATCTAAACATATGATCTTCCACCGAATAAACCAACTAGCATCAACTACAAGGAGTAATCAACACTACTAGCAACCCACAGGTACCAATCTAAGGTTTCAAGACAAAGATCGGATACAAGAGATGAACTAGGGTTTGAGAGGAGATGGTGCTGGTGAAGATGTTGATGAAGATTGACCCCCTCCCGATGAGAGGACCGATGGTGATGACGATTTCCCCCTCCCAGAGGGATGTTTCCCCGGCAGAACAGCTCCACCGGAGCCCTAGATTGGTTCCGCCAAGGTTCCACCTCGAGACGGCGGCGCTTCGTCCCGAAAGCTTCCTTCTGATTTTTTTTCCAGGGCGAAAGACACCTTATACCAGAAGATGGGCATCGAGGGGCTTTCAAGTGGACCACGAGGCAGGGGGCGCGCCCAGGGGGTTAGGGCGCACCCTCCACCCTCGTGGACAGTGGGTGGCCCCCCTCTGGTTCTTTCTTCGCCCAATATTTTTAATATATTCCAAAATTGAATTTCGTGGAGTTTCAGGACTTTTGCAGTTGCACAAAATAGGTCTCTAATATTTGCTCCTTTTCTAGCCCAGAATTCCAGTTGCCGGCATTCTCCCTCTTCATGTAAACCTTGTAAAATAAGAGAGAAAAGGCATAAGTATTGTGACATAATGTGTAATTATAGCCCATAATGCAATAAATATCGATATAAAAGCATTATGCAAAATGGACGTATCAACTCCCCCAAGCTTAGACCTCGCTTGTCATCAAGCGGAAGCCAAAATCGAAAAATATGTCCACATGTTTAGAGATAGAGGTGTCGATAAAATAAAATACGGACATGAGGGCATCATGATCATTCTTAGAATAGCAACATATATACATTGTCATATGATTTCTTATGCTGAAGTAACAATCTATTCACAATGCAAAGTATGAATCAGAAACTTCATTGAAAACTAGCAAACTATAATCTCGGTCATTGAAGCAATTGCAATTTATCATAACATCGTAAAGAGTCAATATAAGAGCTTTTCAGCAAGTCCACATACTCAACTATCATTTAGTCTTTCACAATTGCTAACACTCACACAATACTTATGGGTATGAAGTTTTAATCGGACACAGAGAAAGATAGGGGCTTATAATTTCACCTCCCAACATCTTACCTCAAGGGTAATGTCAACAATAATGCTTTATGAAAACTCACATCCAATTAGATATATATATATCAGGATCTTTCCAACACATAGTGCTTGCCAAAGGATAAAGTGTAAAAAGGAAAGGTGAAGATCACCATGACTCTTGTATGGTATAAGACAAAAATAAAAGATAGGCCCTTCGCAGAGGGAAGCAGAGGTTGTCATGTGCTTTTATGGTTGGATGCACAAAATCTTAATGCAAAAGAACGTCATTTTATATTGCCACTTGTGATAGGGACCTTCATTATGCAGTCTGTCGCTTTTATTTCTTCCATATCACAAGCTCGTATAAAGCTTATTTCCTCCACGCTAATAGATCATACATATTTAGAGAGCAACTTTTATTGCTTGCAACAATGACAACTTACTTGAAGGATCTTACTCAATCTATAGGTAGATATGGTGGACTCTCATGGCAAAACTGGGGTTAATGATATTTGGAAGCACAAGTAGTATCTCTACTTGGTGCACAGAATTTGGCTAGCATGAGGAGGAAAAGGCAAGCTCAACATGTTGGATGATCCACGACAATATAATTTATTTCGGATATAAGGAAACATAACCCATTACGTTGTCTTCCTTGTCCAACATCAACTTTTTAGCATGTCATATTTTAATGAGTGATCACAATCATAAAAGATGTCCAAGATAGTATATTTATATGTGAAAACCTCTCTTTCTTTATTACTTCCTATTAATTGCAATGATGACCAAAACTATGTTTGTCAACTCTCAACAAATTTTATTCATCATACTCTTTATTTGTGAAGTCATTACTCTCCATAAGATGAATACGATCTCTTTATTTCTTTTTGTTCTTTCTTTTTTTTCTTTTATTCCCTTGAGATCATAGCCAGATACCAAGCCCTCAAACTCATGACTAATCTTTATTATATATAGCTCATGTGTGGCACCCCGGCTCAGAGAAACTGGAACACCCCGTATTCCAGCCCAGAGATCGAGGAGAAGTCTTCTGGAATACGGCACTGCTTGACATAAGACGAACCAGCTTTCTATTATTACACAAATATGAATACAAGGTCTCCGATATTATAGTGAATAACATCGGCACGGAGACACTACGCCTGCAATACTACACTTGCTCTATGCTAGCAGCGGAACAACTCGTAGCAGCGGAAATCTTCTAGCAGCGGAACAACGACGAAGGTGGTGAACTCCACTCTGCAGGGACTCTGGCTGGGACACGATCTAGCTCGCACGAACGGAAACCACAACAATCAATCAAGCAATCACGACATCACCTGCAATCTGGCATGACACGCCAGGTCAGTACATTGAATGTAATTGCAAGCTCACAACAACCAAAAACATCAAGGCAAGACAACAACACAACATTAAGCAGGTTACTTAAATTAACAACTACCATGATATAACAACAACTCCTAAGCATAATATGAAACTACTACAATACTGATAAATCACCATCTCCGATCTCCATAACCATATCTCTCTTGGCTAATCGGCCAAGCAATATACCATCTCGATCACCTCGTGATCAAAACCAATCTGTAACCGTGATCCTTACGGCGATTACAAACCCGACCAATACATGGCCTGTGATCCTTACGGCGATCACGACCCGACCAATACCTGGCCCGTGATCCTTACGGTGATCACAACCTGACCAATACTTGGCCAAACTGAACTGCTCCAAATATCCACATATCGCCATTAACTATATGTCATTCCATCATGTGAGTGTTGATCGAACGGTGTACCCTAGTACAAACCCATGCCCATGACCGAGGACGTGGCTATCGATAGATTTATTATACACTCTGCAGAGGTAGCGCACTGTACCCACACCACAGAACCCATGGCCTCACACTCCCATTCGGGTGGACCAACGGCGTTCCGACAAAACCGATCTACTGCCATGACACTATCCCGGCCACTCTGATTCACTCCCCACTGGGCTAGTCATGGGTGGCCCTGTGTCTACCTCCAGACACAACGACCACCGTCGTGGCCCAACCATAAACGTCCCAAATAGGGACACGAGCTCCAAACCAACTACAGGCACACAAGGCTTATGTCGTCCTACCTGATCAGGGTAGCGCCCGCACATAACCTTCCCTCCTTAGAGGCACCGGCGAGAGGCACAAAAATAGACCGCATTAGGGCCGTCCCATACCGGCAAATGTGGTTGCACTGGAAAAGTTCGATTCGGCGGCACCTGACCAACTTACTGACGGAATTTATCCACAAAACTATAACCATAATAACTGATACTCCGATGTCAACCATCAAACAATAATCCAAGTCATAGCAATATCCAATAAACAATCCAAGCATAATATCATCATCTTAAATACTCCGAGGGTAGCATCACACTACTATCTTGATGAATCCGAAACAATATTCCTACTACTCCAATAACAAGAATACAACTATCCAGCTAAGATCCACATGTAACCATCATATCCGAAAATAATACTCCAAGCAACAGAACATCAACTAGCATCATGAAAATTATCATACTAATCACTAATAATCCAAAGGTACCATGATGTCCAAAGTAATACTCCAAGAATATAATCACAAATATCATCATGGAAACAATCATAATACCAGCCACTAATATTCCAATGGCACATGATACTCATCAACTACAAACATAACTCCTAGTAATCCAAACAATGGCATGGCATCAACAAGATCAAAACAATACTCCAAGAAAATGCCATGCACAGAGTCATGTTGCTAAAGCAATATTTTAAACAAGTTCAAAATGAATTAAACCATGTCACTCCATTACAGTGGTGCAAATGGAGGGTGTGGCTTGCCTGGGGTGGAAGAAATCACCGGAAGAAAGTGCGAGAAGCTCGTGGAAAGAAACGCCGGAAATCGTACTCTCTCGAAGGGGGCTGAATAAGGGCAGGGGCAAAATGGACATTTTCATAGTGTCAAACCATGATGAAAGCATGACCAACAGAATGGGCTCAATGAAACGAAGAAGTGAGCGTTGGTTTCACCTTAAACGGAGTTACGGTTAAAAAGATATGGAGGGTAGAAGTTCAGGGACTTTTCTGCAAAAAATTCTTCAGCAAACATGTCCCTGAGTGGATAAGGCAGAGGCGTAAAGTTAGAAATATGTTTTTGTTCAGCGAAAACGTACTCAGCAGAAACCGTGTCCACTTATCCACGTCAGCGTACCTGGGTCCACGCGGGGACGCTGACAGGTGGGGCCCGCGGGCAGGGGTGGGGCCTGGCGAGGCGTCGTCTTCCTCCTCCTGCCTGGCCCGACCGAAGCAGAGGCAGGGGCGCTGCCGGCACTGGCCTTGCCGCCTCCGGCCACCTCCGGCCGAGGCGAGGGCACCAGCGAGCGCGGCTTGCTCGCCGCCTCCGTTCCCGCAGCGAGTAGCCCTCGGGAGCGGCAGAACGATGGCGAGAGGCGGTGGCAGAGAAGAACAGGGCGGATGGGCGACGAAGGGCGCGGGCGGCTTCGGCCATCTACGGCCAGAAGGAGACCACCGGAGGGTGCGGGGCGACGAGCCTAACCCATCCAGAGGCAAAGGGGCACCGGGGAAGGGGGAAACGAACGGGAGGCCGCGACGACAGAGAACTACAGAGATGGCGGCGATGGCGGCGATTGGAGGCTCAGGAGCTCCTGGAGCTCGGGGAAGAGCATGGGTGGGGCTAGTGGAGTGAGGGGAGGCGAGTGGTGAGCTCGGGAGGCTCGGGGGATTGCTATTTAAAGCCGGGCGAGAGGGAGTCGAGCTGGCGTGGCCGCAGACGCGTGTCCGGTGCCGCGGACGTGTGATCGCGTGCATGAGCTCGGAGGCAAATGACGAGGGAGGAGCAGTGGGGGCTCTCACAGGGCAGAGGAGGCCAAGGGGGTGCAGAGTGGAAGACGACAGCGACGAACGGATCAAAACCTTCACTGTACGCACGAGGGCGCGCAGCGGTTTGCGTCGGTGAGGAAGAGGACGGAGGGGGAGAGGGGTCCAGGGGAACAGTGACGAGAATAGGAAGCCACTGGACATCATCACGAGCGCGAAGTCGGCGAGAGGGAGAGGGGCCCGAGCACAAACAGCCACTGGACGCGCCCATGGCATGCCCAAACGGTGGTCACCACCAGTGCTGGCATGTGGGGGAGGCAAACAGCTGGCAGTTGATGTCTAGTGGTAATTCCTTCGAGGGATAGTTTCAACTGAGGTGGTAACTTGGTTAAACAGGCTCTGGTTAAAAAGTTAGTGAGCTCTGAAATTTACTGCAGTAAACTTTATCAGCTCAATGTGGTCAACAGGGACGGGTTTGGGTCCAAAGAGTTTGTCTGCTAGGTTGAGGTAAAGAAGGACTTACATCCTGGTAAGTTGGAGGAGATTTGGATCAAGATATGAAGTAGTTGCTTTACAACCACATAAACTGGTCCAGAAACAAAAACAGGAAGAAGCACTCACATGGAGTATCAACTTGGGCTCAAATTGGGCAAGGCTTGATCATTTGGTCATATTAAGATGCTGTAAAAAGATCATGCTAAATGGACAAGCCGAAATAGCACTTGCTTCACAAACATCTCTGCTGACCAGAAACTTGGAATAATTATGGTGGTCAAATGGATCAATTAAATGATGCAAAAATGGGTGGAGAGATTTTTTATGGGTAGAATAATTATCTGGTAATTTATTAGGATTTTTGATGCAATATAGAATATACTTGCTTCACAACCTGAAAATATTGCCAGAAACAAAGATTTGCTCCTGTTCTCACATAGATGATTGGATAGGGCTACAAATAGGTGAAGGGGTTTAATATTAGCACATTAAGGAGTGTGCAAAAGTTCGACTCATTTGGGTACTCCTTGCTAGTACTTCCTTCACAAAGCCTTCTTTTTGACAGAAACTTTGAAAATTCACTGAGGAAGATTGGCTAGGCAAATAAATTTGAACTTGTGCATGGGGCAATTATTTGGACATATAAACATGCCCAAAAAGTTGGGAGTCAATAGGATAAATATAAATGACACTTCCTTCACAAAGTGCCATTCAGGGCAGAATAGAAAAAGGAATATTGGGGAATTATTTTTTAACTGGCCAAGGCAATGTTTGGGCATATTTGATCTATATATGACCCAAAGGAATTACGAGAGTTATTTGGGGATTTTTGGATGGACAGAAATATAGGTTGCTTCACAACCTAGGGTAGATAAGGTTATTCCTTTAATGAAAAAGGAATATTCCCTAGAAAAAGAATGTAGGGTTTGGTCAAGGATTGAAGTGACATGATCTATGGCAAGGTTTTGAGAATGATGAGCCACTAGGGAGGGGAATTGAGGATGATTTCCCAGGTGGCCAGGCCACTGAACCACTCCAAAAAGAAAAACAGAGCAAAAACCAAATAAATCCAAAGAAAAAGAAAAGGGACAAAATCTAGGCTGTTACAAACCTTCCCCCCTTAAAGAAATCTCGTCCTCGAGATTTGGTTGCTCAGGGAACAAGTATGACTTGAGGACACCGTCTCCAACTTGGGTATCCTTTTTCCTTTATTTATTGTTCCCCCAAGAATTTCAGATGATCAACTTACCTTGATCTGGGGTGGTTTGCTTCACCTTTCCCAAATTCTGATAGGTCTTTTCTCATATACCAAATCTTTTTGTTGACGTGAATTTTCTCATTTCTGCGGTGGTATCCAATGGGTCTAAGCATAAATTTTCCTTTGGTCATGAAAACCTTTTTGCTTCTGTCAAGTGGTTTCTTCAAATAAATGCAGGCCTTCTGGTTTCAATAAATGCTGAGAATTATCATGGCCATATCCTGATGGGATCTGACTGCTCATAGGTGGCACTGAGTTATCTTGATTTATTTCTTTGGCTTGAGTATGAGATATGTACCAAAGATTTGACTGCCTTCTGTCGTGAGCAATATATCGGTGTATGGAGTTATAGCTGTGTCAAACCTCAATTATTTACATCTTGAGACTGGCCATGTACTTGATTCCGTCGGTGAGTATACCGGGTCTGAGCTGATTGATCGTCTTTTGATTTTTCTCATGTGGTCGATATACCCATCTGTGGTAATAGGCTGTGATATGCTTTAACACTGCCGCTGAAGTCATACTGGTGAGGTTGCAAAGGAATCTTGGATCTGACAGAACAGACTTGGATATTCCACACTAACCATGGCAAGCGGGTCAGCGGGATATGAAAAATCCTTGTAAATAGAGTAGGCTGCTGAGAGTATGACATTGTGGATCCATATGGGATTATGGCCTCCAACTGATTTGGGTATCCGGACGCTGATGGTCGTGCAAAAATCATCATGCTTTGCTGTCAGTCTCATCCTTTTTACGGTCATGATTTTCTTGGTTAGGATACCTTATTGACATATCTTGGCCACACATGTGCTTGACTCTTCGTATGAACATGGAGGTGATTAATATTTTTGACATTATTCCTCCTTGTTTTCTGACTTGGGTCCGCATACATATGACACATACCCGGGGTTTGTAGCTGTACAGAGTTCATTGCTGAGGCCAATCATACAAGAAGGTGACAAGGTTTTATCTGAATTGTACCCCTGACAAAATCATTGCAAGTCCGGTTCTTGACCGGTACTGTCATACATTTGCAACTTAGCCTATAATCTCTAAGGAGGGTACAATATTGTGGTATTGATGCGGACTGAGTGGCTTACAAGAGAAGCCATCCGAGTAGCTTGCTAAGGAAGACTTGTTAACTTCTGCTTAAATATTTTGTCTGGGTATCATGGAGAAGAAGGCTCTATAGCTTACACATGAAGCTTGCTCTGATTGTTGTGCTGGAGAAGCCTGAGTTTCGTACTCGAGAAGCTTCTCCTCAGGTTTGCTTGTTGAGAAAATTTTATTTCTGTCTGTCAAAAGCTTACCAAGGTATCTTGCTGAGAAAGACTGGGTGTCGTGGGCCAGAAATTGTTCACATATCATGCTGAGGAAAATTTGAGGAGCCTTGCATCAGAAATTGCTTCCGATAATGTGTGGAAGAATACTGGGTTTCTTATATCCCAAACTTCATACTGATATGCAGACTGAAATCCATACACGTGCCCTTAATATTCTAAGGCTGATTATTTGCATGAGAAAAATAGTTTGACTGTCTTCCTTGAGCATTTCACATTCTGACTTTATTTTGGATGTAACATATTTCAAGCATCATTCATGGCTGAGCCAAAAACTTTGTATATGATCCATACCTCTGTCTGAAAATATATCGTGGGTCTTGTATCTGACTTGTATTTCTACTGGCTGGATCATAACTGTTGTGAAGATTTTGTACTGATGTAGACTTGATGCTGATAATCAATCCAAGACACCATTAGTATTCTGAGAAGATACTAATGCCATAATGCGGGCAGGGGTGGGGCCTGGCGAGGGGTGGGGCCTGGCGAGGCGTCGTCTTCCTCCTCCTTCCTGGCCCGACCGAAGCAGAGGCAGGGGCACTGCCGGCGCTGGCCTCGCCACCTCCGGTCGAGGTGAGGGCACCAGTGAGCGCGGCTTGCTTCGCCGCCTCCGTTCCCGCAGTGAGGAGCCCTGGGGAGCGGCAAAACGACGGCGAGAGGCGGTGGCATAGAAGATCAGGGCGGATGGGCGACGAAGGGCGCGGGCGGCTCTGGCCGTCTCTGGCCAGAGGAGACTGAGGGAGTCCTGGATTAGGGGGTATCCGGACAGCCGGACTGTGTACAATGTCCGGACTATTGAAGCGTGAAGATACAAGACTCAGGACTTCGGCCCGTGTCCGGATGGGACTTTCCTTGGCGTGGAAGGCAAGCTTGGCGATCCGGATATCATATTTCCTTCCTTGTAACTGACTCCATGTAAACCCTAGCCCTCTCCGGTGTCTATATAAACCGGAGAGGTTGGTCCTTAGAAGGCCGATCACAATTACATTCATACCATCATAGGCTAGCTCCTAGAGTTTAGCCTCTACGATCTCGTGGTAGATCTACTCTTGTACTACCCATATCATCAATATTAATCAAGCAGGAAGTAGGGTTTACCTCCATCGAGAGGGCCCGAACCTGGGTAAACACCTGTGTCCCTTACTTCTTGTTACCATCAGCCTTGACGCACAGATCGGGACCCCCTACCCGAGATCCGCCGGTTTTGACACCGATATTGGTGCTCTCACTGAGAGCTCCTCTGTGACGTTGCCGTCAGGCTCAATGGCTCCTTTGATCGTCATTGACGATGCTGCCCAGGTTAAGACTTTCCTCCCCGGACAGATCTTCGTGTTCGGCGGCTTTGCGCTGCGGGCCAATTCGCTTGGCCACTTGGAGCAGATCAATAGCTATGCACCTGGCCCTCAAATCAGGTTCGGAAACTTGAACCACACAGCGGATACCCAAGGAGACTTGATCTTCGGCAGATCTGGGCTAGCGCCAGAAGCGCCGAACAGTCACGATGAGCACGGCTTAGACCTGTTGACAGACGTGGCTTGGGATATCATCCCGGCAGAAGCCCCAGACCTAAATCAGGGACAGGTTGCGTTGCCTAAAGACGGAGGGCTGGACCCCGCCCCACAGGCCGTACCCTCATCGGCGATGGAGCCGAACAAAGGCCTCACTTTCGAGGAAACCGGTGACCCCGGGCCCCTGGACTCGCGTCCGGCTGTAGGGTACAGTTCATGCGTCCCCAGGCCCGCCGATCCCAATTGGGCTCCGGTGATGGAGTTCACCGCGACGGACATCTTTCAGCACTTGCCCTTCGGCGACATACTAAACTCATTCAAAACCCTCTCTTTGACAGAGAATCTCGGGCCGAATTATGTTTGGTCCGAGTGGGAAGCAGGCGACGAAGACATTCGTTGCCTACCCACCACCCACTTCATAGCCATGGTTGATGATTTAACCGACGTACTGGACTTTGACTCCGAAGACATCGATGGTATGGACGACGATGCAGGAGAAGACTCAGAATCTAGGAGGTGCCGGATCCACGCCTCGCCACACGACATATACATGGTTGATACGCCCAAGGAAGGCGACAGTGACAATCCGGAAGATAACACCCCTGGGCAAAAACCAAAGCGACTGTGCAGACGCCGTTCCAAATTCGGCAACAGTAACAATATCAGCAAGAGCGCCAGAAGAATGGATACTCCGGTCAACCCCGATGGCAACGATGACCAAACAGAACCAGCGATGGAGCAGGACGAACCAGGTCACGCCGAACATAGTCCGAGTCATACGCCCGAAGAAAACGATCCAGAGGGACGAGTTCATCAGTCCGGCCCAGGAGAAAATGACAGTCCGGACGACGACGCATTCATCGTTCCGGAAGAACGCGTGGAACGAGAGAACCTGCATAGAAAGCTTATGGCCACAGCGAGAAGTCTGAAGAAGTAGAAGCAACGTCTTAAAGCCGCACAGGAAACGCTCAACCGCAGATGGAACAAAGAGCTACCCAAAACGCAAGCTACTGCCAGAATTCGACGACGAGGCGGTTCCACCAAAGAACAACACGACCAGGAGACCAGGAGTACCACCTCATAGCCGCAATAAATTGGCTGCCAAAGACGCCCACGATTTACGTGAGCACCTGGAGAATAAAGCTGGCGCAGCCAGGTCCATCTACGGATCTAAAAGAGACACCCCGGTGAGGGACTATGGTCGTCAAAACAATTACGACAACCAAACACCAGTTCGGGATAAACACCAAACACAACAACAGCCGACGGCATGCCACAACGCATCCAGATACAGAGGGGCTGCTCACCCCCTGTGCTTTACTGATGAGGTACTGGACCATGAATTCCCACAGGGCTTTAAACCTGTGAACATAGAGGCATACGACGGAACGACAGACCCAGGGGTCTGGATCGAGGACTTTATCCTCCACATACACATGGCTCATGGAGATGACCTCCATGCCATCAAATACCTTCCCCTCAAACTAAAGGGACCATCTCGGCACTGGTTGAAAAGCCTGCCCAAAAATTCAATCGGGAGCTGGGAAGAACTAGAGGACGCTTTCAGGGCCAATTTTCAAGGGAATTATGTACGGCCTTCGGATGCTAACGATTTAAGTCACATAATCCAACAACCCGAAGAGTCTGCCCGCAAGCTTTGGAACAGATTCCTCACTAAGGAGAATCAAATTATCGACTGTCCGGATGCCGAAGCCTTAGCGGCATTCAAGCATAGCATCCGGGACGAGTGGCTTGCCCGACACCTCGGCCAAGAAAAGCCAAGGACAATGGAAGCCCTAACAAGTCTTATGACCCGCTTTTGTGCGGGAGAAGATAGCTGGCTCGCCCGTAAAGGCACCAGCGACCCCAGCACGTCCGAAGTAAGGGATGGCAACAGGAAGCCACGGCGTAATAAAAACAAACGCCAAAACAAGGAAGAGAGCCCGGAGAACACAACGGTTAATGCCGGATTCCGAGGCTCTCGACCTAACTAACAAAATAAGCAACCTAAAGGCAGTAAAGAGGGACCGTCCGGTCTGAACAGAGTTCTGGACAGACTATGCCAAATTCATGGCACGCCCGACAAACCTGCGAACCACACGCACAGAGAGTGCTGGGTCTTCAAGCAGGCCGGCAAACTAAACGCCGAACACAAGGGAAGGGAAACACCAAGTGAAGACGAGGATGAACCTCACCAACCGAACACTGGGGGGCAGAAAACATTCCCGCCAGAGGTTAAAACAGTGAACATGATCCACGCGACTCATACATCCTTGGGAAGGCACGAACGTTCCCATAAAGACGCACGCGATATAGAGCCCATTGTACCCACACCTAACTGTTGGATGTCTTGTTCGATCACCTTCGATCACTAGACGGCCGAACTAGCATTCGGCGCGAAGGATCACATGCCTTGGTGCTTGACCCAATAATTGACGGATACCATCTCACTCACGTCCTCATGGACGGTGGCAGCAGTCTCAATTTAATATATGAGGACACTGTCCGCAGGATGGGGATAGACTCATCAAGAATCAGCAAGATTCACACCACCTTTGAAGGGGTGATACCAGGCGTTGAAGCCCATAGCAAGGGCTCCATCATACTTTAGGTAACATTCAGCTCTCCAGGTAACTCCAGAAGTGAAGACCTAGTCTCATCATCGCACCCTTCCAAAGCAGCTATCAAGCATCGCTTGGAAGAACGGCCTTCGCCCGCTTCAACACATTGTCGCATTATGGCTACCTTACACTCAAGATGCCCGGTCCACGCGGCGCCATCACCTTTAGGGGAACAACGGAGCGCCTTTCGCGCGCAGGGGAATATGCGACGGCCCTAGCGGCCGAACTATAAGCGGCCTCTAAACAAAATTATACCAGGTCGTTAAGACCACGGACACGGTTAGACGAGTCCGGCAGCCCACATTAAACCAGGGCAACTGTATATGTAATCCTATAGCGGACACCAGGGGCTAATAATAAAGCCCCACACTCTGGGCTCAACCTTACTGGCAGGCTAGCGTTTTACATTTTCTACTATCCATCGCACAGTTACGTTGCACTCTTCTATGAGATCCCCTTTTTCCGCAGACAATGTTCGCGCGATACCCTTCCAGGATGCGGCACAACGGAGACAAAGGCGCAGACGTGCAGTAGGGCCCCGTCCAATAGGTTTCTTTTTAGATTAAGCCCCTGTGTAAACCTTTTCTATTGCCTCTTGTTGTTTCATCATCCCACGGGTTCCATACCCACAGAGGATACTGCCGTTTTTGGCATTACGCCACGACAGACTAATGCACGCACCTGGACATACAGGGTTTATAATGAATGGGCATTCTTGAGCCCATCTTCTGTTAAAAAGTCCGAATACCTTCGGGAGTGTTCGGCATCATGAGTTTGGCCTTATATGCATCAGCTTCGAATCATGTCTTTGGTCAAATGTTGGGATTGCCTGGCTCCTGGGTTTGCCGCCTTACGTTCCGTTATAATCGTCTAAGGTGGCCAAAGGAGAACTACTGCGATTGTGCCCTGGTTATTCCGGATGAGCACCTCAGTAGAGAAAGCCGAAAACTGACCGTCGTGATACAGCGAGAGACTGATCAACCACTCGACGACTCACCGGAATCTCTAGGATTCCTCCGCCTTAATGAAGGGCCATTTCCCGGCCAGGTACATACGCGCCCGTATTCGGATGCACGCGATGGTACCAGGGGCTACATAGTAGCCCCAATATTAGAATCCCGCGGCTAAGCGAAAGTGTTACAGCTATATAGTCCGGTTGCCTAGTTCGACGTGCGATCACCTCCTTGCCGGACCAAGACGTTGGATAAAGAGTGATCAGGCACATTTTTTCGCGAACACCCCCGCATTGTATGCGTGGGGGCTGAAGCCAACGACTGCTATCTTTCGGATTACATATATATATATATATATATATATATATATATATATATATATATATATATATATATATATAAACGGCAGCACAGAGGACACAATCATATATTCAGACACACATTATAAATATAACCTTCTAATTAAAATGTTTTTACAATAATTTGAATCATTACTTGAAGAGGAGATCCTTCGGGCACTGCGCCTCTATCAGGCGGGCACCCTCCGTGACCTGCGCCAAGTAGTGCCCGGCCGGATATTGCCCCCCTACTGGATCCTGAGATGCTATCATCGTGGCATCCATATCCGTCCAATACGCTTTAACGCGTGCAAGGGCCATCCGTGCACCCTCTACGCATGCTGACCTCCTCATGGCATCGATCCGGGGCACGGCCCCAAGGAACTGTTGCACTAAACCAAAGTAGCTGTCCGGCTTAGGCTCCTTCGGCCAAAGATGATCTATTAGAGACCGCATCGCAAGCCAGGACAACCTGTGAAGCTCCGCCACAGCAGCCATCTTATCACTTAACGGCAGCGGGCGAGTGGGAGCATGGAACTGCGACCAACAAAGCTTCTCCACCTCCCTTTCACCCTGATCTTTGAAGAACTCCATAGCATCAGTTGTACTCTTCGCCAGGTCCGCGTATGCGTCCGGTGAGCTCCAGCGTCCATCCAGGGGAGCGTACTTCGGATCGAAGAACTTCGTCCGCAGCAAATAGGAGCCTCCAGCCGCGATTTTCCGGCTTGTCGAAGCTCCTCCCGCGCACCCCTGAGCTCGGTCCGTACTTCCTTGGTGGCATTCAGCGCCTTGCTCAGGTTAGCCGATTTATCTTCATGCTCCTTCTTCAGGAACTCATACCGGTCAGCGGCATGTTTTAACTCGATAGCCATTTCAGCTATCTTTTCCTCGCTTTGGCGATGAGCAGCCTGTTCGGCTCTCAATTCCTCGGCCGCCTTTAGGGCATCCGCATTGCTCACCCGAGCTTGTTCCTTGGCTAGATTAAGTTCAGCCCTTAGGGCCTCCACGGCAGCAGCACCATCTATAGTCCGAACAAATTATATTAATACGTGCCACCTTAATATCTTCCTATGCAATGGGAAACAGGGCACATACCTTGTGATATATCCAACCGCTCATTCATCAGAGTGATATCGGCATCAATCGACCCAATTTCCCTCGATAGTTCGGCAACTTCAACGGACGGGCCGGCAGCTGGACCCACAGGTACCTGCATACGTTTATAACACTATCATTGGTTTATGATCCCCTATTTGCCGCCTAGGGCGGGCAACCAGAGTCTCAGAGGCTACTATCTATATGGAGCACACCTAGCGCGTGCCTTACAACCAAAGAAATAATGAGCTCTCCATTACATACCTCAAAGCCTCTGAGCAGGCTTTTGAATGCTTCATTCAAACCGCTTGTAGCGGATGAAATCTTCTTGAGCACCATGCTCATTAATAACTGGTGCTCCTCCGAGAGCGCAGCTCGCTCCAGTAAGCCCGTCAGCACGTCCGGACTTGAGGCGGCTGACGCATTGGCTTCCGGCCTTGGCGGATCCGGGCTCCTCCGTGACGACACCTCGGTGTCGCCCGCGTCAAGAACCAGAGAGGTGGGTGGGGTCTCGCTCTCCATCATCTCCGGAGGAAGGTCGCCCAAAGACGACCCCTGTTGAGAAGAGCTGCCAGCCGGACTGCAAAAAGTTGAGTCCTGGTCATTGATCCAGGAGAAATATAGTACCTTTAAGTTAATGATTGACTTACGACTCGTTGGAGGGTTGGCCCGTTGGAGGGCATGATGCAGTGAGGGTGCCTCTCGAGGCAAGGACTGCTGGGGATCCCCTTTTCCCCAATTTGGGCATCTCTGCCTCCAAATCTTCGGAGGCGGCCCTCTTCTTCCTGCGTGGGGAGGCGGCCTCAACCTCTCCTCCCCGACTATCCCCGGTTCGGATACGTAGTGTGTGGGGTTCAGACTTCTCATCCTTCCCCTTGTCTTTCCCCGAGGGCATTTTGCTAAGTACCCAGTCGAGCATCTTGGCCACGGTAGGGGCGGACGAGCCTTCGGAAAGTGGTGCCGGACACCTGATTCTCTCTGCCTTGCTGAGCCATTCCTGGACGCGGATGATGTTTAGAATAAATAAGTATGAAAAACACAAAACAGGGTGTCCGGTATCAAGGCTACTTACTTGAGTATCTAGGCGATTGCAGCTTAGGCCCGCATCCTCGGTGGTACCCGGACACGTTACCTTCCGTCCGAAGAATAATTTGCACATCTCTTCGAGCTTTAAGCCGAAGAAGTGCTTCACAGTCCGCAGACCCTCCGGATTGAATTCCCACATCCGAAGAGGCCGGCGCTGGCACGGCAACATCCGCCGGATTAACATCACTTGCATTACGCTGATAAGGTTGATATTCCTCTCGAGAAGGTCCCGAATGCGGTTCTGTAGTATTCGTACATCACCTGCGGGCCCCCAATTGCATCATACGTCTGTCCAGGACGCCAACTGCGATGGAGGGCCCGAGCGGAACTCAGGGGCGGCTACCCTGTTTGTGCCCCTTGGGACCGTAGCATAAAACCACCTCCGCTGCCATATGTCAGATACTTCTGGGAAAGAACCCTCCGGCCATGGGGAATTGGCGTTTGTTCTTATTACGGCACCTCTGCACTCCACGTGTCACCCCTCGATCATCTTCGGCTTCACATTGAAGGTCTTGAGCCATAAGCCGAAGTGTGGCATGACATGAAGAAAAGCCTCGCACACAATAATGAACGACGAGATATGGAGGATAGCATCTGGAGCCAGATCATGGAAATCCAGCCCATAATAGAACATGAGCCCCCTCACAAAAGGATGGAGGGTGAAGCCCAAACCGCGGACGAAGTGTGGGACAAAAACGACACACTCATTGGGCTATGGCGTGGGGATAACTTGCCCCGGAGTAGGAAGCCTATGCTGGATATCTGCGGTTAAGTATCCGACCTCCCTAAGTTTCGCAATGTCCTTCTCCTCGATCGAGGAGGTGACCCACCGGCCTTGAGGATCAGATCCAGACATACTGGCAGATTCCGGAGGGGTGGAGCTTAGGTTTTGGGTGTTAGAACTCGAGGTGCGAGAAGGCACGATGAAGGTGAAGAAAGAGGGGTAGGTCTCGACCCCTTTATAAAGAGGGTGAATATCAAGAGTCCCTGGTGTGACCGTTTGCGGCTTATCTAAAAACACATGGGGTAATACCAACGGCCGTTGTGGGGTCACGCACGCTCATATTGATGGAAAATCCCGTAATAAAAGGGACACGATCTCTGCCCCAACAGGACGTGCCAATAAAACTGCCTCGTAACATGAGCCGTTGTGGGGTAGGAAACGTCGGTTCGCATTGGGCCGAGCCACGATACAAGGGCACGACGCATGAAGATTGCCAGCAAATCAGATCTATACCATACAAAGATTATCTTGCGGATCCGGACACGGTCTACGTGTTCGATAACCACTTTAGAGAATTCGGAGGAGGAACCCGCCTTGCAATGCTGAAGACAATACTGCGCGCCGGACTCATCGTCATTGAAGCCTGGTTCAGGGGCTACTGAGGGAGTCCTGGATTAGAGGGTATGCGGAAAGCCGGACTGTGTACAACGTCTGGACTATTGAAGCGTGAAGATACAAGACTCGGGACTTTGGCCCATGTCCAGATGGGACTTTCCTTGGCGTGGAAGGCAAGCTTAGCGATCCGGATATTATATTTCCTTCCTTGTAACTGACTCCATGTAAACCCTCGTCCTCTCCGGTGTCTATATAAACCGGAGAGGTTGGTCCATAGAACACCGATCACAATTACATTCATACCATCATAGGCTAGCTCCTAGAGTTTAGCCTTTACGATCTCGTGGTAGATCTACTCTTGTACTACCCATATCATCAATATTAATCAAGCAGGAAGTAGGGTTTTACCTCCATCGAGAGGGCCCTAACCTGGGTAAACACCTGTGTCCCTTACTTCTTGTTATCACCAGCCTTGACGCACAGATTGGGACCCCCTACCCGAGATCCGCCGGTTTTGACACCGACAGAGACCACCGGCGGGTGCGGGGCGATGAGCCTAACCCAGCCAGAGGCAAAGGGGCACCGGAGAAGGGGGAAACGAAGGGGAGGCTGCGGCGACAGAGAAGTACAGAGACGGCGGCCATGGCGGCGATTGGAGGCTCGAGAGCTCCTGGAGCTCGGGGAAGAGCATGGGCGGGGCTAGTTGAGTGAGGGGAGGCGAGTGGTGAGCTCGGGAGGCTCGGGGGATGGCTATTTATAGCCGGGCGAGAGGGAGTCGAGCTGGCATCGTCACAGACGCGTGTCCGGCGCCACGAACGCGTGCTCGCGTGCATGAGCTCGGAGGCAAACGATGAGGGAGGAGCAGTGGGGGCTCTCACAGGGCAGAGGAGGCCAAGGGGGCGCAGAGAGGAAGACGACGACGATGAACGGATCCAAACCTTCACTGTACGCACGAGGGCGCGCGGCGGTTTGCGTCGGTGAGGAAGAGGACGGAGGGGGAGAGGGGTCCAAGGGAACGACGACGAGGAGAGGAAGCCAGTGGACATCATCACGAGCGCGAAGCTGGCGAGAGGGAGAGGGGCCCGAGCACAAACAACCACTGGACGCGCCCATGGCATGCCAAAACGGTGGTCACCACCAGTGCTGGCATGTGGGGGAATCAAACCGCTGGTAATTGATGTCTAGTGGTAAGTCCTTCGAGGGGTAGTTTCAATTGAGGTGGTAACTTGGTTAAGCAGGCTCTGGTTAAAAAGTTAGTGAGCTCTAAAGTTTACTACAATAATCTTTATCAGCTCAATGTGGTCAACAGGGAAGGGTTTGTAGCCAAAGAGTTTGTCTGCCAGGTTGAGGTAAAGAAGGACTTACATCCTGGTCAGTGGGAGGAGATTTGGATCAAGATATGAAGTAGTTGCTTTACAACCACATAAACTGGTCCAGAAACAAAAACAGGAAGAAGCACTCACATGGAGTATCAACTTGGGCTCAAATTGGGCAAGGCTTGATCATTTGGTCATATTAAGATGCTGTAAAAAGATCATGCTAAATGGACAAGCCAAAATAGCACTTGCTTCACAAACATCTCTGCTGACCAGAAACTTGGAATAATTATGGTGGTCAAATGGATCAATGAAATGATTCCAAAATGAGTGGAGAGATGTTTTATGGGTAGAATAATTATCTGGTAATTTATCAGGATTTTTGAAGCAATATAAAATATACTTGCTTCACAACCTGAAAATATTGCCAGAAACAAAGATTTGCTCCTGTTCTCAGATGATTAGATAGGGCTACAAATGGGTGAAGGGGTTTAATATGAGCACATTAAGGAGTGTGCAAAAGTTCAACTCATTTGGGTACTCCTAGCTAGTACTTCCTTCAGAAAGCCTTCTGTTTGACAGAAACTTTGAAAATTCACTGAGGAAGATTGGCTAGGCAAATAAATTTGAACTTGTGCATGGGGCATTTGGACATATAAACATGCCCAAAAAAGTTGGGAGTCAATAGGAGAAATATAAATGACACTTCCTTCACAAAGTGCCATTCAGGGCAGAATAGAAAAAGAAATATAAATGACACTTCCTTCATTAAAGGAATTATGAGAGTTATTTGGGGATTTTTGGATGGACAGAAATATAGGTTGCTTCACAACCTAGGGCAGATAGGGTTATTCCTTTAATGAAAAAGGAATATTCCCTAGAAAAAGAATTTAGGGTTTAGTCAAGGAGTGAAGTGACATGATCTATGGCAAGGTTTTGAGAATGATGAGCCACTAGGGAGGGGAATTGAGGATGATTTCCCAGGTGGCAAGGCCCCTGAACCACTCCAAAAAGAAAAACAGAGAAAAAACCAAATAAATCCAAAGAAAAAGAAAAGGGCCAAAATCCAGGCTGTTACATGACGGACTCGATTACATAGATAAGGATCAACACAAAAACTCAAAGCTAGATCATACTAAACTTTATTCTACTAGATCAAGATATAACCAAAAGGATCGAACTAATAAAAACGGTAAAGATAGAAGTGTGATGGTGATATGATACCAGGGCACCTCCCCCAAGCTTGGCAGTTCCCAAGGGGAGTGCCCATACCCATGTATTTATGTCTCTTTCTTCGGAGGTGGTGATGTGATATTTTTGGCGATGATGCCCCTTAGGATACAGTTCTCTTCCTCGAGCTTATTGACTTGCTTCTTAAGATCCATTATTTCCTTACGGAGCTTACCCGTGACGGCTAGAGCTCCTTTCACCCATGGATGTTGCATAGCTGCGGGAGAACAAGTAACACTCTTTTTCATATTTTCATAAGAAAGAAATCTTGCATTGGGAGGGATGACTGAGTTTGGAATTGCTGAGCTCTGAAGTTCCTCCATCATGAATCTGGCTTGGAAACGAGAGGTAACTTCTTGATCCTCCTCCATGGCATCTATCCTTTTCAAGTCGGCCTCCATCTCTTCCTCCGTTGATGGCCCAAAATGATCGGCATTGCTGTTTGCTTTTGGCCACGGTGTCGGGTGAGATACCTGGCTCTCCTTGACTGACTCTTGAGAAGACATCTTGATCTAATCTGCGGCAGAAACAACTCAAAACAAAAATAGAGGATTTCGTCGTGGTAAGGTGGTCAAAACCTTCGGGAGATTATATAAAACGGAGTCCGGGGGGCACACGAGGTTCCCACGAGGCAGGGGCGTGCCCAGGGGGGTAGAGCGTGCCCTCCACCCTCATGGATGCCTCGTGTACTTTCCGGACTACTTATTATTTTCCTATTTTTCTAAATATTCCAAAATGGAGAAAAATTGCTATTAGAACTGTTTTGGAGTCGGTTTACTTACCGTACCACATACCTATTCCTTTTTGGAGTGTGAAATGTTCTAGAAAGTGTTCCTTATGTACTCCTCTGAGGTTACGGTGTCAGTAACATTGGTTTCAACATTTATGGGATTACCTGAGATATAGTGTTTGATTCTTTGACTGTTCACCACCTTCTGATTTGTGCCTTCGAAGTTGTTGATTTTTATGGCATCGGAATGATAGACCTCCTCGATAATGTAAGGACCTTACCATTTAGAGAGGAGTTTTCCTGCAAAAAATCTTAAATGAGAGTTGTATAACAGAACATAATCACCTACATTAAAGTCACGTTTTTGTATCCTTTTGTCATGCCATCTTTTAACTTTTTTTTAAACAGTTTGGCATTCTCATAGGCTTGGGTTCTCCACTCATCAAGTGAGCTAATGTCAAATAGTCTCTTCTCACCGGCAAGTTTGAAATCATAATTGAGCTCTTTAATGGCCCAATATGCCTTATGTTCTAGTTCGAGAGGTAAGTGACATGCTTTTCCATAAACCATTTTATACGGAGACATACCCATAGGATTTTTATATGCAGTTCTATTGGCCCATAATGCATCATCAAGTTTCTTGGACCAATTCTTTCTAGATCTATTAACAGTCTTTTGCAAAATTAATTTAAGCTCTCTATTACTCAGTTCTACTTGACCACTAGATTGTGGGTGGTATGGAGATGTAATTCTATGATTAACATCATACTTAGCAAGCATTTTACGAAAAGCACCATGAATAAAATGTGAACCACCATCAGTCATTAAGTATCTAGGGACTCCAAACCTTGGATAAATAACTTCTTTAAGCATCTTAATAGAGGTGTTATGATCAGCACTACTAGTTGGAATAGCTTCTACCCACTTAGTAACGTAATCAACAACAACTAAAATATGTGTATACCCATTAGAGGAAGGAAACAGTCCCATATAATCAAAGCCCCAAACATCAAATGGTTCAATAACAAGTGAATAGTTCATAGGCATTTCTTGACATCTACTAATATTACCAATTCTTTGACATTCATCACAAGACAAGACAAACTTACGAGCATCTTTGAAGAGAGTAGGCCAATAAAAACCGGATTGCAATACCTTGTGTGTAGTTCTATCTCCAGCGTGGTGTCCTCCATATGCCTCGGAGTGACACTTGCGTAGGATCTGTTCCTGTTCATGCTCAGGTACACAACGTCTCATAACACCATTTACTCCTTCTTTATAAAGGTGTGGGTCATCCCAGAAGTAATGTCTTAAATCATAGAAAAACTTTTTCTTTTGCTGGTATGTGAAACTAGGTGGTATAAATTTAGCAACAATGTAATTAGCATAATCAGCATACCATGGAGCAGTACGAGAAGCATTTATGATAACTAATTGTTCATCCGGAAAACTATCATCAATAGGGAGTGGGTCATCAAGAACATTTTCTAACCTAGACAAGCTGTCTGCAACGGGATTCTCAGCTCCCTTTCTATCAATAATGTGCAAATCAAATTCTTGTAGCAAAAGAACCCATCTAATAAGTCTAGGTTTAGCATCTTTCTTTTCCATAAGATATTTAATAGCAGCATGATTAGTGTGAACAGTTACTTTAGAATCAACAATGTAAGGTCTGAACTTATCACAAGCAAATACAACTGCGAAAAATTCTTTTTTAATAGTAGCATAATTTCTTTGGGCACTGTCTAGAGTTTTACTAGCATATTGAATAACATTTAATTTCTTATCAACTCTTTGTCCTAGAAAAGCACCTACAACATAATCACTAGCATCACCCATAATTTCAAAGGGTAAATTCCAATCAGGTGGCTGAACAATAGGTGCAGAAATCAAGGCTTTCTTAAGTATCTCAAATGCTTCTACACAATCATCATCAAAGACAAAAGGAACATCTTTTTGTAAGAGATTAGTAAGAGGCCTAGAAAATTTTGAGAAGTCTTTAATGAACCTCCTATAAAAACTGGCATGACCAAGGAAACTTCTTATACCTTTAATGTCATTAGGACATGACAATCTTTTCAATAGCGTCAACTTTAGCTTTATCAACTTCAATACCTCTTTCAGAAATTTTATGCCCCAAGACAATACCTTCATTAACCATAAAGTGGCACTTCTCCCAATTCAAGACAAGATTAGTTTCTTCACATCTCTGCAAAACTTGTTCAAGGGTGCTTAAGCAATCATCAAAAGAAGTTCCATACATGGAGAAATCATCCATTAAAACCTCAAAAACCTTTACATAAAATTCAGAGAATATAGCAGTCATACATCTTTGAAAGGTAGCAGGTGCATTACATAAACCAAAAGGCATACGTCTATAAGCAAAGGTACTGAAACGGCAAGTAAAAGTGGTCTTTTCCTGATCCTCTTTCGACACAGGTATTTGAGAGAAACCAGAATAACCATCTAGAAAGCAAAAATGTGTATGTTTGGATAATCTTTCTAGCATTTTATCAATAAAAAGTAAAGGGTAATGATCCTTTCTAGTATTTAATTTGCGTAAATCAATTACCATTCTATAAACGGTAACAATTCTTTGTGGGATCAATTCATATTTATCATTAGGAACAACAGTAATACCTCCCTTCTTAGGGACACAATGGACAGGACTTACCCACTGACTATCAACAACAGGATAAATTATACCTGCCTCCAGAAGCTTTAGTATTTCATTTCTCACCACTTCTTTCATCTTAGGATTTAACCGTCGTTGGTGATCAACAACTGGTTTAGCGTCTTTCTCCAATTTTATTTTGTGCTGGCATAGAGTGGGACTAATGCCCTTAAGATCATCAAGAGTATATCCAATAGCAGCCCAGTGCTTCTTCAGAGTTTTCAATAATTTCTCTTCTTCCTACTCTGAAAGGTTAGCACTAATAATAACATGATATATCTTCTTTTCATCAAGATAAGCATATTTAAGAGTATCAGGTAATGGTTTAAGCTCAAACACGGGATCACCCTTGGGTGGAGGAGGATCCCCTAGGATTTCAACATCAAGTTATGTTTCAATAAAGGTCCCTGTTTAAAGAATACTTCATCTATTTCCCTTCTTTCATTCATGAACATATCATTTTCATGGTCAAGCAAATATTATTCTAAAGAATCATAAGGAGGCACGACAATAGAAGCAAGACCAATAATTTCATGTTTACTAGGAAATTCTTTATCATGAGGTTGTCTACGAAATTTAGCATAAAATCATGAGACATATCCCCTAAACCAACAATAACAATATCCTTTTCGCAATCTATCTTAGCACTAACAGTATTCAAGAAGGGCCTACCAAATATAATGGGACAAAAGTCATCTTGTGGGGAACCAAGAACAAGAAAATTAGTAGGATATTTAACTATCCCACACAAGACTTCAACATCTATAACAATCCCAATTGGTGAAATAGTATCTCTATTGGCAAGCTTAACTATAACATCAATATCTTCTATTTCAGCAGGTGCCATATCATGCATAATTTCTTTGTATAAGTAATGAGGTATTGCACTCGCACTAGCACCCATATCACATAAGCCATGGTAACAATGATCTCCTATTTTAACAGAAACAACAGGCATGCCAACAACAGGTCTATGTTTAACTTTAGTACCGGGTCTAGCAATTCTAGCAGCTTCATCACAGAAGTAAATAACATGCCCATCAATATTATCGACCAACAGATCCTTAACCATAGCAATACTAGGTTCAAATTTAATTTGCTCAGAGGGTGTAGGTGTTCTAGCCTTACTCTTACGAACCACGGTTGAAGCTTTAGCATGATCCTTTATTCTAACAGGGAAAGGTGGTTTCTCAATATAAGCGATAGGAACAATAGGATCAACATTATAAGTGATAGTATTTTCTTCAACTTTAATAGGTTCAACTACTTTTAGTTCAATGGGAGGATGATATTTAAACCACTTCTCCTTAGGGAGATCAACATGAGTAGCAAATGATTCACGGAAAGAAGCTACTATCTCAGAGTCAAGTCCATATTTAGTGCTAAATTCACGAAAAGCATCGGTATCCATAAAAGATTTAACACAATCGAACTTAGGTGTTCTTACCTTCGTCGAGTTCCCAATCTTCAGAGTTGCGTTTAATTCTTTCCAATAAATCCCATCTGAATTCAATAGTCTTCATCATTAAAGAACCAGTACAAGAAGTATCGAGCATGGAGCGATTATTGAGAGAAAGCCGAGCATAAATTTTTTGAATAATGATTTCTCTTTAGAGCTCATGATTGGGGCATGAATTTAACATTGACTTAAGCCTCCCCCAAGCTTGAGCGATCCTTTCTCCTTCGCAAGGACAAAAATTATATATATAATTACGATCACGATGAACCAGATGCATAGGATAAAACTTCTGATGAAATTCCAGTTTCAATCGGTTGTAGTTCCATGATCCAATATCATCACATAGCCTAAACCATGTCAATGACTTTCCCTTCAAAGATAAAGGGAAGACCTTCTTCTTGATAACATCCTCGGGCATACCTGCAAGCTTAAATAATCCACAAACTTCATCCACATAGATTAGGTGCATATCGGGATGTAATGTTCCATCTTTTGTAAAAGGATTAGCTAGCAGTTTCTCTATCATACCCGAAGGAATTTCAAAGTAAACATTTTCAGTAGGTTCAGTAGGTTGAGGAGCAACTCTTTGCTCTACTGGTCGGGGTGAAGATACCCCGAACAAGCCCCTCAAAGGATTATTTTCCATAATAACAAGTGACAGCAAATTTCAGCATACTATATAAATTTTTCCTTACCAAATTCCACCTACAAAAGGCGCTTCACTCCCTGGAAACAGCGCCAGAAAAGAGTCTTGATGACCCAACAGTATAGGGGATCTATCGTAGTCCTTTTGATAAGTAAGAGTGTCAAACCCAACGAGGAGCAGAAGGAAATGACAAACGGTTTTCAGTAAGGTATTCTCTGCAAGCACTGAAGTTATCGATAACAGATAGTTTTGTGATAAGGTAATTCGTAACGGGTAGCAAGTAAAAAAAGTAAACAAGGTGCAGCAAGGTGGCTGAATCCTTTTTTAGCAAAGGACAAGCCTGGAAAAACTCTTATATAAAGGAAAGCGCTCCCGAGGACACATGGGAATTATCGTCAAGCTAGTTTTCATCATGCTCATATGATTCGCGTTCGTTACTTTGATAATTTGATATGTGGGTGGACCGGTTCTTGTGTACTACCCTTCCTTGGACAAGCATCCCACTTATGATTAACCCCTCTCGCAAGCATACGCAACTACCAAAGTAGAATTAAGGTAAACCTAGTCGTAGCATGAAACATATGGATCCAAATCAGCCCCTTACAAAGCAACGCATAAACTAGGGTTTAAGCTTCTGTCACTCGAGCAACCCATCATCTACTTATTACTTCCCAATGCCTTCCCCTAGGCTCAAACAATGGTGAAGTGTCATGTAGTTGACGTTCACATAACACCACTAGAGGAAAGACAACATACATCTCATCAAAATATCAAACGAATACCAAATTCACATGACTACTTATAACAAGACTTCTCCCATGTCTTTAGGAACAAACGTAACTACACACAAATCATATTCGTGTTCATAATCATAGGGGTATTAATATGCATAAAGGATCTGAACATATGATCTTCCACCGAATAAACCAACTAGCATCAACTACAAGGAGTAATCAACACTACTAGCAACCCACAGGTACCAATCTGAGGTTTTGAGACAAAGATCGGATACAAGAGATGAACTAGGGTTTGAGAGCAGATGGTGCTGGTGAAGATGTTGATGAAGATTGACCCCCTCTCGATGAGAGGACCGATGGTGATGATGATAGTGACGAATTCCCCCTCCCAGAGGGATGTTTTCCTAGCAGAACAACTCTGCCGGAGCCCTACATTGGTTCCGCCAAGGTTACACCTCGAGACGGTGGCGCTTCATCCCAAAAGCTTCCTTCTGACTTTTTTCCAGGGCGAAAGACACCTTATACCATAAGATGGGCATCAGGGGTGAGGGAGTCCTGGACTAGGGGGTGTCCGGACAGCCGGACTATCATCGTCTGCCGGACTCCAAGACTACGAAGATACAAGATTGAAGACTCCGTCCCGTGTCCGGATGGGACTTTCCTTGGCGTGGAAGACAAGCTTGGCAATACGGATATGTAGATCTGCTACCATTGTAACCGACTCTGTGTAACCCTAGCCTCCTCCGGTGTCTATATAAACCGGAGGGCTTTACTCCATAGGACACAACATACATTACAACAATCATACCATAGGCTAGCTTTAGGGTTTAGCCTCCTTGATCTCTTGGTAGATGCACTCTTGTACTACCCATATCATCAATATTAATCAAGCAGGATGTAGGGTTTACCTCCATCGAGAGGGCCCGAACCTGGGTAAAACATCGTGTCCCTCGTCTCCTGTTACCATCCGCATAGACGCACAGTTCCGGACCCCCTACCCGAGATCCGCCGGTTTTGACACCGACATTGGTGCTTTCATTGAGAGTTCCTCTATGCCGTCACCGATAGGCCTGATGGCATCTTCAACCAACAACTCTGTCCAGGGTGAGACTTTTCTCCCCGGACAGATCTTCGTATTCGGCGGCTTCGCACTGCGGGCTAATTCGCTTGGCCATCTGGAGCAGATCGAAAGCTACGCCCCCGGCCGTCAGGTCAGATTCGGAAGTCTAAACTTCGCGGCCAACGCCCACGGAGACCCGATCTTCGACGGGCTCGAGCCACAGCCAAGCGAGCCGCACTGTTACGATGGGCATGATCTAGCTCTGCCGCCGGACAGTGCCTTGGTGGCCGCACACGAATCCGCTTCGGCCATTAGCCCGGAGCCGATCGCCCAGACCAAGGATTGGTGGATGGACACTGCCTTGGGGGCTTCAACTTCCACGGCGATGGAGCCGAACACTAATCTTGTCCCCCGCGAAACTCATGATTCCGAGGTGCCGGACTCCTTACCGGACTCCGAACCTCCCATGCCCCTACCAATCGATTCGGATTGGGTGCCGGTTATGGAATTCACCGCCGCGGACATCTTCCAACACTCGCCCTTTGGCGACATCCTAAATTCACTAAAGCATCTCTCGTTATCGGGAGAGTCCTGGCTGGACTATGGCCAGGATGGTCGGGAAACGGACGACGAAGAAATTCAGAGCCCACCCACCACCCACATTGTAGCCACTGTCGATGACCTAACCGACATGCTAGACTACGACTCCGAAGACATTGACGGTATAGACGATGATGCCAGAGACGAACAAGAAACAACGCCTATAGGGCACGGGAGGACCACCCCGTCATATGACATATACATGGTGGACACCCCAAAAGAGAGCGATAATGAGGACCGATGGGCCGCGGCAGAAGATAACCCCGCTGATAAACAACCAAAACGGCGGCGCAGACGCCGCCCTAAGTCCCGCCTCGACAACAACAACGCTCCTAAGGACCCTGCAGTACAGCAGGGTTCAAAAGTGGACGACGAACATGCAGACAAGCAACCGTACGAACACGACGAGTCAGATAATCAGTCCAGGCCCGGCGAAAACGACAGTCCGGACGATCTCATGCCGGACACGCCGCCGGAGAGCAAAAACCTTCGGAAAAGACTCGTCAACACTGCAAGAAGCCTGAAGAAGGAAAAGCGGAAGCTCAAAACTGCGGAAGACACACTCAGAATGAGGTGGAGCAAAGTGCTCAAAACCGCGGATAAATACGGCAATGGCCACCAATCAAAGAGCTACCCGAAGCGCAAGCTGCTACCAGAATTCGACGAGGAGGCCATAGAGCCTCCACCGTCAAAAATAAAGAGGCTGCCTGGTTGGATAGACGGCCAGATGATAGGCCAAATTCTGAAAGCGGCGCCGCACATAAACCAACTAATGAACCTGGAAAGACAGATGGCCCAGCCAGGTCCATCTACGGGCCAAAGAAGAAGGCCCCAGGAAGCAAGGCAACACGTCAAGTGTCCGAAGATAGTGGCACACCCAAATACAGGGGCGCCGCACACCCACTATGTTTCACCGATGAGGTGCTAGACCATGAATTCCCAGCAGGATTTAAACCCATAAACATAGAGGCCTACGATGGAACAACAGACCCTGGAGTCTGGATAGAAGATTACATACTACATATACACATGGCCAGAGGAGATGATCTCCACGCCATAAAATACCTACCCCTCAAGCTCAAAGGGCCAGCCCGTCATTGGCTTAAAAGCCTCCCAGAAAACACTGTGGGAAGTTGGGAAGAGCTCGAGGAAGCGTTTAGAGCAAATTTTCAAGGGACCTATGTCCGCCCTCCGGATGTAGATGATTTAAGTCATATAACTCAACAGCCCAGAGAGTCAGCGCGCAAATTCTGGAACAGGTTCCTCACCAAAAAGAACCAAATAGTCGACTGTCCGGACGCCGAAGCCTTAGCAGCTTTTAAACACAATGTCCGAGACGAATGGCTTGCCAGACACCTCGGCCAAGAGAAACCGAGGACAATGTCCGCGCTAACAAGCCTCATGACCCGCTTCTGTGCGGGAGAGGATAGCTGGCTAGCAAGATGCAGCACCAGCAACCCAAATACATCCGAAATAAGAGATGGAAATGGAAAATCACGGCGCAGAAAAGAGCAGCGCCGGAATAAAGAGAAAAGCCCAAAGAGCACGGCAGTCAACGCCGGATTCAAAAGCTTGCGGCCAAACAACAAAACATCGCCTCTTAAGGATGACGGCGATGAGCTGTCCAACTTAAACAAGATTTTGGGTCGGATATGTCAAATCCACAGCACCCCCGGAAGGCCTGCAAACCACACCCATCGGGATTGTTGGGTTTTTAAACAGTCCGGCCTACTAAACGCAGAACACAAGGGGCTCGACGCGTCAAGCGAAGACGATAAACCCCACCAGCAGAGCACCGGAAAACAAAAGGCTTTCCCACAAGAGGTCAAAGCAGTAAATTCACTTCATGTGATAATACAGAAAAATAGTGAGGCACTTTCTAAAAAGAGCCTCGCGCGGTCCAACCCAGCAGACCATAGAGATTGGATGTCAAAACCAATCACTTTCGACCACCTGGACTATTCCAGAAGCGTTCCAAACGCGGGACGGACTCCCCTGATATTGAATCCCATAATCGACGGACTACAATTTACTAAAGTCCTAATGGACGGAGGCAGCGACTTAAACCTGCTGTATTCAAATACAATCCGCAAGATGGGGATAGTCCCTACCAAAATTCGACACAGCCGCACTTCCTTCAAAGGAGTGACGCCAAGCCCTTATGCCAAGTGCACAGGCTCCCTATTACTAGAATTCGTGTTCGGATCACCGAACAATTTTCGGCGCAACAAACTAATTTTTCATATCGCCCCATTTAAAAGTGGATATCAAGCACTCTTGGGACGAAAGGCTTTTGTCCGTTTCAACGCCATACCGCATTACGCGTCTCTTACACTCAAGATGCCCGGTCCACGTGGCATCATTTCGGTGCAAGGGTCACTTAAAGACCCCGGACTCGGATAGACGAGTCCGGCTTCAGTAGGCTAGGGGTTCCCTAGCCGCACACCTCTGCACAGGGGGCTGCGCGCACAAACAACCGCGAGTTCATACAAACCCCGCTTTACTCATTTATATTTCTTCTTTCACACATACCTTTTTCACACGAATTGTTTTCAAACTAAGCGTTCCTCTCTTTTTACAGATGAACAACGCGCATACCCGTCCAGGATAACGGCACAACAGAGACACAGGTGCAGACGTGCAGTAGGGACCCGTTGCGAGGATTCTTTTCAGATTAAGACCCTGCGTAAACCTTTTTTAATGTCTCTTGTTGTTATTCTCCCTTGGTTCCTTCCTATAACCAAAGCGGAGCCTGAAGTTTTGGCATCGGCCGTGTCAGAAGATCATGCCCGTACCTGGACACTAGGGGCTTAGGGCATTGTTCTGCCCATTACTATAAAGACCGAACACCTTAGGGAGTTTTCGGCGTCTCGAGTTAGGCACTATATGCATCAGCTCCGAATCATGTCTTTGGTCAAATGTTGGGTTTGCCCGGCTCCTGTGTTTTGCTGCCTTACGTTCCGTATCATCGGCTAACGCGGCACCAGGAGAACTACTGCGATTGTGCCCCAGTTCGGCTGGGCGAGCACCTCAGTAGAGAAAGCCGAAAACTGACTGTCATGATACAGCGAGAGACTGGTCAACCACTCGATCGACCACCGGAATGTTTAGAATTCCCCGCTTTGACGAAGGACCGTTTCCCGGTCAGGCACACACACGCCCCGAATTCGGAGAAGTGCGGTGCCCCCAGGGGCTATATCGTAGCCCCACCCTCGAACTCCACTGGCTAAGTGAAAGTGATAAAGCATTATAGTCCGGATTGCCTCATTTGCTATGCTACCACCTCCTTAATAGGACCGAGACGTCGGATTAAGTGTGAAAACATGCTATTTTTGCGAACACCCCCGCACCTTGTGCGTGGGGGCTGAAGCTGAAGACTGCAATCTTTTAGGTTATACAAATGTATACGTAAACGACCGCATAGGAGAAGTTTTACTACTTGGGACGCACAAGTATAAAAAGCAGTCATAGCATAATCATCGTTTTACAAGCTAAAACGTTCATTTGAATGTGACATTTTTTGAGCACTGCGACTCTATTACACGAGCGCCACGCATAACTTCCCCGAAATAATGCTCGGCGGGGAGCTGGCTTTCATCCGAACCCTGGGCGGCAACAGCGGTGGCATCCATCTCTGTCCAATGCGTCTTCACACGGGCAAGAGCCATCCGAGCGCCTTCGATGCAGGCCGACCGCTTCATCTCCTTGATATGCGGCACCGCTCCAAGAAATTGCTGCAGTAAGACGAAGTAGCTCGTCGCCTTGGGCCTCTCCGGCCAGACATGAGCCACGATGTCAGTCATGGCAAGTCTGGACAATCTATTTAGCTTGGCCCATTCGGCCAACCGGTCGGTCAACGGAAGTGAGCGATCCGGACTATGGAATTGAGACCAAAATAGCTCTTCCGTCTTGTGATCCTTCTGGCTCCGGAAGTGCTCAATGGCATTAGCCGCACTTGCCGCTAAGTCCATATACGGATCCTCCGGACTCCACAGCTGGCCAAATTGAGCATACTTTTGATCCATAAACCGGCGACGCAGCAGAAAAGGCTTTCCAGCCACGATACCTCCGTCCTGGCGTAGCTCCTCCTTCATGGCCCGCATTGCAGAACAGGCATCCTTGGCCTCGGCGGTGGCCTTCCTCAGGTCTTCCCGCTCCGATAAGCGCTCCTTTTCAAGAGCCTCATTGCGGTCGGCAGCATCTTTTAATTTCACGGCCAATTCGGCCATCTCTTCCCTGCTTAGGCAGTGTGCAGCCTTTTCGACTTTCAACTCCTCGGCCGCCCTCGAGGCAGCCGCGTCACTCCTTCGGGCTTGCTCCTTAGCATGAGCAAGTTCGGCCCGAAGGCTCTCCACAGTAGCAGCACCATCTGTACCACAACGTATAATTTATCAGAGGAGGGCTTTGACCCCCTTAATAAAGCGACTGCGGAGAACTTATTTACCTTGCGACTCGTCAAGTCGCCGGTTGACAAGTGCGATGTCCGCATCCACCACGTCAAGTTGCCGCATTAACTCGGCAACTCCACTAGTCCGGCTAGCCCTCGGACTATCCGCCACCTGCATAGGAATGGCGACATTCATTACTTGCGATTTTGATCCTCGGCACGCTGTCGTTCTCGACAACCTACCGAGTCTCAGGGGCTACTATCTATACAGGGCGCACTTTTATGTGCAAAACTGTCAAAAAAAGGGGGTGCGTCATTCTCGCGTACCTCAAATCCCGCCAGCAAACTCGTAGTGGCGTTACGCAATCCGCTCTCGGCGGACGAAATCCTTCCAATCACCATACGCATCAACGCACGGTGATCTTCTGAGATGGACGCCCTCTCAAGCAGATTCTTCAGTTCTCCCGGCCGGATACTAGCGGGCGCCAAACTCTCCGGCCCCTTCGGACTCGGGGATGCCCTCCGTGATGATACTTCAGGCTCGTCTGCCTTATCTGACGACGCAGCAGACGGAGGCGTTTCGCTCTCCATCATCTCCGGAAGAAGGTCCCCCGAAGACGAACTCATCTGAGAAGGCTGCAGATCCGAACTGCAAGATAAAAATTTCGGTTACCCACAGAAGCACAAATGGAGGTATTTCCTTACTAATTAACTCCCCTTTTCATACTCACGGCTCGCTGGAGGGCTGATCCTTTTGCGATGATTGTACGTCCGGATTCTCCCCGGACACCGGACCCTCCGGTGAAGATCTCTTCCCTCGTTTAGGGGCTTTGGCCCCCGGATCTTCGGAGGCGGTCCTCTTCTCCCCCTGGAAGGAGGGGTTTTTGATTCCCCCCTCTCCAGACGCCCCTTTGGGCGAAATAATAGCTCCTCTATTTTCCCCATCGTTCCCTTCTATGGGCGCGACCTCCAACATTCTGACCAGCACCGGCTCCAGTGCGGTCTCTGGGAGGGGAGCCGGACACCTTATCAGCCTCGATCGCGCTACCCACTCCTGTGAAGAGTAATGGGTCAGGAGGCGAACTCTAGAAAAGCAGATAAACAGAATGTCCGGACTCTGAGCTATTTACCTGAGTATCCGGGCGATTGCGGCTTAGGCCTGCGTCCTCGGCCAATTCCGGACACGCCACCTACGGTCCGAAGAACAACTTGCACATCTCCTCGGGTGTCGCACCCATGAAGTGTTGGAGAACTCGAGGTCCCTCCGGATTGAACTCCCATAGACGGAGAGGACGACGTTTGCAGGGCAGAAGACGCCTAATTAGCATAACCTGCATCACCACGACCAGATCGATCTCCCTCGCCTGGAGGTCTCGAATCCGGCCCTGCAATGAGGGCACGTCTTCGGACGGCCCCCAATTGAGCCCTTGGTTGACCCACAACATCAGTCGGCATGGAGGTCCCGGGCGGAATGAAGGCGGCGGCTTTTGCTTGCTGCCCTTCAGAGCGGTGATATAGAACCACTCCTGCTACCACAGTCCGAGTTCCTCTTGGAAGGAACCCTCGGGCCACGGGGCATCGGCCCTTCTTCTTATGGCCGCCCCGCCGCACTCCACTTGACGCTCCCCGATCATCTTCGGCTCCACATTGAAGGTCTTCAGCCACAGGCCGAAGTGGGGAGTGACACGGAGGAAGGCTTCGCAGACGATAATGAATGCGGAGATGTGGAGGATGGACTCCGGAGCCAAGTCGTGAAAATCCAGCCCGTAGTAGAACATGAGCCCTCTCGCGAAGGGGTCCGTCGGGAAGCCTAAACCCCGACGGAGGTGGGATACGAAGAAAACGAACTCACCGGGCTCGGGGGCGGGCACGGCCTGCCCTTGGGTAGGCAACCTGTGCAAAATCTTGTAGGACAAGTACTTGGCCTCATGCAGCTTCAATACGTCCTCCTCCTTGACGGAGGAGGGCATCCACCGGCCCTGGAGGTCGGAGCCAGACATGGTTGAGAATCCGAAGCGCTCGAATCTGAGGCTCTGGGTGTTGGAACTGGGAGCGAGGAGGAGATTCGATGCGAGATTGAAGAAAAAGAACGAGCCTTGGTCCTCTTATAAAGGGGAAAAATACCAAGAGTCGTCTCCGTGACCGTTTGGGATTCACCTTTGATAGAGGAGGCGTGGCGACGGGCACGGTTGGGTTACCCACGCACGTATTGATGAGAATCCCGGAATAAGGGGAACACGATCTCTGCTTCGACAAGACGTGCCAAGGAAACCGCTTCGCTAAACGTGCTGAGGTGGTATAAGTAAAAAACGATTCAAATAGTGGCTTGGTAGCGGTGTGATGTCACGCCGCATAATACGTCAGCAGATTGGACTGATGTACATTTTATTCTCTCTACGGCGGAATGTGGAATTTATTTTGCAGAGCCGGACACTATCCTGGTGTTCATGATCTTCTTTGGGTTATTCAAGGGAGGAACCCGCCTTGCAACGCCGAAGAATATATATGCGCCGGACTTATCGTCATTGAAGCCTGGTTCAGGGGCTACTGAGGGAGTCCTGGACTAGGGGGTGTCCGGACAGCCGGACTATCATCGTCCGCCGGACTCCAAGACTACAAAGATACAAGATTGAAGACTCCGTCCCGTGTCCGGATGGGACTTTCCTTGGCGTGGAAGACAAGCTTGGCAATACGGATATGTAGATCTCCTACCATTGTAACCGACTCTGTGTAACCCTAGCCTCCTCTGGTGTCTATATAAACCGGAGGGCTTTAGTCCGTAGGACACAACATACATTACAACAATCATACCATAGGCTAGCTTTAGGGTTTAGCCTCCTTGATCTCGTGGTAGATCCACTCTTATACTACCCATATCATCAATATTAATCAAGTAGGACGTAGGGTTTTACCTCCATCGAGAGGGCCCGAGCCTGGGTAAAACATCGTGTCCCTCGTCTCCTGTTACCATCCGCCTAGACGCACAGTTCGGGACCCCCTACCCGAGATCCGCCGATTTTGACACCGACAGGGGGGCTTCCAAGTGGCCCACGATGCAGGGGGTGCGCCCAGGGGGTTAGGGCGCGCCCTCCACCCTCGTGGAGAGTGGGTGGCCCCCCTCTAGCTCTTTCTTCGCCCAATATTTTTAATATATTCCAAAACCGACTTTCGTGGAGTTTCGGGACTTTTGGAGTTGCATAGAATAGGTCTCTAATATTTGCTCCTCTTCCAGCCCAGAATTCCAGCTGCCGGCATTCTCCCTCTTCATGTAAACCTTGTAAAATAAGAGAGAAAAGGCACAAGTATTGTGACAATAATAGCTCATAGTGCAATAAATATCGATATAAAAGCATGATACAAAATGGACGTATCAATGATGCCTATCCAAATCTATACTAGAACAAAGTTCCAAGGCTTGAGAAGGATGAAGTTACATTACATGTTAACACGGGCTAGACAAAGCCCTTCTCCATGTCGATGGAAGGATAATACAAGTAATTCCCCAAAGAAACTTCTTCATAAGCGTTGCCTTTATTCTACATTTTGTAAAGAGTAAATATAGATCAAATAATATTAGAATAAATAGAGGATAATGAAGCTCAGGTGCAGAGTGATGATACATAATCAAATAGCTATTAATTAGTACAATGTTAGAAGGCAAAAGGTATTGATAGGAGGAATGCAGACTTCAACGTGTGCAGTGGGATTAGCTTTATTTAATATTTTGGTAAGAGTAAATGTAGATATGATAATTTGGAGAAAGTGGAGGGCAGGGCAGATAAGATGCATAGTAATACTAGATAATCAACTATCTCACAATGCAAGTACAGTAATACTACCACCGTCCGTTATTACTTGTCACTCAAATGGATGTATCTAGCACTATTAAGTTCTAAATACATCCAATTGAGCAACAATTAATTTGATACCGAGGGAGTACAGGACAACAGGTACTTACATGAGCAATCCAAAGCTTCATAACCATTGTGTTAATTCTACATTTATCTAAGAGTAAATATAGATCTTATAATTTCGAGCAAAGGGAGGATAAGGAAGCGAACATTTATAGTCATGCTACATAATCAAACAACAATGAGTGTAAGTATGCTGACAAAGGGCAATAGGTACTGACAAGAGCAATGCAGTGCCCAGTATTATTGTGAGATCCTATGATCCTTTGAGAAAGGATATTCATCTAAAATTAGTTTTCATACAAGAGAGAAGGAAAGGCACATGCAGAAATGTAGGAGTTCAAATTTTGAACTGATATCATAGACAGTGCCTGATGCTGGGCTCTTTGCGGTTCTAATAGGGGTTTGGCCAGTGGAGTAGGGGTAAAGTGTGGTACAGTTGGGCCAACGTTTTCTGTGGCTGCTGATCTATCTGATTTAACAGGTATCACTTCCTTTTCCAAATACCTAGTTTGTACTCCTTGAGGATCTGCACTCACCCTCTTCCTTTTGGACATCTATTACAAAAGAACAACATTTGACTGGAAAAACATAGTATGATGACACACGGAATAGGTACAAAAAATTGATAGGTATGGCATATACTCAATCCACACAAAGAACTACAAGGAGACCCCAAAGTTTCTATCGGAGAAAATATAATAAAAACGTGCATCAATCCCTATGCATAGATTACCCCAATGTCACCTCGGGAATTCGCAAGTTGAGTGCCATAACATACATCAAATGAATCAATATGATACCCCATTGTCACCTCACGTATTATACCGCAAGACATACATCATGTGTTCTCAAATCTGAACATTCAATCCAACAAGACAAAACTTCAAAGAGTCAAGATTCAATTCATCACAACAAGAGTAGAGAGGGGAAAACATCATATGATCCATCTATGTTAACAAAGCCCATGATACATCAAGATCGTGACATCTCAAGATCATGAGAGAGAGAGAGAAAGAGATTAAACACATAGCTACTGGTACAAACCCTCAGCCCCGAGGGTGGACTACTCCCTCCTCATCGTGGTGGCTACCGAGATGATGAAGATGGCCACCGATGATGATTCCCCCCTCTGGCAGGGTGCTGGAATGGGGTCTAGATTGGTTTTCGGTGGCTACAGAGCCTTGCGGTGGCGGAACTTCTGATCTAGGGTTATTTCTGATGGTTTCTCTATTTATAGGATTTTGGGCGTCGGTTCACAGTAAGATGGGCCTCGAGGTGAGCACAACCCACCGGGGCAAGCCAGGCCCACCAGGCGCCCCCTGGTGGGTTGTGCCCTCCTCATGGCTCTTCTGGCCCTCCCACGAAGCTTCGAGGGCCTCTTATGTTCCAAAAAAATCGCCAAATTTTTTTAGCTCATTTGTAGAACTTTCATTCTTGCACAAAAAATAACACCACCGTAGTTCTGCTGAAAATAGCGTCAGTCCAAGTTAGTTCCATGAAAATCATACCAAAACCATATAAAATTATTGTAAAGATGGCATGGATACTTCATAAATTATAGATACGTTGGAGACGTATCACCGCCCACCGTGTATGAATGGGGGAATGGAAGGAGAGACAGATGTCTTTTGGACGAGCTTAAATCCAATGTGTTTTGCCGCCCACATTTGGCACCCACCGTGTCTGAATGGGCTCAGAGGCGGCCGTGTCATGTGTGATTGAAGTTACTAGTCTACCCCTATTGACAGTTGGGGAAATCGGGTCGATTAGGATGTGAAGTATCAGGGGTAGACAATAATTTCCATCTCGCAAACACTTGTTTCGGGCAACCAACAAATGATGGTGGGTGTTTTGCCGCTTGGTTCAAAATTTGGGAGAATTAGCATTCACGTTTACCCTGGGCCCTGGCAACTAAATTCAAATCAAATTTGTATTCGATTACGAATATCCATACATCATTCTATGTATTATTATTTATTTCGAAAACACGACAAAGATTTATTCCACCTTTATATATGAATATGATTTAGAAATGCCGTGATCTTCGAATTCAGTAGGTTGGATACACTTTGAGTCAAACAATTATTTAATCCAATACAATATGCTCACACGAAAAGGAGTTCACCTTATGTCAATCATACAAGTACTGAGGATTACCTCGCATAAAAAATTCAGATCATTACAACACATGGACAACATAGGGGGTCTTACAAAATAATCCATTCAGAGATATGACACAACACGCAAGTATACTAATCTAATGACAATTTCAACTGGTATCTAAGAAGAACTGGGATTACCCTGGGCTTCAGATAGCAGAAGCAGCAGGAGCTCCTCCGTATTCAAATGCAACATTCTTACCTCCTCCAATTCTTGGGTTGCTTGCATAATGCGTGCAGCTAATTGCATAATTTCCAGCCTCAAGATCAAGATTACCTCATTTATGGCAGCCACACCATCTCTTTCCGCCTCTAGTAGAGCCTCAAGAATTATAATATCTGTGCTCAGATTGCTCTCCAGTGGTGTTGCCTCTGAACTGCTACCATCTAATAACATGGATGGCGCACTGCTTCCACAAATAGATTCTGGGGCTGTACATTCTGTCCTAATGTGAACGGCATCCTGAAAGGTTTCCGCCGTACATAAGTAAGAGATAGTTATCGCACGATCCAAACAGTAAGATTACATTGTAAATGACATACAAATTATTGCCGAGCATGGCAAGCCATATTTAAATGGTTCGAAGCAGCATCGGCCCAAAACAAATTAAAATGGTAAGATGAACCTAGGGATGTAAGTGGCAAAAAATGGCATCCGCCAGTCCCATCTAGTTAGTTTTTGCTAGTTCGCTAGTCCATTTTCCTCAAAAAACAAAAACTCTTTTGAACTATCATACTATTAGTGGACTTCAATTGGGATTTAACGGGACCCAGTTGACATCCATAGATGAAAGGCAGTGTACCACCGCTATATTTAACTTGCCAAGGCGTCTAAGCAGTTGAAATAGTCTGAGAAAGCACTTAACAGTGTGGCCTCACATAAACTACGAAGACATTCTTGTGATGAAGTTTAGAGGAAAAGTTAAGGAGTCAAATGAACTAGGCAAGCATTTCTTTACGATAGTACAACAGGCACTGCTGACATATTGGCCAACTCAGGTATAGCCTAACAAGTAACAAACAAGCATTCGAATCAAGCAATACAACAAAGCAGACAACTAAACTATTTTGTAATTCTGTAGGATTACATATTGAGGGCACAAGCCAAGAAAGCAGCCCACACGCATTACATTTCACATGTAGTAAAACACAGTGGATTACCATATGTTGTTGTGAAGCCTCACTGTTGTTGCAACGTTCTTTGGAGATATCATCAACACCCCATGGTTGCAAATCTAGTTGTTGTATTTTGTTCTGCACCCCCTATTTAGGTAAAATTAATTTTAATTGCATGCACTGGTTCGAATTGATCACCAATGGTTAATCTAAACTAATGAAAGAAGGGTGTGTGCTTACACGACAATATATGTGCTTCACTCTATGTTTATGCTTGTTCGAGGTGCCAACCCCAAAAGAACAAATATTTTGCTTTATGGGGTTGGCGACTCCATAATTAATAGAAGTATCAAATTAGTCATGCAACTTGGGAAGATCAAGAACACACAAAAAAGTAATAAATAGAGGCTGGGAGCAGTGATGTAATAGCTAGTATCGGAAAATGTAGGGTAATTCAAACAAAAAGCAGCGGAACCATAAGCTAGTTTGCTGATGTGTAATTAAGCATAGAGAACATGAAGCAGTCTGATGTAACCAACAAGTGGCATCAGAACAACATCATTATCATAAATATAGCAAGCAAGAAGTAAAATAGTAGGCAGTGATATCTAGGAAGTACAGTAATACTTAGGACAAAACAAAAGCATTGTAACTATATGTGCACTGGTTTGTAATTTAGCACATGTAACATGTTCACTGCCAGAAGTATGGCCGGACAGGTGGAAGTAGAATAATGCGTCTCATGAAAAATTGAATGATGCCCTAAAGAAATTCAAAGGTGCGGTGCTTATGCTAAGAAAGTGAATGTAGGCGCCGACCGTTGGATAATATTACCTGATTATCGGCGACGTATGGGTATTGTTGTCATACTTGATAGCTAAGGATTGTCGATGGTGCTCGTGTTGCGGTTGAGTTTGGGCGAGCTATCGCCATTGCTAAAGCGGCTCCGGTGCTTCGGTTGCAGTGCCTATCGACATAGAAGAAAGCTCATATGTGGTAAGTGAATAGTTCCACAATAAAGAAGAGAAAAACCAAAGGAGTACAAATTGAAATAACCTGAAGAGGCTGCAGCGTCAGTAAAGTAGGGCCGGTGGAGTTGAATATGGCATCCGTGGAGCGGGTAGCGTGCAGTGGACGAAGGCATCGGCGAAGAACCTCTCGCATGGTGTACAATGCTTTCGGTGAGGCGGATCTGTTGCGGCGGACAAGGGCTTATATGAAGGGCCAACGATGGGGCAGATGAGGGAGTCGGTGAAGGGCCTACACTTTGGTGGACGAGGGTGTCGGTGAAGTAGATTCGGTACGGTGGACCATGATGGCGGTCAAGGAGATCTGGAGCGATGAACAAGCCAGTCGCTGAAGCGGCTCTGGTGAAGTGGTGAGTTGGTAGTTGGGGCTTCCAAGGTGCGGAAGGTAGATCTGGCGGGGTGTGAGGTCCACCGCTACAGCGAGGACTAGATTCGGTGGCTTGGTGTGGTTGGGGGGAGGCGGGGAGGGGAAGGGTAGGGTCTCTGGGAAAGAATGTTGGGGGCAAAGAGGGGGAAACAATGGAGTTAGCAAAGCAGCCCTTTTCCGTTCATGTGGCAGGGGGTAAAATAGGAATATCACATGGCTAAACTTTCGGGCGCGAGATATTTCAATGTGAGCGGGAAGTTTTTTTGAGGATCATGAGTGGGAAGTTTGAAAGCTTTTGGCGGCTGAAATTCTGCTCTTGTACGACCGACTATGATATCATGCTCGAGAATTCATTTGTTTTGCACGAAAAAAATACAAGTTTTGAAAATCAATGTCTCCAACTCGAAACTTAGATTGTCCATTCAATTCAAATATGGATCATTGAGTAGGAAGCAAATACCATCATATGGTCCAATTCAAATGAAATTCAAAATGTGTTTATCCTAAATATGATGACAAAAACAAAAATGTGTATGTGTATGAATAAAGTGGATGATTATAAGGTTTGAACATGTCCGTCTGTGTATATCTCTAGGTTTCATATATGAATTTGAAATCACGAAATCCCGACTTAAAAATGTACCCCCGTTTAAATGAATTACAAAAGGTAATGATGGAGTCGAATTCTAAAATTCCAATCTTAGGTTTGTAATTCTGGTACTTCAAAGTACATCACACTTGTTCAAAAGTATCGTTATCTCATAGTACAAACTGTGAAACAAATTGATCAACCATGAGTGCACAAACTATTGACCACATATATCTCAATTATGCTAAAGTCTCTCAAATATAGACACCTCTCTCTTTATCTGAAGCCACCCCCAAGTCGTTCTCTCCCCCGGACACAAACACAGGAGCACATTAACACCCCTATCTCTTCTAAGTCCGGACCCCAATATAGGTCTCTATCACTTGGTCTCTCAGGCATGCACACATCTCTTCCCCCACTCTCTAGGTCTACTGGCATCTCTCTTTCCCAAGCACACACACTATATAGAGTGTATCTTTCCCATACACACAAAACGTCACCCCCAAACGTCTATCTCCCTAGTTATGTGGTTCTCGCACACTCACCTCACTCACCACCCCACTGCAAACAAGCACCCTTTGTCTCCTTGTGCACCACTCTGCTCTTTCTATCTCTACCACACGCGGACCTGCCCCCACTCCTTCCCTATAAACATATATTTCGTGACTCTTTCCATAGATCCCTAACGTATCATCGTTCTCAATCTCGCATGTTGTCGGTGTCAAAACTGGCGGATCTCGGATAGGGGGTCCCGAACTATGCATCTAAGGATAATGGTAACAGGAGGCGGGGGACACGATGTTTACCCAGGTTCAGGACCTCTCTATGGCGGTAATATCCTACTTCCTGCTTGATTGATTTTGACGATATGAGTATTACAAGAGTTGATCTACCACGAGATCGTAGAGGCTAAACCCTAGAAGCTAGCCTATGATTATGATTGTTGTTGTCCTATGGACTAACCATCCGGTTTATATAGACAATGGAGGGGGATAGGGTTACACAGAGTTGGTTACAGAGAAGGAAATCTACATATCGAATTGCCAAGCTTGCCTTCCACGCAAAGGAGAGTCCCACCCGGACACGGGACCAAATATTCAATCTTGTATCTTCATAGTCCAACAGTCCGGCATAAGCATATAGTCTGGCTATCCGAGGACCCCATAATCTTGGACTCCCTCAGTAGCCCCTGAACCAGGCTTCAATGACGATGAGTCCGGCGCACAGATTGTCTTTGGCATTGCAAGGCGGGTTCCCTCTCCGAATACTCCAAAGTAGATATTGAACACAAGAATCATGTCCGGCTCTGTAAAACAAATTCCACATACCACCACAGAGAGCACAATATTCCATGGGTCTAATCTGCTGACAGCTTTTCCATAGCATGACATCATGCCGTGGCCCGGCCATTATCCGAACCGTTTTCTCAACCTGCTACTGGACATCTTGCGAGGCGGGTTTATTGGCACGTCTTGCCGAAGCAGAGATCGTGTCCCCTTATCACGGGATTCTTGTCAATACGGGTGTGGGTAACCCAACCGCACCATTAATACGACACTTGGGGAATAAGCGAGTTTCAAGGGCAAGTGGGGAGGCACATGATTTCCACTGCCTTTACAAGGAGGTAAGGGTTTCCCTTCTTCACCCACGCCTTCCTCTTCCCCATATTCTCTCTCGCTCGAGCTCCAGTGCCCAAGCATTCGCCTTCTTCACCCACAAACGTTCTACGAAAATGTACGGATCTTGTTGGGGATATAACTATTGAGTATAAACCGCCCAGGAGGGGTCGGTTTACCCTCAACCATAGGGAAGCCCATGAAGACTCAGAAGATGGCGTTTTACTATGAAGCTTAGAGGGCCGGAGCCCAAAGGCGGATTAGGGCCCATGATGGCAAACCTCCATGGTTATGTAAACTTGTGTTGTAAGTTAGGAAAGGAGAGACCGATCCGGACCCTTGTATGAGTCGGTCTCGGGACTCTATAGACCGGTCGGGCGTCAACCTGTGTATTTAAAGGGATGACCCGACGGCGGTTCAGGGATAACAGACAACAACTCGAGACTCAGGCAAAGCATATCCGCTCCCGGATCATCAAAACCCAATCAATTCCATCACAACTAGACATAGGCTTTTACCTTCATCAAAGGGGCCGAACTAGTATAACTCTCGTGTCCCTTGTCCAGTTTAACCCCTTCAAGCTAACCCGTAGCGATGGCTCCACGACTAAGTCCTTTCTTGAGGACATCTGACGTGTTAATTCCACGATAGTTGGCGCCCACCGTGGGGCTATTTCACGATGGTTTCGAGTTCTTGAAGGGCAGCTTTGAAGGACTTAAGGGGTACGTGATCAGCCAGATGACCAAGAGTCGTCGCGGCAAGCTCTACATCAACGACGAAGGGTGGGGCCCCGAGGCCGGCTCAATCGAGTACGGGTACCGGGTCCCCTTCGGCGGAATTCATGTCTTCATCGACAAGATCGGCGAACCGGGCCCTGAGCCGGACATCTCCACCGACCTCATCGAAACAGCTCAGCGTGTGAGTCCAGCCGGGTTAAGCCTGCCATGAAGCGTGCATTCATAGGATGTGTTCATGAGATCGGATCTGAACCTGTGTCTGAAGGCGAGACGGCCATCTATTCCGATGGCGAGTCATCCACTGGCGAAACCGAGTCCTTGTACCGGGTTCATAACGGTGTGTTTGAGGGATATTCCGATGGCAACAGTATTCCGGACCTCCTTGAACCGCCAAGTTGGGTTGCTGTTTACATGGCCGGAACACAGCCCACTTTGCAGTCTTCATCTACAGCAACAATGAATACCGGATCAGCAGCCGCGGCAGGAGTCCCGGCGCACCGACCGGCTCAAGTCCTCTCCGGTTTGATGGATGCCTGGGCAACTTTGTTAACCACGGCAGTCACGTTGAGACGCGGGATCAGCACAATGCGAACATTGCGAAGCTGAAGGACCAGATAACATAGGCTAAGGAGGGCCTGGCAACTGAGGATGCTAGGACGGCTGAAGAACGGGCCGCTTTGGATGCCCAGTCACAGCGGATACAGGCGCAGAATTATCAGCTCATGCTGGATCAGACCGCATCAGAGGATGTAATGCGAAGGAAGTACCGGTCTCGTCTGCCGCCGGTCTATGAAGGATTAAATCTCTTTCAAACGCCAAGCGCTGGGCCGAGCAATCCGGCAGCTGCAGACCGGGCTGATGCGCCTAGGACAGCTCCGGATCAGCTATGGATAATAGAACCACCCTAATGAACAGATAACCTACCGCAATACATGTCTACACCATCGGGTCACTTCTCGAGCCCTCTGGATAACATGATTGCCGCATCATCACGCCTGGCAGCCATTCCGATGGAGGGCGATTCACTGGCAGCAATCGAAACGCGGCGAGCTAGGGACCTTCTTCAAACCGCCGTGGTACAACAGCAGGCTTATTCTTATAGCCGGGATAGAATTCATTCAACCCCTCGTCTGAGCCCAAGCTATAGCAGGCGGATGGATGAACCGGAAGTGTCTAGTAGTGCTCGGCGTCGTAATGCTCAAGACGTGGTGGATAATGGCAGAGCACGAAGGGAGGCCGCTTTGGGTCGTCATCAACCCGCCCCGGTTCAGCCAGCAGCGTCAGTAGACCGAGGCACCGGGCTTGCCTTCAGTTCCTGGGGAGTGCCGTGTCTTATTCTGGCTCTCCGTAATATACGTCTGCCCAAAGATTTCAAGGGTCCACGTAAAGTGCCTAATTATACGGCGGATCAACCACCTGAGGCATGGGTCGAGAGTTATGAGATGGCAATGGAGATGCTAGATGTGGATGAAGCGGCCTGCATAAAGTACTTCACGATGATGTTGGAAGGGATGGCCCTTACTTGGTTGAAAAATTTGCCAGCTAACTCCATCGAGTCGTGGGATCAGCTGAAGGCCCGGTTTATAGCCAATTTCAAAGACACGTGCAAACAGCCATGTCCATTGTGGACCTGGATGCTTGTGTTCAAGGGGAGAATGAGTCAACAACTCATTGGGTACGCCGGGTTTCAGAAGTTTTGCATTCGTCCGACCGGATTAACGCCGGTCAAGCGATCATAACGCTGGAGCCAATTGCCGGTTTAAGTCACTGAAGATGAAGTTGGGACGACTCAATCGCCATTGCAACGACATGGGAACCCTCATGGCAGCCTTGGTCAAGTATGCCAATTCTGATAATACAAAGGATCCCGATTCTGATGATGAGAAACTGGAGAAGGGAAAGAAGAACGGCGGTGCAAAGGGACAACAGCACAACCAATGAGGCCATGGGAATAACGGTAAGCGTAAAGCGGATTCAGATTTTGTGGCTAACGCTAATGTGCAGCATCGTAAGGGTAAACCGCCCCAGCGCGACAGCGGAATGAATCTGGAGAGCTTGTTGAATCAGCCCTGCCCAAAGCATGGGACCAAGGAGGCTCCTGCAACGCATCTCTGGAAAGATTGTAACATTATGAAAGAGTTCAAAAACTCTGATCTTTTCCGGTATGATCAAGGTCCATCAGGCGGTTCAGGTCCAGGTTTTCATGGTGGCGGCGGCTCAAACTCTGGATTTCAGAATAATCAGGGCAACCAGAACAACCAAGGTGGTAATAACCAGCAGAGTAATCAAGGAAATCAGCAGCAGTCGGGTTACCAGAGTCACCCAAAGCAGTTGAATGGTGGACAGTATCATGTGTTCACCACTAGTTTGTGCAAGCGTGATTAGAAGCTTCACAAGAGGGCAGTTAATGCTGTTGAGCCGGCAGTACCACGTTATCTGCGGTGGTCCGAACAACCTATTGTGTGGAGTAGGGAGGATCATCCGCCCCAGGTTGACAATCCGGGTCACCTGGCTTTGGTGGTGGCGCCTCAGGTGGGAGGTTATAAGTTCACCAAGGTACTCATGGATGGAGGAAGCAGTATCAACATTCTGTAATATGAGACCTTCCGTCGCATGGGGTTGACAGACAAGAGTCTTAAACCGTCCAACACTGTTTTTCATGGCGTGGTACCAGGTAAATTGGCATATCCTGCAGGTAAGATTGCTTTGAAGGTTGTGTTTGGTGATGAACATGACTCCCGGTCTGAGACATTGACCTTTGAGGTGGTGAGAATCCAGAGCCCGTACCATGCACTGTTTGGGCGACCGGCTTATGCAAAATTCATGGCGAGGCCTTGTTATATTTACTTGCAGCTCAAGATGCCGGGTCATAAAGGGACTATTACGGTTCACGGAAGTCGAAAAATCGCTTTGGATTGTGAGGAAGGTGATGCGGCTTATGCTGAGTCGGTTTGTGCTACAGAGGAGCTAAAGTTTTATAATGAAAATGTTGATCCCGCAGATATGACCCCTCTGAAGAAGCCCACCACTGAGCATGACCCAACCCTGCATTTCAAACCAGTTGATGAGACCAAACTTGTTGACTTCGTGCCTGGCGATTCGTCCAAGCAGTTCAGCATCAGCACAAATCTGGATCCGAAATAGGAAAGCTTGCTCATCGAGTTCATCCGTGAGAACCGGGACATTTTTGCATGGAAGCCTTCTGACATGCCAGGTGTACCGAGGGAACTCGCTGAGCACACTCTTAATATTGATCCCAAGTTTAAACCGGTCAAGCAATTTCTTCGTCGCTTTAATGAGGAAAGACGCAAGGCAATTGGTGAAGAGGTAGCCCGGCTGTTGGCTGCTGGGTTTATCGTTGAAGTGTTTCATCCTGAATGGATGGCTAATCCGGTGCTTGTTCTTGAGAAAAACGACACTTGGCGTATGTGTGTGGACTACACGGACTTGAATAAAGCTTGTCTGGCCGATCCCTTTGCTCTCCCGTGTATTGATCAGATCATTGATGCGACGACGGGTTGTGAGCGCCTGAGTTTTTTGGATGCTTATTCAGGATATCATCAGATCAAGATGGCAGTTAAGGACCAGGAGAAGACATCCTTCATCACTCCTTTTGGAGCCTTCTGCTATGTTTCTATGCCCTTTGGGCTTAAGAGTGCCTAGGCAACTTATCAGCGTTGTGTGCAGAATTGTCTTCACACACAGATTGGGCGTAATGTTCATGCCTATGTGGATGACATTGTGGTAAAATCCAGGAAGAAGGAAACACTGATAGATGACCTCAAGGAGACGTTTGACAATCTTCAGGTTTACAAAATGATGCTTAATCCGGATAAATGTGTTTTTGGTGTTTCGGAAGCTCTTAGGTTTTCTGGTATCCAACCGGGGCATTGAGGCTAATCCAGAAAAAAATCAAGGCGATTACATCCCTGGCTAAACCGAAGTGTATCAACGATGCTCAGCGTCTGGCGGGTCGGATTGCAGCCCTTAGCCGGTTTATCAGCCATTTGGGAGAGAAGGCAATTCCTTTGTATCAGATGTTGAAAAAGACAGACGACTTCGTCTGGAGTGATGCAGCCAATGCGGCTTTTGAGGAGTTAAAGCGGCAGTTGGTTGAACCGCCGGTTCTTGCAGCTCCGGTTGATAATGATCCCTTGCTGTTATACGTGGCTGCCAATGCCCGAGCAGTCATTGTGGCAATTGTGGTTGAGCGTAAGGAGGCTGGGAAGGAATACTCGGTTCAACGACCTGTATACTACATCAGTGAAGTCCTGATCGAGTCAAAACAACGCTATCCACATTGGCAGAAGTTGGGGTATGGCGTTTTTATGGCAAGTCGAAAGCTCAAGCAATACTTTCAAGGCCATCCCATCAGAGTGGTTAGTTCTGCTCCTTTGGGCGTTATAATTCAAAACAGGGAAGCGACTGGCCGGGTTGCAAAGTGGGCAATTGAGCTTGGTCCACATGGTTTGAAGTATGTGCCTCGAACAACCATCAAATCTCAGGGCCTTGTGGACTTTATCAATGATTGGACCGAGTTGCAAACACCAGAAGACAAACCGGATAATACATACTGGACTATTCATTTTGATGGATCCAGGCAGTTGGAGGGCTCGGGGGTTGGAGTTGTCCTTACTTCCCCTCGAGGTGATAAAATTTGCTATGTTCTCCGCTTGATGTTTCCTTGTACTAACAATGCAGCTGAGTACGAAGCTTTACTCCATGGTCTCCGTGTGGCCAAAGAAATGAAAGTCGAGTTTGTTGTTTTGGAGATTCTGATCTGGTGGCTCAGCAAGTTTCTGGTACTTGGGATTCTAAGGATCCACTCATGGTGGCTTACAGATGTGAGGTGGATATTGTGGCGGGTCACTTAAAAGGGTATCAGGTGGAGCATATCGATCGGCGCAAAAACGAAGCAGCAGACACTTTAAGCCGGCTTGGGTCTCAGCGTAAACTGGTACCTCCCAATACCTTTTTAGATATCTTGCATAACCCGTCTGTTAAGTTACCTATAGAAGAGGATTTGGCTGTTCCTGATCCGGAGGCTCAATTGGTGTCCGCTTTACACGTTGTCCCGGATTGGACGGTTAAATATCTGGCGTATATGAACCGGGGCGAGTTACCAGATGATGAAGTCCTGGCTCGACAGATAGTCCGGCGATCCAAGTCCATGGTTGTTCACAATGGCGAGTTACATCGCTGTAGCGTTTCAGGCGTATTTCAACATTGTGTTTCTCCGGAAGAAGGCCAAGAGATCCTACGGGAAATTCATGAAGGGGATTGTGGTCATCACGCTGGTTCAAAGTCCCTGGTTGCAAAAGCTTTTCGTCATGGGTTTTACTGGTTGACAGCTCATGCTGATGTAGAGGATCTGGTAAAGCGATGTGATGCTTGTCAAAAATTTTCACGCAGAGCTCATGTTCCGGCTTAGGAACTATGGATGATTCCTATCACTTGGCCTTTTTCTACTTGGGGGCTTGATATGGTGGGTGTCGGTGTCAAAACCAGCGGATCTCGGGTAGGGGGTCCCGAACTATGCGTATAGGCGGATGGTAACAGGAGACAAGGGACACGATGTTTTTACCCAGGTTCGGGCCCACTCGGCGGAGGTAAAACCCTACTCCTGCTTGATTAATATTGATGATATGGGTAGTACAAGAGTAGATCTACCACGAGATCAAGGAGGCTAAACCCTAGAAGCTAGCCTATGGTATGATTGTTCTTCGTCCTACAGACTAAAACCCTCCGGTTTATATAGACACTGGAGAGGGCTAGGGTTACACAGAGTCGGTTACAATGGTAGGAGATCTACATATCCGTATCGCCAGCTTGCCTTCCACGCCAAGGAAAGTCCCATCCGGACACGGGACGGAGTCTTCAATCTTGTATCTTCATAGTCTTGGAGTCCGCCCGACGGTGATAGTTCAGCTATCCGGACACCCCCTAGTCTAGGACTCCCTCAGTAGCCCCTAAATCAGGTTTCAATGACGACGAGTCAGGCATGCATATTGTCTTCGGCATTGCAAGGCGGGTTCCTCCTCCCAATAATTCATAGAAGATTTTGAACACCAGGATAGTGTCCGCTCTGCAAAATTAGTTCCACATACCACCGTAGAGAGAATAATATTACACAAGTTCAATCTGCTGACGTATTTTCGTGGCATGACGTCACACCACGGCCAAGCCTTTATTTGAATTGTTTTTATTGTTTCACCTCAGTGCGTTTAGCGAAGCGGTTTCCTTGGCACGTCTTGTCAAAGCAGAGATTGTGTCCCCTTATTCCGGGATTCTCATCAATACGGGCGTGGGTAACCCAACCGTGCCATTGATTGCGGTGTTTGGGAGATAAACGAGTTTTACCAGGCTGGTGGGGATGCATAGTGTCGTCCGCACATATATAAGTGGATAAGGATCCGCCCTTTTACCTATGCCTTCTTCCTCCTTTGCTTATCCATCTCCGCACACTCGAGCTCCAGCGCCCAAGTCCGCACATCTCGCCTCAACCTTCCCCAACCATGTCCGGAGCAGGAGGCAAGTGGATGGCCTCCTCCGTCACGGAGGGGCACACCAAAAGGCTGCGCAAGGCCGAATACTTGTCCAGCGACATTGCGCATCGGCTCCCCAACGAGGGGCAGCTCATCCCCACCCCCAGGCCCCATGAGAGGGTGGTGTTCCTTCCCCATTTCCTCCGCGGACTGGGCTTCCCACTCCACCCATTTGTCCGGGGGCTCATATTCTACTATGGCCTGGATTTCCATGATCTGGCCCCGAATTTCATCCTCAACATCTCGGCGTTTATCGTCATGTGCGAGGCCTTCCTCCGCATCACCCCCCACTTCGGCTTATGGCTAAAGACTTTCAATGTCAAGTCGAAGGTGGTGGGCGGCCAGCAGGCGGAGTGCGGAGGCGCCATGGTGGGCAAGATGCCCAACGTCACATGGCTCGAGGGCGCCTTCGTGGAAACCATCAAAGGGTGGCAATCAGGGTGGTTCTACATCACCGAGCCGCGTGACCCTGAATGGGCAGCGGCCCCCGAATTCAGATCTGGCATCCCCACATGGCTCACCTCCTGGAAAGAGAAGGGCCTAAAATGAGGTGATTTGGAGGAGCTGACCAGACTCCAAACCTGCATCCAAAATCTTGTGAACGAGAAGATCAAGCTCGTCAACATAGTCCAGGTCATGCTCATCCGCCGGATTCTCCCGTGCCAACAACGGGCTTTCAAATTGTGGGAGTTTGATCCGGCACATCACCAGACTTTAAGCAGGCTCTTCGACACTACGTACGAAGACACCTGGAGGGTGCTGTTCAAGGGCACCGAGGCTCCCGCATCCGCTACCGAAGATCGCGGATTCAGCTCGCAGCATCATGCCAGTGAGGTAAGCTATTGTACCCTTTATGGGAGACTTGCTTTTCATAGTTTTGATTCTATGCAGGATCTAATCTCCCTTGCCTTCGACAGGCCTGGCAGGAGAAGTCCGGGCAGGTTAACTGTCTGGCTCCCTTGCCAGAAGACCCAGCGGATGCCCGATTAACAGGACTGCTGGCTCCGGCGCCTTACATGGTGCCGGAGAAGAAGGCCAAGAAGAAGGCCACGGGAACTCGGAGGATTTCCCGGCGCCAGGTGTTATCGGACTCATCGTCCGATGACTCCGAGGCAGACTCCTCCCATGAAGAAGAGGAGGAGAAAAAGGAGGCCTCTCCCCCAGCGGGGGGAGAGAGGAAGAGGAAGGCTTCCCCAACGGGGGAGGTCGAAGGGTCCAAGAAGGGAAGGACTCTTCCTTCAGACTGTTCCACCAACGCCGACGACGGCGAAGAGGAGTGGCCTTCGAGGGCCAAGCCCCTGGCGAGATCGTAAGTGTCCGGATTCCATAATAACCCATGATTTCTCTTTTGTCACATAGTGTCTTCTAACGCCGAATACAACCCTGTAGCCCGCCCAAGGACGATCTCCGCGCTTCGTCGAGCGGGTCCCTGGGTTCGTCGGATGTGAATAGCACTTCACTTCCGACCGCCTCCTCCCCCCATGACACAGACAATGCCGAGGTGGGGACCCAGAAGGGACCCAGCCAGGAGGAGGAGGCCCCGGAGGTGCCGCAGGGCAACCTCCCGGACTTTGGACCGGACTCCGCACCGGAACCTTTAGTGGCTCCGGAGTCCAGCGGGCGGCCCCTTCGCAGGAAGGGCGAGACTGCGACGCCGGTGACCTCCATCCAACCGGAGGCGCCGGATAATTTGCTGGAGGCGCTCAATGGCGCTTCCATCGACGAGGAGCACCGCACTGTCATGAGTGCGGTGATTCAGAAAGTTCAGTCCGCCAAGAGCGGGGTGACTGAAGCCCGTACCAGCCTTCTAACAGGCGTTGAGGTAAGTAATTTAAGATATGTAAAAATAGTACCACATAGACAGTAGCCCCTGATGCTCAGTTTGGTGTTTGGAAAGAAAAGCCGAACTAAGGATCTAAAAAGATATACGCAGGAGTCTAACGCAAATATGTCAATATGGGAATGCAGGCTCCGCTGCTGACCTCTGCCGCACTGACTGCGGAGCTCAATGCATTGAAGCAAAGCCTCGAGCGGTCCGAGAACAAGCTCGGCCGTGCCAAGAAGCAGCTCGAGGACAAGGAAGGTAAGTAGTACCTTATTAAAGTAATACCTTATAGAAAAGGATTTGGTTGCAAAAAATGATAGGAATAACGTGAGTATTGCAGGGGCCACGAACAAGGTGGCGACCCTGAAGGAAGCGGTGTCCGAGGCCGAACGCAATGCGGCCGCGGAGCGCACCGAGCGAGAGAAGTAGGAGGTGCATGTGGCGGAGGTGCGGCAAGAGCTCCAGGCTCTCGTGGAAAACACGAGAGTTTGGAGCGTGACTCGAAGACTCGAGAGTCCGAGCTCGCCTCGGCTCTTGAGAGTGCCAAAGCCTCTAAGGCCGAAGCCCAAAAAGCCCTCCAGGAAATTGAGGCAGTAAAGAAGATAGCGGCGGGTAAGGCATTCTTCATGCAAAGCAAGCATGTAAAAGTGAATTACTTGTTACTTACCCGAATTCGAAGCTCTCCAGGAGCGTTCGCAGATCTGCCCTGTAGTGTGTCTGATGTTGCCGCATTCTACCGGGCCGAGGAAGGGAGCTCTATGGAGAAGGTATTCTGGTCTCAGTATGCTGAGGCCGGACATCCGGTGCCCCTGACCGACCAGCTGAAGCAGCTAGTCGAGCTCCACAAGGTGGCCGAACAGGCCATGAAGGGCCTCATAGTTCGGCTGTGGCCCAAAGAAGCCATGCCTGGGAGCTACTTCGGTCTGGTGCGGCGGCTGATGGATGCCTGTCCATGGGTTGAAGTCATCAAGCACTCCGCCTGCATTGAAGGTGCCCGTCGGGCCCTTGCCCATGCTAAAGTGCACTGGGGCAGGATGGACGCTGAGAAGCTTGTGACGGACGCACCACCGCTGGGCAAGGAGTATCGCGCGCCCGAGATGTATTATAAGGGTGTCCTGAAGGGTGCCCGCCTTATAGAGGGCGAATGCTCCAAAGATGTAATTTTTGAGTAGACTCGCATTTTGTTATCCTGTGCACTGAAAACTTGTTCATATGCGCTAAGCAACGCTTGTTAATTTAAAATATTACCTTATGTGCGGCCATTTATCAAATTTGAGAGATGGCAAGTCGTTGGCTTCAGCCCCCATGCCACGAGTGCTGGGGTGTTCGGGATAAACTTGAGCGCTCTTTTTCCCATTTTTGGGTCCTTCGAGGGAGGCGCTCAACACAACGAACAAGGCAACCAGACTTATAATGCTTGAACACTCCCACTTAGCCATAGAATTCTATAATTTTAAATTTCGGCGAAGCCCCTAGTGTTCGGAAGGCCGAATTCGGGGCGCTATCCATGCCTGGGCTGGACAAAGCCGGCTCCTCCCTCTAAGCGGCGTAAGTCTTCAGGGACTCGAAAAAACCTCTCGAATAGCGACCAACTCTCGCCTTATCATGACGGTCAGTTTTAGCTTTCTCCACTGAGGTGCTCGACCCAGCTCAACTGGGGCACAATCACAGTGGTTCTCCCAGTGCTACCTTAGCCGATATAACGGAATGTAAGGTACCAAAACATGGGAGCCGGGCAAACCCAACTATTGACCCAAGACATGATTCGGAGCCGATGCATATAATGCTATAAGTTCGTGGTGCCGCACTTGTGAAAGTGTTCGGACTTATCACACCATAATTTGGGGAACTTAAGCCCCTGGTGTATTTGGCCGTACCAAAGCGTACGGATGCAACATGTCATAAGTGAACATATATAGATAGAAAAAGGAATGCAATGATAGGCAAAAAGCGATGCATTGTTTATTCAAAAAATACTGCAATGAAAGCAGAACGATACAAATAGTGCAATAAGCAAGGGATGGGACAATTTAACATGTTCCCCTCCAGGGGTAGGCTGAGGAATGGTATGTAAAACAGGTATAATGCTCGTAATGGAGACCACCTGGATAGTCGACGTAGCTTTTCTGCTTCCCTGGCTGTTGCATCGTGAGTTCGGCAAGTCTATTGCCGGACAGGGCTTCTGGAGAACGGAGTCCTGAGAATAAGAGAAAAAAAAGAATGACACATTTGGGAGCCCCTGGTGTGGTTGAGCCGCACTCTGGGCATGCCGTGGTCGTGCCCCTCCCCCTATGCCCATGGTATCTCCAGAGCGTAGTGATGTACGCATGGTACTGGTCTCGCGGTTTCGCGAGGGCTGGGGTTGGGGCCACATTGCTACGCGTGCTCGGAACGTGCCAGGTGGTCTTGTTGTAGGTTACTCCGGGCGCGCTTGACGGTGTCCGGCCGCTTAACAGTCGGACTCGAGAATTGCCTTAAGAGGCTACTCTGTACTTCCGCCGCGAGAGCCGCTGTATGCTCCTCCGTTCGGAGAGAGCGTTTGATTTTTCCGTTGACCGTGATGACTCCTTGAGGGCCTAGCATCTTGAGCTTGAGGTATGCGTAGTGCGGCACCGCATTGAACTTTGCAAATGCGGTTCGTCCGAGCAGTGCATGATAGCCGCTGCGGAACGGGACTATGTCGAAGATTAACTCCTCGCTTCGGAAGTTATCCGGGGATCCGAAGACCACTTCAAGTGTAACTGAGCCTGTACAGTTGGCCTCTACACCTGGTATGATGCCTTTGAAGGTCGTCTTTGTGGGTTTAATCCTTGAGGGGTCTATGCCCATCTTGCGCATTGTATCCTGATAAAGCTGGTTTAGGCTGCTGCCGCCGTCTATCAGGACTCTAGTGAGGTGAAATCCGTCGATGATTGGGTCTAAAACCAATGCCGCGAATCCGCCATGGCGGATGCTAGTGGGGTGGTCCCTTCAATCAAAAGTGATCGGGCAGGAGGACCACGGATTGAACTTTGGGGCGACTGGCTCCATCGCGTATACGTCCGTGAGTGCACGCTTCCGCTCCCGTTTAGGTATGTGGGTTGCGTATATCATGTTCACCATCCGCACTTGTGGGGGGAAACCCTTCTGTCCTCTATTGTTCGGCGGTCGGGCCTCTTCCTCGTCATTGCTATGCAGCCCCTTGTCATTGTTTTCGGCAATTAACTTGCCTACCTGCTTGAACACCCAACAATCCCTGTTGGTGTGATTAGCTGGCTTTTCGGGGGTGCCGTGTATCTGGCACAAGCGATCGAGTATCCGGTCCAAATTGGACGGGCCCGGAGTGGTTCTTTTGAATGGCTTTTTCCGCTGACCGGGTTTAGAGCCTCTGAATCCGGCGTTGACTGCCGTATCTTCAGTATTATCGCCGTTAATGCGGCGCTTGTGCTTATTGCGACGCGACCTGCCGTTGCTGTCCTTAGTATCCAAACTACCAGAGTTTTTGGTCAGATTGTTACTGCGAGCTAGCCAGTTGTCCTCTCCCGCGCAGAAGCGGGTCATGAGTGATGTGAGGGCTGCCATGGATTTTGGCTTTTCCTGTCCTAGGTGCCGGGCAAGCCACTCGTCGCGGATGTTATGTTTGAAGGCTGCAAGGGCCTCTGCATCCGGACAGTCGACGATTTGATTTTTCTTGGTTAAGAACCATGTCCAGAATTGTCGGGCCGATTCGTCTGGCTGCTGAATTATGTGGCTTAGGTTATCGGCGTCTGGTGGTCGTACATATGTGCCCTAGAAGTTATCAAGGAATGCGGCTTCCAGGTCCTCCCAACACCCAATTGATTCTGCTGGCAAGCTGTTGAGCCAATGCCGAGCCGGTCCTTTAAGCTTGAGTGGGAGGTATTTGATGGCGTGTAGATCATCACCGCGGGCCATGTGGATATGAAGGAGATAGTCTTCGATCGAAACCGCAGGATCTATTGTGCCGTCATAGGATTCAATGTTTACGGGTTTGAAACCTTCGGGGATTTGATGATCCATTACTTTGTCTGTGAAGCATAGTGGGTGTGCGGCGCCTCTATATTGGGCTATATCACGACGCAGCTCAAACGATCTTTGTCTACTGTGTTCGACCCGGCCGGAATTGCTGTATCCGGCGTGACGGTTGTCGTCACGTATCATAGGGCGCCCACGCGATCCGTAGATCGATCTTGTTTGTCTTGCCTTATCCTCCAATATGTCTCGTAAGTCCGGCGCATTCCCCCGTGGCTTTGTACTTTTCATGCGACGCCGGGGTGCGGCTTTAGTGGAGGGCCTAGAGGCCTCTCTGTCATGGCCACTAGGTGGCCGGTCGGCCTTATTGTGCGCTGGTGATGCCGGTTTATGTGCTTCCTCCTCTAATCAGGGTAGCAACTTGCGTTTTGGGTAGCTTTTGGAGGGGCATTTGAGTTCATGCTCTTCGGCCGCAAGTACTTCAGTCCATCTGTCGGCTAGCAAGTCTTGGTCAGCTCTAAGCTGTTGCTGCTTTTTCTTGAGGCTGCTTGCCGTGGCCATAAGCCTGCATTTGAAACGCTCTTGTTCGACGGGATCCTCAGGCACAACAAATTCGTCGTCGTCGAGGCTTGCCTCGTCTCCGGAGGGAGGCATATAATTATCCTCCTCTACCTCTCTGTCTTCCGCTCTTTCATGACGGCTGGCTTCCCCATCCTCCTGTGCTGAATCTTGCTGGAGGGGGTTGTCTTCGGCGCTGTCCGGGGTGTTATTGTCTCCGGTGCCGGAATCTCCATTTTTGCAGTGGCAGGATTTAGAGCGGCGCCGCTGACGCCGGCGCTTGGGCTGTTTCTTGGAGGGGTCGTCCTCCGCTGTTCCATCGCCATTCCCATCCTTTGGGATGTCCACCATGTATATGTCGTATGACGAGGTGGCCTTCCAGTGTCGTGTAGGCGCTGGTTCTTGGTCGTCTCCAGCATCGTCGTCCATGCTGTCGATATCTTCAGAGTTGAAGTCTAGCATGTCAGTTAAGTCATCGACGATGGCTATGAAGTGGGTGGTGGGTGGGCTTCGAATTTCTTCGTCGTCCGCATCCCAACTGTCCTGACCATAATCCGACCAGGGATCTCTTGATAAAGAGAGACACTTTAGCGAATTCAGGATGTCGCCAAAAGGCGAGTGCTGAAAGATGTCCGCGGCAGTGAACTCCATGATCGGCGCCCAATCAGATTCGATTGGCGGGGGCGCAGAAGGTTCGGGGTCCGGAGAGGAGTCCGGCACCTTGGAGTCATGAGCTTCACAAGGGACAGGGTCGGTATTCGGCTCTATCGCCGTAGAGGTAGCAGCCCCCGAGGCGGTGTCTAGCCACCCATCCTCGAGCGGCACAGTCGGCCCCGAGATAAGGGTCAGAGCGAACTCTTGTGCGGCCTCCAGGGCACTGTCCGGCAGCAGAGTTAAATCATGCCCTTTGTGACAGTGCGGCACGCTTGGCTGTGGCTCGAATCTGTTGAAGATCAAGTCTCCGTGGATGTCAGCCGTATAGTTCAAACTTCCAAATCTGACCTGATGGCCAGGGGCGTAGCTTTCAATCTGCTCCAGATGGCCAAGTGAATTGGCCCGCAGTGCAAAGCCGCCGAATACGAAGATCTGTCCAGGGAGAAAACTCTCACCCTGGACCGCGTCATTGTTGACGATCGAAGGAGCCATCGGGCCTATAGGTGACGACACAGAGGAACTCTCAATGAAAGCACCAATGTCGGTGTCAAAACCGGCGGATCTCGGGTAGGGGGTCCCGAACTGTGCGTCTAGGCGGATGGTAACAGGAGACAAGGGACACGATGTTTTTACCCAGGTTCGGGCCCTCTCGGTGGAGGTAAAACCCTAGTCCTGCTTGATTAATATTGATGATATGGGTAGTACAAGAGTAGATTTACCATGAGATCAAGGAGGCTAAACCCTAGAAGCTAGCCTATGGTATGATTGTTCTTCGTCCTATGGACTAAAACCCTCTGGTTTATATAGACACCGGAGAGGGCTAGGGTTACATAGAGTCGGTTACAATGGTAGGAGATCTACATATCCGTATCGCCAAGCTTGCCTTCCACGCCAAGGAAAGTCCCATCCGGACACGGGACAGAGTCTTCAATCTTGTATCTTCATAGTCTTGGAGTCCGGCCGATGGTGATAGTTCGGCTATCCAGACACCCCCTAGTCCAGGACTCCCTCAGTGGGACCCTTTAAGCGTTCCAAGGACAAGAAGACTCACCTATTGGTGGCAGTTGATAAATTCACCAAGTGGGTTGAAGCGGAGCCTGTCAGCATGTGTGATGCAGCTACGGCGGTTCAATTTCTCAAAAAGAATAGCTTCCACTTTGGCTTTCCACACAGTATTATCACGGACAATGGTACAAACCTTTCCAAAGGTGAGATGGAGGATTTCTGTTAGAGAGAGCACATCCGGCTTGACTTAGCATCTGTGGCGCACCCTCAATCCAACGGTCAAGCGGAGTGAGCCAATCAAGAAATTTGGAAGGGTCTTAAACCCCGGCTCATGATTCCCTTAAAGCGGATGCCGGGTTGTTGGGTGGAAGAATTGCCTTCTGTGTTATGGAGCATCAACACCACCCCCAATCGATCAACAGGTTACACACCTTTCTTCATGGTATACGGAGCAGAGGCAGTCTTACTAAGTGATATTCGTCATGAGTCGCCCCAGGTTGCTAATTATGTTGAAGTGGACAACGAGCACGCACGCCAAGAGGCGCTGGACCTGTTAGATGAGAAACGAGACATGGCTCTGGCTCGATCGGCGGTTTATCAACAAGACCTGCGGCGGTATCACAGTCGCCGAGTTAGGACAAGAACCTTTCAAGAAGGCGACTTGGTGCTCCGGCTCATCCAGGATCAGACCGACATGCACAAGTTATCCCCACCTTGGGAAGGGCCCTTTGTGGTCAGCAAAAATCTGCACAACGGATCATACTACCGCATTGACGTTCGAGACAACTCACGCAACTCTGAGGAGGAGACCCGGCGACCGTGGAACATAGCTCTCCTACGGCCTTACTACACTTGAGCCATAGGCTTTTCTTATGTACATATTTCGACAATGTATATATTATGATCAATAAATAAACTCGCATCCTTGCTATAAGCAGGGCCTCTGCTGTTTTTCTCATATATCCTTTGAGTTACATGGGGGCTTCAACTGACAAAGCGTAGTACTGCCTGTTAAACCGGCTATCACGCCACAACATAGCTTGGGAGCTTCACACACGAGGGGCCAAAGAGAGTCTGGATGCTATGCACAACTCAAACATAGGCACCCAATGAGCACAGCTCATCATGTTACTTGGGGGCTCCTTGTGTCAAATACCAAGGAGTTTGAAAGGACCCTTGTAGCTGGGTATCTACCCACGGCTTGGAAGCCTGGTATATTTACCTAAAACCCTGGGTTAACCTGCCTTCATCAAGTAAGACACTCCTGTCTAGGTCATCCTGGCATGACCCTCTGAACGTTTGACAGTTACTCTCATTGAGACCCTGAACTTGTCAAAGTTAAAACGGTGACTGGTTAGTTGGAGGTCCATCTTAAAAGGCTTTGCTAGATGGTTCAACTCGGCGGCCTGGCAGCCCATGAAAAGCCTCGAATTTGGGCCTGGCAGCCCTTGAAAAGCCTCGACTACACGGTTTTATTTGCGTTTGTCACTTCTCATTTGATAAATTTTCTGTTAAACCGGTTTCTTTGACCTGGTATGACTTATCAGTCATCTTATTAGCCCGGTGTTCCTTAAACCGGCTTGGTTTTCAACTACACGTTGACAGACCTTATTATCAAACTGGAGTTCGTTAACCCGGCCTGGCTTTGACTACTTGTCGCCAGTTTTGATCATCTGGTGGTTATCATCACCCGGTATGACTTATTATACGCCATCAGTACATGATGGAGTTATACAAGAATTTCAGATTTGGGTTTTCACCCTTATTACAATCAAAGTTGGTCAACCAACTAAGGTGATTACATCACAGGTATGAGTCATTTCATATTTTTTATGGTTTGATTATCAATCAGGCCTTATCTTGGGCATTATGACCCGTCCGGCGGTAAACCGCCAGGACACTTTCTTTTTATGCAGACAAAGGGATTGCATATTATGATACATGAACCAACATTGAAATTATCATGGCAGATCACATAAAGTATCTCCTACTACACGATGGCAGCAGACCAAAGTATTTTTGCTACCCTATTACAAGGCACTTAGTGGCCCAAAATATGGGATTGTTTTAAACCGGACAGTTTCTGACATATCAACCGGATTGCCGAATCAAGCTTCATCGCCATGTTGATGTGAAGTAGATTGGTCATCAGGCGTCGGTTCAGCCTCCTCCTCCCCATCCAATGACTGGAAGTTAGTGGTGGTCCAGTCAATCCGGGTTAAGGCCTGAAAGACATCCTCTTCACTTATAAGCTCAGTCGGATCAACGTCAGGGACGTAAGTGTGGTTACGGATTGGAGGAATAAGATTTTGCACTTCTGGAATGGCAGCCTCAACCCGTTTGTTGTTAGCATCATAGAAGGACCGGTGAACCATCAAGTTAGCTTCTTCTGCCAACTGACTCGCCAGAGGACGCATCTCCCTCGTCACATGTCTGAGGGCTTCGTTATCAAACACTTCCCCGTTTTCTTGTTCACTGGGGAAGCCCTTGGCTATATTGACCGGATCAAGATCAGCTATCCATGCCTTGGCTCGAGTAACTGCTAACAAAGTGCCAGCCCTGGCAGCGGATCGCTTCAACTCTTCTATCTGTGCTGGCGTCATAGATAACCTGGCCAGCGTGTCCTTGATCAGTGTTGGGGCCACATTGTCGTAGGAAGATGAGCATATAACCCGTTGGGCACTGGTATACAACTGTTCAATCAGTGTATAGGCGGCCTTTAGTTTCTTTCGCATATCAGAGCCCAGGTGAGCAATGCGGCTACCTATAGCGGTTTAAGAATTTCATGTTAAACCGGAGAAATTTCAAAGCTAGACAGTTACAAAGCCTTAACAAAAGATACTTACCAAATATTGCAGAAGTCATGGCATTAACTTGGCGTTTCAATCCACTAAGTTCTTCCGCCACCGGTTTAAGAGCTGATTCAGCATCTTCCGCCCGCTTCAGCAATCCAGCCTTTTCAGTGTCCCAGTTGGCCCTTTCAGACTTGAACCACTCTTTGAGCTGCTCCATGGTGGTTAAGGCGGTTTTTAATTCATCTTTTGCCTTGGTGGTTTCTGCTTGTTGGGATTTAAGATTCTCTTGAAGATCCGCAATTTGAGAGACTTGTTGATTTATCTCAGTCTACAACAGTCAGAAGAGTGTGTCAATATCTTCTTTGAAAGTCCCAAGCATATCACTAGTTATACACTTGGCACTTGGGGGCTAATGTGGATCATTTTTTCCTACTAATTGTTGAAGTCCCACGGATTGATACAAGTTTTAATCATGGCACTTGGGGGCTAATGTATATTTGCTCAAAAAATACACAAGGAAAATCAACAAAGTAAAGTACGGAATATAAAAGTCCCGGTTTGGCTTTCTAAGACAAACCGACCCTTGGGGGCTACAATACAAGGAGTGGACAAAATAAAGGTGGTGTTTTCAGAATTATCTCATAGCGCTCCTTCATCAGATTTACCAAACCGGCTTCATAATCCCGGCTGGTGTAAAGCCGGTTCAAGAAACCGGAGTGAAGGTCTTGAGAAGAAAGATCAACATAGGCTGACAAATCAGTCTCCCCCTTCCCCTTGCTCATAGCAGCAAATTCATCCTTGGCAGTGTGCTTTGATAGAGCAACCGGATTACCTGGGGCGGTATATGCAGTGCCAGTAACAACAACATCATCATCTTTGGCCGGGCTTGATGGATTGACATTCTTAACAGGGCTTGACGCTTTGGCAGCAGGGCTCGGCAGTCTATTAACTGGGGTTGGCGGATCATCAGTTGAATCCCGCTGCTCAACGGTTGGACTTGGAGGGGTATGAGGATGTGATGTATCAACATGTACATCCGGTTCAACTTCTAGCGGGTTAGCATCAGCACCTGGGTTTTGCGGAGCGGAGCTATCTATGGAAATCTCAGGATTTTTGCCATCATTCTCTGGGGTCTTCTGCAGATCAACATCGTCAGTAGGGTCGCTGGTCTTGGCTTTCTTACTTAATCGGGCCTTGGCACTACAACATCAAAAGTTAGAATATGATAAACCAACACATGAAGAAACAAGTTAAGGAACAATGTACTTACCCAGCGCCGGTCTTGAGGGGAGGCAGCTGAGTGGTTGATGAACCGCCGGACGAGTTGGAAGATGCCTGATAATTTGGGTCAGACAGATTGAGTGGGCATCGTAAGAAACCCTTCAAAGGATAAAGTTTTTCAGGAGAACAAGTCACCTTTGGATGACATTTCCGGGTTGGTGTATCTGCTAAACCGGACGAAGTGGTTTGCTGACCACTCTGCCGGGTTGTGCGACGCTCTGCAGCTTGCTGTGTCTTCAGGGAAAATTTTGGATCCAAATGAGCAAGGGGGTGAGATTGTTTTACTTTCCGGACTATACGGCGAACTCTTTGAACCGGTACAAGATCTGAGTCGGAAGAAAGAGTAATTACCTCAACATGGTCTGCGTGGCTGGCCTCAGCATCATCCTGGGAATAATCATTGTCAATAAGATGTATGAAAAAGGAATCAAGTGAGTCAAGTTCGACCTCTGCGTCTGATTCCTCATCTTCTGGCGGATCAGAAGACTCGGTGGTTTTCTTCTTGGCAATTTTCTTGGTGACCTTGCTTTTTGCACGAGGAGCCCTGGCTGGTTTAGTCCGTTTCCAGAAGGAGCTGTTATCCTGTGAAATTAAGGCAAGAAAAGGTTAGCACATAATTAATACGGAGGCGGATCAATAAGTATTAAGATGAACCTTACCGCTGGCGGTTTATTGGAGACGTAAAAAGGTGGCAACCCGGTTTGGCTGCATGCAGAGATCGTCTCATCAAGCATTTTCTTCACAGATTCAGTAACTTCAAGATCGGTCATTACTACTTCATGATATCACTGAGGGTCTTTGACGTTGCCAGTATATTCATGCATCAATCCGGGGCGGCGGCTTAAAGGAAAAATGCCCCAAGAAACCCAGCAGCGGACAAGATCAATGCCAGTCAAACCGTTGGCCATGAGAGCCCAGAGCTTGGCGAGTTGAGGTGCAAAGTTTTTCCATTCTACAGCGGATAAGCATGAAGGTAATGGGTGATCGTTGCTAAGCCGGTGAGGGCGATAACCCGACAAAGGATTTTCTCCATCAGGGGCAGTGTTCCGGCAATAAAACCAAGTTTGGTTCCAATCTTTAGGATGGCTATGATGTTTTGCATGAGGGAAGTCAACTTCTTTCCTTTTCTGAATGGAAACGCCGCCAAGCTCTGTGTTGGGACCATCGGAGAATTCCTTTCAGCGGTTCAAATGAAAAAAATCCCAGAACAACTCCACAGATGGTTCTTCTTGAAGGTAGACTTCGCAGAATACTTGAAAATTGCATATATTGGACACGGAGTTCGGTCCAATATCTTATGGATGGAGTTGGAAGCTTGCGAGGACACCCCAGAAATTTTTTGATCCGGGCGGGCTGAATCCCCGGTCTAAGTGTTGCATAAATACAATCACTTCTCCATCTTGAGGTTCAGGTGGACATTCAGAGTCTGGAACTCGCCAATGAAGGACCCTTTTGAGGCTAAAGCGCCAGTGGTGATGTATCCGTTGATTTGTGTTTCCGTGATCCGGGACGGAACCCAATTGCAAGCTGAGAATTGTTTAGTCATCTTGGAAGGGGAACTGAAAGGAAAAATAAAGCCGGTTTACAAATTAATTGTTTAAGTGTACTATTCAAGTGTTAAACCGGAGAATTGCCGTGCAATTCAGTTGGCGGTTTAAGGGAGGGCTAATGATATATGGCGGATTGGTTGTCACAAGTTAAACCGCCCATAGGCAGAAGGGCCAGGATTCAAAAAAGCTACTAAGTGTCACAAAAACAGGTTTCACAATATCACAGTATACTTTTGGATCTACCGTGGATAACTAAAGAAAATTTTCCTGAACCCTACAATGGCGCTAAGAGGAACAAAGAAGATCCAGACACAGTCTGTTTGGAGTAGCAAGAAGCCATGGGATGGTGGACTATAAAAATGAATCTAGCCGCAAATCAAAGCTAGCAGATGCATATATATACCCTCAGTAAAAGGACTAAAAGGAAGGCTGCAGAAGAGCCCGGGAACGGCGGCAGACGCGGATGAACTCGAAAACCCTAATGAAGATCTAGGGTACAGGGAAAATGAACTTACTAGGGCCGCTCGGTGGCGGAGGAACGCGACAGAATCTCTGGAACAAACAGGATGATGCAGCAGCCTTGGTCGGTGCATATTCGAAGATCGACGGCGGCGGCGGCGCTAGGGTTCTTTGGGTCGCAAGGTAGAAGATGAGAAGAAAGGGAAGGAAATGAAGACACCTGTCGGGCTTATTTATAACAGGGAAGGGAGATAAGTGGCAGGCGCGAAAATCAAGGAGTCCAAAGCGACAAGTGGTGCAGCTGTTGCCTCGATTTCCGGGATGACATTAAATGAAAGGAATCTTTTTTATTCGTTTTTTACAGAGATAACGTCATGATGATCCGTTGCTATATCCAGAGGATGACGTCACGGCGGATTAACAAAGTTTACGAAAGAAGACATCATGGCATTTTACGAGAAATGAAGGATGATATTCACAAAAAAATTTCTATGTACTGAAGATTGACATGAATAGGTACAAGTCACTCTGGGGCCTAATGTTGGGGATATACCTATTGAGTATAAACCGCCCAGGAGGGGCCGGTTTACCCTCAACCATAGCGAAGCCCATGAAGACTCAGAAGTTGGCGTTTTGCTATGAAGCTTAGAGGGCCGGAGCCCAAAGGCGGATAGGGCCCATGATGGCAAACCGCCATGGTTATGTAAACTTGTGTTGTAAGTTAGGAAATGAGAGATCGAGCCGGACCCTTGTATGAGTCGGTATCGGGACTCTGTAGACCGGCCGGGCGTCAACCTGTGTATATAAAGGGACGACCCGACGGCGGTTCAGGGACAATAGACAACAACTCGAGACTCAGGCAAAGCGTATCCGCTCCCTGGTCATCAAAACCCAATCAATTCCATCACAACTAGACATAGGCTTTTACCTTCATCGAAGGGGCCGAACTAGTATAACTCCCGTGTCCCTTGTGCGGTTTAACCCCTTCAAGCTAACCCGTAGCAATGGCTCCATGACTAAGTCCTTTCTTGAGGACATCTGACGTGTTAATTCGACGACAGATCTGGAGCAGGAGGCAAGTGGATGGCCTCTACCATCCAGGAGAAGGATATCAAGAAACTTCGGGAGGCCGGATATCTGGCCAAGAAGATCAGCCACCGTCTTCCGACAGCTGGACAGATTGTCCCTACTCCAGAACCTCACGAGACGGTTGTATTCCTCCCTCACTTTGTCCGCGGGCTAGGGTTTCCCCTCCACCCATCGGTTCGTGGCAATATGTATTACTATGGGATCGATTTTCATGATCTATCCCCCCAATTCGTTCCTCAACATCTCGACATTCATCGTCGTGTGCGAGGCCTTTCTCCGCATCTCTCCACACTTCGGATTATGGCTGAAGATTTTCAATGTGAAGCCCAAGGTGGTGAGCGGCGAGCACGCTGAGTGCGGAGGAGCCATGGTAAGCAAGATGCCCAACGTCACATGGCCATCAGGTACCTTCAACGATTTCGTCAAAGGGTGGAAACAACAGTGGTTCTATGTCAGTGAGCCACGCGGCACAAAATGGGTTGCCGCTCCTGAATTCCGATTCGGAGCACCATTACGTCTTACGTTCTATTCCAAGAAGGGCCTGAACTGGTCTTCTTCAGATGAGCTGGTGGTGCTCCAGGCGCGTGCCAAGGGTATGGAAGACAGGAATATCAAACTTGTCAACATAGTCCAGGTGATGTTAGTTCGCCGGGTTCTCCCTTGTGAACACAGGGCTTGCAATTTATGGGAATTCGACCCGGCCAAGCACCAGACCCTACTTGGGTTCTTCGACTCATCACACAAAGACATCTGGAAGGTGCTCTTTAAGTCTGACAAATCGTGGCCGGGTTCAGCCGAGGACCACGGGTACCAACTGTCCCGACCCGCAAGTTCGGTAAGTCTTCGCATGTTGGCAAGTCATACGCTTTATCTGCATAATCCAAGGGAAATGCTTAATGTATTTTCCCACAACTCTCCTAGGGCTGGACGTAGAAGGCAGGGCAGATCTACTACCCAGCCCCACTGCCAAAAGAACCAGCCGGCCCACTTCTGACGAAGATGCTGGTCCCGGCGCCTTACGAGGCGCATAAGAAGAGAGCCGAGAAAGAGGCCAAAGAGACCAGGGGTGGCCTTCATCGCCAAGGTACTTCAGACTTATTATCCGAAGACTCCGAGGCCCGCTCTTCCTCCAAAGAGGATGAGGAAGAGGAGGAAAGCCAGTCCCCCCCAGCGACGGGGAGAAAGAAAAGGACGGCCTCCACACACTTGGAGGCTGAGTCGCCTAAGAAGGGAAAAACTCCCCTTTCGGAGGAATCCGCCACCACCACCGATAGCAGCCCGGAGTGGGATCCCAGGGCCCAGCCCCTGGTGAAATCGTGAGTATATAAAACCCGGACACGTTTGTGTATCCAGACTCACTATCGTATAGCGTTTAATCGCATTGAATCACGCCTTTTTTTGCAGTCCGGCCAAGTCCTGCACCGAACAATCCTCATCGGAGGATTCACTGGGTTCGAATGCTATGGACAGCGGGACACCCCCAATGGCCCCCTCCCCAAAACACGTCAGCGACACCAGGGTATCGTCCCAAAGGGACCCATGCCGAGGATGGGTTGGGGAGACCGTCAAGGCGGCGCCAGAGGGTCAAACCTCGGCGGCCGGACACACGGGTGAAAAGGCGCCCATGGACACCGACGGCGGGGGCTATGTTGAATTCGGACCCCAGCTGGACACAGTTCCGGAGTTTAACACAGCTCCGGATTCAGGTGGGCAACCTCTCTCGACAGAAGGGGGTGCGCCTGTTCCACCGGCAACCTCTGCCCAGCCAAAGGTGTCGGATACATTATCGGCAGCGCTGAAGAGCGCCTCCATTGTTGACGAACACCATGCCCTTATGGGTGCGGTGATTGAGAAGATTGAGTCCGCTGAAAGCGGGCTGGCTGAAGCCTGCATCAGCCTTATAATGGGCTTTGAGGTATGTTGTGAGGTTGATGAGAGTGTCATAATATAGATAGTAGCCCCTGATACACTATTCGGTGTTCCAAAGGACAGAGGATCAAATATATGTTCTCAGGAGACTTACCTGCGGTACCTCTCCCTCTTTTGTTTTTTCTAAGCAGGCGTCTGTAGTGAATGCCACCTCTCATACTGCAGAAGTCTCCGGACTGAAACAGAGTCTGGAGCGGGCCGAAGAAGAACTCGGCCAAGTGAAGAAGCAGTTGAAAGATAACCAAGGTATGGAAAAACCTTGTTCGCGTCCAGTGCGAATGAATAATTGAGTATGACAAAAAAATTGTCATGATTTGCTCTAGGAGCGACGGCTGAAGTCGAGGCTCTTAAGAAGGAGGTGGCCGAGGCCGAGAAGAAGGCAGCCACAAAGCAGGCCCTTCGTGAAAAGCACGAGGCCAAGGTTACTGAAGTTCAGCAAGAGCTCCAAGAGGCCGTGAAGAAATGCGAGACCTTGGAGCAGAGTTTAACAAAGAAAGAATCCGAACTCACCAAGGCTCATCAAGCCGTACACGATGCCCGGAGCGAAGCCCAAGGCGCCCTGTAGGAAATCCAGGAGGCCAGAACGTTCGCGGCGGGTAAGGCTTTGTCTATGCAAAGCAAATATTTAAAGGGAGAAAAATCACGTTACTAATTCGAATTTGGATTTCTCCAGGGGCGTTTATAGAGCTGCCGCATAGCGTATCTAATGCCGCACAATTCTACTAAGCCAAAGAAAGGAGCTCTGCGGAGAAGCTCTTCTGGTCGCAAAATCTGGCGCCAGAGTATCCAGTGCCCTTTGCTGATCAACTTAAACAGCTGATTGAGCTGCATAGGGCGGCCGAACTAGCCATGAAGGATTTCATTATCCGGTTGTGGCCTGCCGAGGCGATTCCCAGCAGCTACTTCAGGCTTGTGAAGCAGCTTGTAAGTGCCTGCCCTCGACTTGAAGTCATTAAGCGGTCGTTCTGTATGGAATGTGCGCGAATGGCCTTCGCCCGCGCAAAGGTGCACTGGGTGAGGATGGATGCTGAAAAGCTGATGACCGAAGGACCTCCTGCGGGGAAGGAGCACCGCAAGCCCGAGTTATATTATGATAGTGTCCTGAAAGGATCCCGCCTTGTAGCGGAGCAATGTGCCAAGGATATTATATTCCCATGAACATTCATGTTATCCTATGTAATGCTGAACAAGGTCATTTATATTATATAGTGCGTGTTATTTGCAAGTTTTACCTCCTGTGCGGCCATTTTATATATTAATCCTGAGAGTTGGCCAGTCGTCGGCTTCTGCCCCCACATAAGAAGTACGGGGGTGTTCGGGATAAACCTGAACACTCTTTACCCTAGTTTTGGGTCCTTGAAGGAGGTGTTCAGCGCAACGAACTAGGCAATCGGACTATAAGGCTTTATCACCCTCACTTAGCCATAGGAGTTTGACAAAAGAAAGGTAGGCGCAGCCCCTGGTGTTCGGAAGACCGCACTAGGGGCTCTATAAGCACCTGATCGAAAAAAGGCCGATCCGTTGCACGCTGCATTAGTTATCGCATAATGCGGAAGAAATCCTTAAAGATTTTATAACCTCTCGAACAGCTGACCAGCTCTCGCCGTATCATGACAGTTAGTTTTTGGCTTTCTCTACTGAGGTGCTCGTCCGGAAGAACCGGGACACAATTGCAGTAGTTCTCCCTTTACTACCCTAGCCGATATAGCGGAACGTAGGGTAGCAAGCATAGGAGCCGGGCAACCCAACTATTGACCCAAGACATGCTTCGGAACCGATGCATATAATGCTATAAGTTCGGGGTGCCGAACGACTGTGAAGGTATTCAGACTTTATTGCCATATTATGGGTACAACAAGGCCTATGGCATATTAAGACGTACCGTAGTGTATGGATGCCATTTGACAAAAAATATCGGTAAAAAAAATAGCAAGTAAGCGTCATATAAAGCCGCATGTTGTAATTGAAGAATACGCCAAGGCGTACGAATACAAGTAGTGCGATAAAAAGAAATATGACTTCGAAACCTGCTGAGACCATGGAGGGCTGTGTGCGGATCCGGCGAGTAATTGGATGATCATCAAGGGGAATATCTAAGGATCCCCTTACGTGTTCGAGCTATTTCCCCCCTTAGTATGTTCATCCCCTCGCGGGTCTGGTCGCCATGTCGCTAGTGATGGCCTAGACAAAAGTGGACCTGCGAAGAAAATGCAGAAAATATTTGTGTATCACGGAGCGGTTGATCCGCATTGTGGGGCATAACCTAGCTTTGCCTCCGCCTACCTCCGGAGTTGTTAATTGAGATCTTGACGAGCTAGGCTATCCTGCCGCGGAGTAGTTCAGACTCTTTTGATGGTGTCCGGAAGCCTGGCTGTTGAATGAAGGTTTGGTCGAAAGATGCCACTCTGTGCTTCTACTGCTAAGGCGGCGGTGTGCTCTTCGGTACGGAGGGAGCGTTCGGCTTTGCCATTAACTGTTATGACGCCGCACGGACCGGGCATCTTGGACTTAAGATAAGCGTACCGTGGCACCGCGTTGAATCCAGCAAACGCGGTTCGTTCGAGCAGTGCATGATAGCTGCTGCGGAAAGGGACGATATCAAAGATTAACTCTTTGTTACAGTAATTATTCGGGGGTCCGAAGACTACCTCCAGAGTGACGGAGCCTGTACAGCGGGCCTCCGCGCCTGGTATAACACCTTTGAAGGTGGTTTTAGTGGGTTTGATCTTTGAAGGATCGATACCCATCTTGCGCACTGTATCCTGATAAAGCAGGTTCAGACTGTTGCATCCATCCATAAGGACTCGTGTGAGGTGGAATCCGTCAATTATTGGGTCAAGGACTAGTGCGGCTGAGCCGCCCTGACGGATATTTATCGGACGATCCTTGCGGTCAAAGGTGATTGGGCCGGACGACCATGGATTATATTTTGGGCGACTAGCTCCATTGCGTCGACATCCCTGAGTGTGAGCCTCCGCTCCCGCTTGGGAATATGGGTGGCGTTTATCATGTTCACCGTTTTAATTTGCGGGGGAAACTTCTTTTGCCCTCCTATGTTCGGTGGCCGGGGCTCCTCGTCATCGTCATTGATTTGCGACCCCTTCTCCTTGTTTTTGGCACCTGACTTGTCAGCTTGTTTGAAGACCCAGCATTCTCTGTTGGTATGATTGGCTGGTGTTCCTGGGGTGCCGTGAATTTGACATGGACGGTCGAGTATACGGTCCAGACTGGATATGCCTGGACTGTTTCTTTTGAATTGTTTCTTAATTTGACTGGTATAGGAGCCGCTGAATCCGCATTGAAGGTCGTGTCTTCGATGTTATCGCCATTATTTCGAAGCTTGTGTTTGCTGTGTCGGGGCTTGCCGTTGTTATCTCTTAGTTCAGAAATCCCAGGTTTGCTTGAGGCAATATTGCTACGAGCTAGCCAGTTGTCTTCGCCCGCACAGAAGCGGGTCATGAGTGTTGTGAGGGTTGCCATGGATTTCGGCTTTTCTTTGACGAGGTGTCGGGCGAGCCACTCATCACGGATGTTATGCTTAAAGGCCGCTAGGGCTTCGGCATCCGAATAGTCGACGATTTGGTTCTTTTTGGTTAAGAACCGAGTCCAGAATTTCCTGGCTGACTCTCCGGGCTGTTGGGTTATGTGACTTAAGTCATCAGCGTCCGGTGCTCGCACATAAGTGACCTGAAAGTTGTCAAGGAATGCGTTTTCCAGGTTCTCCCGACTGCCAATGGAGTTTTCTGGCAGACTATTCAGCTAGTGCCGAGCTGGTCCCTTGAGTTTTAGTGGGAGGTACTTTATTGCATGGAGATCATCGCCACGGGCCATGTGAATGTGGGGAAGGAAATCTTGAATCCATACCGCGGGGTCTGTTGTCCCATCATATGGTTCGATGTTCATGGGTTTAAACCCTTCTGGGAATTCATGCTCCATTACTTCGTCAGTGAAGCATAGGGGGTGTGCAGTGCCTCTGTCCCGGGCTGTGCCGCGACGCAGTTCGGATGAATCTGGTCTGCTGTATTCATCCTGGACGGATTTGTATTTAGTGTATCCGGTGTGGCGGTCATCGTCACGTGTTGGGGCGCGCCCCTACGATCCGTAGATCGATCTTGGCTATCCAGCTTTGTTTTCCAATTTGTCTCGCAGGTCATGCGTGTAGCCCCGGGCCTTCGTGTTTTTATTCGTTCGGCGACGTGGTGCAGGCTGGTGTTCGGGTTGATACGCCGCTTTGTCTCGGCCACGAGGTGGTCGGTCAGCCGCATCCTGCGATGGTAGTATAGGCTCTACTGCCTCGTCCTCGAATTGAGGTAACAACCTGTGCCTCGGGTAACTTTTGGTTGGGCGCTCGAGTCCGTATTCCTTGGCCACCAGGACCTCAGTCCATCTGTTAGTGAGCAGATCTTGATCAGCTTGAAGCTGCTGCTATTTTTTCTTCAGGCCCTTTGCAGTGGCTATAAGCCGGTGCTTGAAGCGCTCCTGCTCGACGGGATCCTCAGGCACGGTAAATTCTTCGTCGCCGAGGCTCACCTCGTCTTCGAAGAGAGGCATATAATTGTCATCCTCCGAGTCTTCATCCACTGCCTGTTCATCAGGGCTAGCTTGCCCGTCCTCCCGTCCGGCCTGCTCGAGGCATGGCTGGGTGGGATTGTTTTCGTGTTCGGCATCATCCGGAGTGCTATTGTCTCTTGTGCCGGTATTGCTGTTTTTTCTATGGCGGGGTTTGGAGTGGCGACGCTGACATCGGCGCTTGGTTGCTTCTCAAGAGGATCATCCTCCGTTGCATCCTTTTGATCCTCGCCATTGTTTTCTTTGGGTGTGTTCACCATATATATGTTGTATGATGAGGTGGCTGTCTAGCGCCCTGTGGGCGGTGATTCTTGTTCTTCTCTGGCATTGTCGTCTATGCCTTCGATGTCTTCGGAGTCGAAATCAAGCATGTTGGTTAAGTCATTGACAGTGGCTATTAAGTGGGTGGTGGGTGGGTAACGAATTCCTTCGTCGTTTGCTTCCCACTCATGCCGGACATAGTTCGGCCAAGAGTCTCCCGACAGGGAGAGAGATTTTAATGAGTTTAGCACATCGCCCAAGGGCGAGTGCTGAAAGATATCCGCGGAGCTAAACTCCATGATCGGTGCCCAGTTAAATCCGATGGGCACGAATGCACGCGGTTCGGAGCCTATGGCCGGAGACGAGTCCGAAGGTCCGATGACACAGACCTCATTGGAAGTGAAATCTGTGTTCAGCTCTATCGCCATTGAGTGTGCTGCCTCCGTGGCAGGGTCCATCCTCCCGTCCTAGGATGGCACGATCTACACTGGATTTAAGGTCAGGGCAGCTGCGGGTGTGATTTCCTGAATACCGTCCGACGGCATATCCAGGTCATGCTCGTCGCGACTGTAGGGTGCACCTGTCATGGGCTTGAATCCGTCGAAGATCAAGTCTCCCTGGATGTCGGTAGTGTAATTCAAGCTTCCAAACCTGACCTGATGGCCAGGGGCGTAGCTATCGATCTGCTCCAGATGGCCAAGCAAATTGGCCCGTAGTGCGAAGCCACCAAATACGAAGATCTATCCGGAGAGGAAAACCTCACCCTGGACTGCATCATTGTAGATGATCGAAGGGGCCATCAAGCCTTATGCTGACGACACAGTGGAACTCTCAATGAAATCCCCAATGTCGGTGTCAAAATCGGCTGATCTCGGGTAGGGGGTCCCGAACTGTGCGTCTAAGGCTAATGGTAACAGGAGGCGGGGGACACGATGTTTACCCAGGTTCGGGCATCTCTATGGAGGTAATACCCTACTTCCTGCTTGATTGATCTTGATGATATGAGTATTACAAGAGTTGATCTACCACAAGATCGTAGAGGCAAAACCCTAGAAGCTGGCCTATGATTATGATTGTTTTTGTCCTATGGACTAAACCCTCCGCTTTATATAGACACCGGAGGGGGCTAGGGTTACACAGAGTCGGTTACAGAGAAGCAAATCTACATATCCAAATTGACAAGCTTGCCTTCCACGCAAAGGAGAGTCCCACCCGGACACGGGACGAAGTCTTCAATCTTGTATCTTCATAGTCCAACAGTCCGGCATAAGCATATAGTCCGGCTGTCCGAGGACCCCCTAATCCTGGACTCCCTCACACGTTGCTCTCTTCTGTTGGGGAACGTAGTAATTTCAAAAAAATTTGTACGCACACGCAAGATCATGGTGATGACATAGCAATGAGAGGGGAGAGTGTTGTCCACGTACCCTCGTAGACCGTAAGCGGAAGCGTTATGACAACGCGGTTGATATAGTTGTACGTCTTCACGATCCGACCGATCCAAGTACCGAACGTACGGCACCTCCGAGTTCAGCACAGGGTCAGCTCGATGACGTCCCCCGGGCTCCGATCCAGCAAAGCGTCGGGGATGAGTTCCGTCAGCACGACAGCTTGGTGACGATGATGATGTTCTACCGGCGCAGGGCTTCTCCTAAACTCCGCGACGATATGACCGAGGTGGAATATGGTGGAGGGGGCACCGCACACGGCTAAGGAATGATCTGTAGATCAACTTGTGTGTCATGGGGTGCCCCCTGCCCCCATATCTAAAGGAGCAAGGGGGAGGGGGCCGGCCAAGGGGAGGAGGCGCGCCCAAGGGGGAGAATCCTACTCCAAGTAGGATTCCCCCCACTTTCCTAGTCTAAGTAGGAGAGGGGAAGGAAGGGAAGGAGAAGGAGAAGGAAGGAGAGGGAGGAAAAGGAGGAAAGGGGGGCTGGCCCCCTAGTCCAATTCGGTTTGGGCTAGGGGGGCCGCGCGCCCGGCCTCCTCTCTTCCACCACTTGGCCCATGAGGCCCATTGCTTCTTCCTCGTATTCCCGTAACTCCCCGGTACCCCCGAAAATACCCGAATCACTCGGAACCCTTCCGATGTCCGAATATAGTCGTCAAATATATCGATCTTTACGTCTCGACCATTTCGACACTCCTCGTCATGTCCCCGATCTCATCCGGGACTCCGAACTCCTTCGGTACATCAAAACTCATAAACTCACAATATAACTGTCATCGAAACCTTAAGCGTGCGGACCCTATGGGTTTGAGAACTATGTAGACATGACTTAGAACTATTCTCGGTCAATAACCAATAGCGGAACCTGGATGCTCATATTGGCTCCTACATATTCTACAAAGATCTTTATCGGTCAAACCGCATAACAACATACATTGTTCCCTTTGTCATCGGTATGTTACTTGCCCGAGATTCGATCGTCGGTATCCAATACCTAGTTCAATCTCGTTACCCGCAAGTCTCTTTACTTGTTACGTAATGCATGATTCCGTAACTAACTCATTAGCTACATTGCTTGCAAGGCTTATAGTGATGTGCATTACCGAGAGGTGTTGGAAATATGCCCTAGAGGCAATAATAAATTGATTATTATTATATTTCCTTGTTCATGATAATCGTTTATTATCCATGCTAGAATTGTATTGATAGGAAACTCAGATACATGTGTGGATACATAGACAACACCATGTCCCTAGTAAGCCTCTAGTTGACTAGCTCGTTAATCAATAGATGGTTACGGTTTCCTGACCATGGACATTGGATGTCGTTGATAACGGGATCACATCATTAGGAGAATGATGTGATGGACAAGACCCAATCCTAAGCCTAGCACAAGATCATGTAGTTCGTATGCTAAAGCTTTTCTAATGTCAAGTATCATTTCCTTGGACCATGAGATTGTGCAACTCCCGGATACCGTAGGAGTGCTTTGGGTGTGCCAAACGTCACAACGTAACTGGGTGGCTATAAAGGTACACTACGGGTATCTCTGAAAGTGTCTGTCTGGGCCCACTCGGTAGGACATCATCATAATGTGCACAATGTGACCAAGGGGTTGATCACGGGATGATGTGTTACGGAACGAGTAAAGAGACTTGCCGGTAACGAGATTGAACAAGGTATCGGTATACCGACGATCGAATCTCGGGCAAGTACCATACCGCTAGACAAAGGGAATTGTATACGGGATTGATTGAGTCCTTGACATCATGGTTCATCCGATGAGATCATCGTGGAACATGTGGGAGCCAACATGGGTATCCAGATCCCGCTGTTGGTTATTGACCGGAGAACATCTCGGTCATGACTACATGTCTCCCGAACCCGTAGGGTCTACACACTTAAGGTTCGATGACGCTAGGGTTATAAAGGAAGTTTGTATGTGGTTACCAAATGTTGTTTGGAGTCCCGGATGAGATCCCGGACGTCAAGAGGACTTCCAGAATGGTTCGGAGGTAAAGATTTATATATAGGAAGTCCTGTTTCGGCCATCAGGACAAGTTTCGGGGTCATCGGTATTGTACCGGGACCACCGGAAGGGTCCCGGGGGCCCACCGGGTGGGGCCACCTGCCCCGGGGGGCCACATGGGCTGTAGGGGGTGCGCCTTGGCCTACATGGTCCAAGGGAACCAGCCCCTAGAGGCCCATGCGCCAAGATATAGGAAAAAGGGGAGAGTCATAAAGGGGGAAGGCACCTCCGAGGTGCCTTGGGGAGGATGGACTCCTCCCCCCCTCTTAGCCGCACCCCTTCCTTGGAGGAATGGGCAAGGCTGCGCCTCCCCCCTCTCCCCTGCCCCTATATATAGTGGAGGGGAGGGAGGGCATCCATACCTGAGCCCTTGGCGCCTCCCTCCCTCCCGTGACATCTCCTCCTCTCCCGTAGGTGCTTGGCGAAGCCCTGCAGGATTGCCACGCTCCTCCATCACCACCACGCCGTTGTGCTGCTGCTGGATGGAGTCTTCCTCAACCTCTCCCTCTCTCCTTGCTGGATCAAGGCGTGGGAGACATCGTCGAGCTGTACGTGTGTTGAACGCGGAGGTGCCGTCCGTTCGGCACTAGGATCATCGGTGATCTGAATCACGACGAGTACGACTCCATCAACCCCGTTCACTTGAACGCTTCCGCTTAGCGATCTACAAGGGTATGTAGATGCACTCTCCTTCCCCTCGTTGCTAGTCTCTCCATAGATAGATCTTGGTGACACGTAGGAAAATTTTGAATTTCTGCTACGTTCCCCAACAGTGGTATCAGAGCCAGGTCTATTGCGTAGATTCTTTGCACGAGTAGAACACAAAGTAGTTGTGGGCGTCGATATTGTTCAATATGCTTGCCGTTACTAGTCTTATCTTGATTCAGCGGCATCGTGGGATGAAGCGGCCCGGACCAACCTTACACGTACGCTTACGTGAGACCGGTTCCACCGACAAACATGCACTAGTTGCATAAGGTGGCTGGCGGGTGTCTGTCTCTCCCACTTTAGTCGGATCGGATTCGATGAAAAGGGTCCTTATGAAGGGTAAATAGCAATTGGCATATCACGTTGTGGTTCATGCGTAGGTAAGAAACGTTCTTGCTAGAAACCCATAGCAGCCACGTAAAACATGCAAACAACAATTAGAGGACGTCTAACTTGTTTTTGCAGGGTATGCTATGTGATGTGATATGGCCAAAAAGGATGTGATGAATGATATATGTGATGTATGAGATTGATCATGTTCTTGTAATAGGAATCACGACTTGCATGTCGATGAGTATGACAACCGGCAGGAGCCATAGGAGTTGTCTTTATTTATTTGTGACCTGCGTGTCAACTTAAACGTCATGTAATTACTTTACTTTATTGCTAACCGTTAGCCATAGTAGTAGAAGTAATAGTTGGCGAGGCAACTTCATGGAGACACGATGATGGAGATCATGATGATGGAGATCATGGTGTCATGCCGGTGACGATGATGATCATGGAGCCCCGAAGATGGAGATCAAAAGGAGCAAAGTGATGATGGCCATATCATGTCACTATTTGATTGCATGTGATGTTTATCATGTTTATACATCTTATTTTCTTAGAACGACGGTAGTAAATAAGATGATCCCTTACAACAATTTCAAGAAGTGTTCTCCCCTAACTGTGCACCGTTGCGACAGTTCGTGTTTCGAAGCACCACGTGATGATCGGGTGTTAGATTCTAACGTTCACATACAATGGGTGTAAGACAGATTTACACACGCGAAACACTTAGGGTTAACTTGACGAGCCTAGCATGTACAGACATGGCCTCGGAACACGGAGGCCGAAAGGTCGAACATGAGTCGTATAGAAGATACGATCAACATGAAGATGTTCACCGATGATGACTAGTCCGTCTCACGTGATGATCGGACACGGCCTAGTTTGACTCGGATCATGTAATCACTTAGATGACTAGAGGGATGTCTATCTGAGTGGGAGTTCATAAGATGAACTTAATTATCCTGAACATTGTCAAAAGGTTTTTGCAAATTATGTCGTAGCTCACGCTATAGTTCTACTGTTTAGATATGTTCCTAGAGAAAAATTAGTTGAAAGTTGATAGTAGCAATTATGCGGACTAGGTCCGTAAACTGAGGATTGTCCTCATTGCTTCATAGAAGGCTTATGTCCTTAATGCACCGCTCAGTGTGCTGACCCTCGAACGTTGTCTGTGGTTGTTGCGAACATCTGACATACACGTTTTGATAACTACGTGATAGTTCAATTAAATGGTTTAGAGTTGAGGCACCAAAGACGTTTTTGAAACATCGCGAAACATATGAGATGTTTTGAGGGCTGAAATTGGGATTTCAGGCTCGTGCCCATGTCAAGAGGTATAAGACCTCCGATGACTTTCTTAACCTGCAAACTAAGGAGAAAAGCTCAATTGTTGAGCTTGTGCTCAGATTGTCTGAGTACAACAATCATTTGAATTGAGTGGGAGTTGATCTTCCAGATAAGACAGTGATGGTTCTCCAAAGTCATTGCCACCAAGCTGTTAGAGCTTCGTGATGAACTATAACATATCAGGGATAGATATGATGATCCTTGAGGTATTCGCGATGTTTGACACCGCGAAAGTAGAAATCAAGAAGGAGCATCAATTGTTGATGGTTGGTGAAACCACTAGTTTCAAGAAGGGCAAGGGCAAGAAGGGATACTTCATGAAACGGCAAATCAGCTGCTGCTCTAGTGAAGAAACCCAAGGTAAAACCCAAACCCGAGACTAAGTGCTTCTGTAATAAGGGGAACAACCACTAGAGCAGAATTACCCTAGATACTTGGTAGATAAGAAGGCTGGCAAGGTCGATAGAAGTATATTGGATATACATTGTGTTAATGTGTACTTTGCTAGTACTCCTAGTAGCACCAGGGTATTAGATACCGGTTCGGTTGCTAAGTGTTAGTAACTCGAAACAAAAGGCTACGGAATAAACGGAGACTAGCTAAAGGTGAGCTGACGATATGTGTTGGAAGTTTTTCCAAGCTTGATATGATCAAGCATCACACGCTCCCTCTACCAAAGAGATTGGTGTTAAACCTAAATAATTGTTATTTGGTGTTTGCGTTGGGCATAGACATGATTGGATTACGTCTATCGCAATACGGTTATTCATTTAAGGAGAATAATGGTTACTCTATTTATTTGAATAATACCTTCAATGGTCTTACACCTAAAGGAATGGTTTATTGAATCTCGGTCGTAGTGATACACATTTTCATGCCAAAAGATATAATATAGTAATGATAGTACCACTTACTTGTGGCACTGCCATGTAAGTCATAATGGTATAAAACGCATGAAGAAGCTCCATGTTGATGGATCTTTGGACTCACTCGTTTTTGAAAAGTTTGAGACATGCGAACCATGTCTATTGGTGTATATGCATGAAGAAACTCCATGCAAATGGATCGTTCGGACTCACTTGATTTTGAATCACTTGAGATATGCAAATCATACCACATGGGCAAGATGACTGAAAAGCCTCATTTTCAGTCAGATGGAACAAGATAGCAACTTGTTGGAAGTAACACATTTTGATGTGTGCAGTCGAATGAGTCCTGAGGCATGCAGTGAATATCATTATGTTCTTACTTCACAGATGATTCGAGTAAATGTTGAGTATATTTACTTGATGAAACACAAGTCTGAATTATTGAATGGTTCAAGTAATTTCAGAGTGAAGTAGCAGATCATTGTGACAAGAGGATAAAATGTCTATGATATGATCATAGAGATGAATATCTGAGTTACGAGTTTTGGCACACAATTAAGACATTGTGGAAATTGTTTCGCAATTAATACCGCCTGGAACACCATAATGTGATGGTGTGTCCGAACATCATAGTTGCACCCTATTGGATATGGTGCGTACCATGATGTCTCTTATCGAATTACCACTATCGTTCATGGGTTAGGCATTAGAGACAACCACATTCACTTTAAATAGGGCACCACGTAATTCCGTTGAGATGACACCGTATGAATTATGGTTTAGAGAAACCTAAGCTGTCATTTCTTAGAAGTTTGGGGCTGTGATGCTTATGTGGAAAGGTTTCAGGCTGATAAGCTCGAACCCAAAGCGGATAAATGCTTCTTCATAGGACACCCAAAACAGTTGGGTAAACCTCCTAATTCAGATCCGAAAGCAATATGAATTGTTTCTAGAATCGGGTCCTTTCTCGAGGAAAGGTTTCTCTCGAAAGAATTGAGTGGGAGGATGGTAGAGACTTGATGAGGTTATTGAACTGTCTCTTTAACTAGTGTGTGGCAGGGCACAGGAAGTTGTTCCTGTGGCACCAACACCAATTGAAGTGGAAGCTTATGATATTGATCATGAGACTTCGGATCATGTCACTCCCAAACCTCGTAGGACGACAAGGATGCATACTACTTCAGAATGGTACGTAATCCTGTCTTGGAAGTCATGTTGCTAGACAACAATGAACCTACGAGCTATGGAGAAGCGATGGTGGGCCCGGATTCCGATAAATGGCTCAAGGCCATAAAACCCGAGAGAGGATCCATGTATGAAAACAAAGTGTAGACTTTGGAAGAACTACTTGATGGTCGTAAGGCTGTTAGGTACATATGGATTTTGAAAGGAAGACAGACAATGATGGTAAGTGTCACCATTGAGAAAGCTCGACTTGTCGTTAAGATGTTTTTCGACAAGTTCAAGGAGTTGACTACGATGAGACTTTCTCACTCGTAGCGATGCTAAGAGTCTGTTGGAATTATATTAGCAATTACTGCATTATTTATGAAATCTTGCAGATAGGATGTCAAAACATTGTTTCCTCGACGATTCTTGAGGAAAGGTTGTATGTGATACAACCGGAAGGTTTTGTCTATCTTGAAATATGCTAATAAGTATGCAAAGCTCCAGCAATCCTTCTGAGGACTGGAGTGAGCATCTCGGAGTTGGAATGTATGCTTTGATGATGATCAAAGATTTTGGGTGTATACAAAGTTTATGAGAAACTTGTATTTCCAAAGAAGTGAGTGGGAGCACTATAGAATTTCTGATGAGTATATGTTGTTGACATATTAATGATCAGAAATGACGTAGAATTTCTGGAAAGCATATAGGGTTATTTGGAAAGTGTTTTCAATGGAAAACCTGGATTAAGCTACTTGAACATTGAGCATCAAGATCTATAAGGATAGATCAAAACTCTTAATAGTACTTCCAAATGAGCACATGCCTTGACGTGATCTTGAAGGTGTTCAAGATGGATCAGTCAAAGAAGGAGTTCTTGCCTGAGTTGTAAGGTATGAAGTTAAGACTTAAAGCTCAACCATGACAGAATAGAGAGAAAGGAACAAAGATCGTCCCCTATGCTTAAGACATAGGCTCTACAGTATGCTATGCTGTGTACCGCACCTGAAGTGTGCTTTACCATGAGTCAGTCAAGGGGTACAAGAGTGATCCAAGAATGGATCACAGGACAGCGGTCAAAGTTATCCTTAGTAACTAGTGGACTAAGGAATTTTCTCAATTATGGAGGTGGTAAAAGAGTTCGTCGTAAAGGGTTACATCGATGCAAGCTTAACACCTATCCGGATAGCTCTGAGTAGAGATACCGGATACGTATAATGGAGCAACAATTTACAATAGCTCCAAGTAGAACGGTTATTTGGAATAGCTGCAAATAGAACGTGGTAGCTGCATCTAGGAGATGACATAGAGATTTGTAAAGCACACACGGATCTGAAAGGTTCAGACCCGTTGACTATAACTTCTCTCACAAGCATAACATGATCAAACCCAGAACTCATCGAGTGTTAATCACATGGTAAATGTGAACTAGATTATTGACTCTAGTAAACTCTTTGGGTGTTAGTCACACGGGGATGTGACCTTGAGTGTTAATCACATATCGATGTGAACTAGATTATTGACTCTAGTGCAAGTGGGAGACTGTTGGAAATATGCCCTAGAGGTAATAATAAATTGATTATTATTATATTTCCTTGTTCATGATAATCGTTTATTATCCATGCTAGAATTGTATTGATAGGAAACTCAGATACATGTGTGGATACATAGACAACACCATGTCCCTAGTAAGCCTCTAGTTGACTAGCTCGTTAATCAATAGATGGTTACGGTTTCCTAACCATGGACATTGGATGTCGTTGATAACGGGATCACATCATTAGGAGAATGATGTGATGGACAAGACCCAATCCTAAGCCTAGCACAAGATCATGTAGTTCATATGCTAAAGCTTTTCTAATGTCAAGTATCATTTCCTTAGACCATGAGATTGTGCAACTCCCGGATACCGTAGGAGTGCTTTGGGTGTGCCAAACATCACAACGTAACTAGGTGTCTATAAAGGTACACTACGGGTATCTCCGAAAGTGTCTGTTGGGTTGGCACGAATCGAGATTGGGATTTTGTCACTCCGTGTAAACGGAGAGGTATCTCTGGGCCCACTCGGTAGGACATCATCATAATGTGCACAATGTGACCAAGGGGTTGATCACGGGATGATGTGTTACGGAATGAGTAAAGAGACTTGCCGGTAACGAGATTGAACAAGGTATCGGTATACCGACGATCGAATCTCGGGCAAGTACCATACCGCTAGACAAAGGGAATTGTATACGGGATTGATTGAGTCCTTGACATCGTGGTTCATCCGATGAGATCATCGTGTAACATGTGGGAGCCAACATGGGTATCCAGATCCCGCTGTTGGTTATTGACCGGAGAACATCTCGGTCATGACTACATGTCTCCCGAACCCGTAGGGTCTACACACTTAAGGTTCGATGACGCTAGGGTTATAAAGGAAGTTTGTATGTGGTTACCGAATGTTGTTCGGAGTCCCGGATGAGATCCCGGACGTCACGAGGAGTTCCGGAATGGTCCGGAGGTAAAGATTTATATATAGGAAGTCCTGTTTCGGCCATCGGGACAAGTTTCGTGGTCATCGATATTGTACCGGGACCACCGGAAGGGTCCCGGGGGCCCACCGGGTGGGGCCACCTGCCCCGGGGGGGCACATGGGCTGTAGGGGGTGCGCCTTGGCCTACATGGGCCAAGGGCACCAGCCCCTAGAGGCCCATGCGCCAAGATATAGGAAAAAGGGGAGAGTCATAAAGGGGGAAGGCACCTCCGAGGTGCCTTGGGGAGGATGGACTCCTCCCCCCCTCTTAGCCGCACCCCTTCCTTGGAGGAAGGGGCAAGGCTGCGCCTCCCCCCTCTCCCCTGCCCCTATATATAGTGGAGGGGTGGGAGGGCATCCATACCTGAGCCCTTGGCGCCTCCCTCCCTCCTGTGACACCTCCTTCTCTCCCGTAGGTGCTTGGCGAAGCCCTGCAGGATTGCCACGCTCCTCCATCACCACCACGCCATTGTGCTGCTGCTGGATGGAGTCTTCCTCAACCTCTCCCTCTCTCCTTGCTGGATCAAGGCGTGGGAGACATCGTCGAGCTGTACGTGTGTTGAACGCGGAGGTGCCGTCCGTTCGGCACTAGGATCATCGGTGATCTGAATCACGACGAGTACGACTCCATCAACCCCGTTCACTTGAACGCTTCCGCTTAGCGATCTACAAGGGTATGTAGATGCACTCTCCTTCCCCTCGTTGCTAGTCTCTCCATAGATAGATCTTGGTGACACGTAGGAAAATTTTGAATTTCTGCTACGTTCCCCAACAAGAGGGCCCAGAGATACCTCTCCGACAATCGGAGTGACAAAACCTAATATCGAAATACGCCAACCCAACATGTACCTTCGGAGACACCTGTAGTACTCCTTTATAATCACCCAGTTACATTGTGACGTTTGGTAGCACCCAAAATGTTCGTCCGGTAAACGGGAGTTGCATAATCTCATAGTTACAGGAACAAGTATAAGTCATGAAGAAAGCAATAGCAACATACTAAACGATCAAGTGCTAAGCTAACGGAACGGGTCAAGTCAATCACATCATTCTCCCAATGATGTGATCCCGTTAATCAAATGACAACTCTTTTGTCCATGGCTAGGAAACATAACCATCCTTGATAAACGAGCTAGTCAAGTAGAGGCATACTAGTGACACTATGTTTGTCTATGTATTCACACATGTATTATGTTTCCGGTTAATACAATTCTAGCATGAATAATAAAAATTTATCATGATATGAGGAAATAAATAATAACTTTATTATTGCCTCTAGGGCATATTTCCTTCAGTCTCCCACTTGCACTAGAGTCAATAATCTAGATTACATAGTAATGATTCTAACACCCATGGAGTCTTGGTGTTGATCATGTTTTGCTCGTGAGAGAGGCTTAGTCAACGGGTCTGCAACATTCAGATCCGTATGTATCTTGCAAATTTCTATGTCTCCCATTTGGACTTGGTCCTGGATGGAATTGAAGCGTCTCTTGATGTGCTTGGTCCTCTTGTGAAATTTGGATTCCTTTGCCAAGGCAATTGCACCAGTATTGTCACAGAAGATCTTCATTGGTCCCGATGTACTAGGTATGACACCTAGATCGGAAATGAACTCCTTCATCCAGACTCCTTCATTTGCTGCTTCCGAAGCAGCTATGTACTCCTCTTCACATGTAGATCCCGCCACGACGCTTTGTTTAGAACTGCACCAACTTACAGCTCCACCGTTTAATAAAAACACGTATCCGGTTTGCAATTTAGAATCGTCCGGATCAGTGTCAAAGCTTGCATCGATGTAACCATTTACGACTAGCTCTTTGTCACCTCCATATACGAGAAACATATCCTTAGTCCTTTTCAGGTATTTCAGGATGTTCTTGACCGCTGTCCAGTGACCCACTCCTGGATTACTTTGGTACCTTCCTGCCAAGCTTATTGCTAAGCATACATCAGGTCTGGTACACAGCATTGCATACATGATAGAGCCTATGGCTGAAGCATAGGGAACATCTTTTATTTGCTCTCTATCTTCTGATGTGGTCGGGCATTGAGTCTGACTCAACTTCACACCTTGTAGCACGGGCAAGAACCCTTTCTTTGCCTGATCCATTTTGAACTTTTTCAAAATTTTATCAAGGTATGTGCTTTGTGAAAGTCCTATTAAGCGTCTTGATCTATCTCTATAAATCTTGATGCCCAATATGTAAGCAGCTTCACCGAGGTCTTTCATTGAAAAACTTTTATTCAAGTATCCCTTTATGCTATCCAAAAATTCTATATCATTTCCAATTAATAATATGTCATCTACATATAATATCAGAAATGCTATAGAGCTCCCACTCACTTTCTTGTAAATACAGGCTTCTCCAAAAGTCTGTATAAAACCATATGCTTTGATCACACTGTCAAAGCGTTTATTCCAACTCCGAGATGCTTGCACCAGTCCATAAATGGATCGCTGGAGCTTGCACACTTTGTTAGCACCTTTTGGATCAACAAAACCTTCTGGTTGCATCATATACAACTCTTCTTCCAGAAATCCATTCAAGAATGCAGTTTTGACATCCATTTGCCAAATTTCATAATCATAAAATGCAGCAATAGCTAACATGATTCGGACAGACTTAAGCATCGCTGCGAGAGAGAAAGTCTCATCATAGTCAACCCCTTGAACTTGTCGAAAACCTTTCGCAACAAGCCGATCTTTATAGACAGTTATATTACCATCAGCGTCAGTCTTGTTCTTAAAGATCTATTCTCAATGGCTTGCCGATCATCGGGCAAGTCAACCAAAGTCCATACTTCGTAGTTCGTAGGTTCATCATGGTCAAGTAACATGACTTCCAGAATAGGATTACCGTACCACTCTGGTGCGGATCTTACTCTGGTAGATCTACGAGGTTCAGTAGAAACTTGATCTGAAGTTTCATGATCAATATCATTAGCTTCCTCACTAATTGGTGTAGGTGTCACAGGAACCGGTTTCTGTGATGAACTACTTTCCAATAAGGGAGTAGATACAGTTATCTCATCAAGTTCTACTTTCCTCCCACTCACTTCTTTCGAGAGAAACTCCTTCTCTAGAAAGGATCCATTCTTAGCAACGAATGTTTTGCCTTCAGATCCGTGATAGAAGGTGTACCCAACTGTCTCCTCTGGGTATCCTATGAAGACACATTTCTCCGATTTAGGTTCGAGCTTATCTGGTTGAAGTTTCTTCACATAAGCATCGCAGCCCCAAACTTTAAGAAACGACAACTTTGGTTTCTTGCCAAACCACAGTTCATAAGGCGTTGTATCAATGGATTTTGATGGTGCCCTATTCAACGTGAATGCGGCCGTCTCTAAAGCATAACCCCAGAACGATAGCGGTAAATCAGTAAGAGACATCATAGATCGCACCATATCTAGTAATGTACGATTACGACGTTCGGACACACCATTTCTCTGTGGTGTTCCAGGTGGCTTGAGTTGCAAAACTATTCCGCATTGTTTCAAATGTAAACCAAACTCGTAACTCAAATATTCTCCTCCACGATCAGATCGTAGAAACTTTATTTTCTTGTTATGATGATTTTCCACTTCACTCTGAAATTCTTTGAACTTTTCAAATATTTCAGACTTGTGTTTCATTAAGTAGATATACCCATATCTGCTTAAATCATCTGTGAAGGTGAGAAAATAATGATATCCGCCACAAGCTTCAACATTCATCGGACCACATACATCTGTATGTATGACTTCCAACAAATCTGTTGCTCTCTCCATAGTACCGGAGAACAGTGTTTTAGTCATCTTGCCCATGAGGCACGGTTCGCAAGTACCAAGTGATTCATAATCAAGTGATTCCAAAAGTCCATTAGTATGGAGTTTCTTCATGCGCTTTACACCGATATGACCTAAACGGCAGTGCCACAAATAAGTTGCACTATCATTATCAATTCTGCATCTTTTGGCTTCGACATTATGAATATGTGTGTCACTACTATCGAGATTCAATAAAAATAGACCACTCTTCAAGGGTGCATGACCATAAAAGATATTACTCATATAAATAGAACGACCATTATTCTCTGATTTAAATGAATAACCGTCTCGCATCAAACCAGATCCAGATATAATGTTCATGCTCAACGCTGGCACCAAATAACAATTATTCAGGTCTAAAACTAATCCCGAAGGTAGCTGTAGAGGTAGCGTGCCGACCGCGATCACATCAACTTTGGAACCGTTTCCCACGTGCATCGTCACCTTGTCCTTGGCTAGTGCTCGCTTATTCCGTAGTCCCTATTTTGAGTTGCAAATGTTAGCAACAGAACCAGTATCAAATACCCAGGTGCTACTGCGAGCTCTAGTAAGGTACACATCAATAACATGTATATCCCATATACCTTTGTTCACCTTGCCATCCTTCTTATCCGCCAAATACTTGGGGCAGTTCCGCTTCCAGTGTCCAGTCTGCTTGCAGTAGAAGCACTCAGTTTCAGGCTTAGGTCCAGACTTGGGTTTCTTCTCTTGAGCAGCAACTTGCTTGCTATTCTTCTTGATGTTCCCCTTCTTCTTCCCTTTGCCCTTTTTCTTGAAACTAGTGGTCTTGTTGACCATCAACACTTGATGCTCCTTCTTGATTTCTACCTCCGCAGCTTTTAGCATCGCGAAGAGCTCGAGAATTGTCTTGTTCATCCCTTGCATATTATAGTTCATCACGAAGCTCTTGTAGCTTGGTGGTAGTGATTGGAGAATTCTGTCAATGACGCTATCATCCGGAAGATTAACTCCTAGTTGAATCAAGTGATTATTATACCCAGACATTTTGAGTATATGCTCACTGATAGAACTATTCTCCTCCATCTTGCAGCTGTAGAACTTATTGGAGACTTCATATCTCTCAATCCGGGCATTTGCTTGAAATATTAACTTCAACTCCTGGAACATCTCATATGCTCCATGACGTTCAAAACGTCATTGAAGACCCGGTTCTATGCCGTAAAGCATGGCACATTGAACTATCGAGTAGTCATCAGCTTTGCTCTGCCAGACGTTCTTAACGTCGTCAGTTGCATCAGCAGCAGGCCTGGCACCCAGCTGTGCTTCCAGGACGTAATTCTTCTATGCAGCAATGAGGATAATCCTCAGGTTACAGACCCAGTCCGTGTAATTGCTACCATCATCTTTCAACTTTGCTTTCTCAAGGAACGCATTAAAATTCAACGGAACAACAGCACGAGCCATCTATCTACAACAAACATAGACAAGCAAAATACTATCAGGTACTAAGTTTATGATAAATTTAAGTTCAATTAATCATATTACTTAAGAACTCCAACTTAGACAGACATCTCTCTAGTCATCTAAGTGATCACGTGATCCAAATCAACTAAACCATAACCGATCATTACGTGAGATGGAGTAGTTTTCAATGGTGAGCATCACTATGTTGATCATATCTACTATATGATTCACGCTCGACCTTTCGGTCTCCGTGTTCCGAGGCCATATCTGCATATGCTAGGCTCGTCAAGTTTAACCTGAGTATTCTGCGTGTGCAAAACTGGCTTGCACCCGTTGTAGATGGACGTAGAGCTTATCACACCTGATCATCACGTGGTGTCTGGGCACGACGAACTTTGGCAACGGTGCATACTCAGGGAGAACACTTCTTGATAATTTTTAGTGAGAGATCATCTTAAAATGCTACCGTCAATCAAAGCAAGATAAGATGCATAAAGGATAAACATCACATGCAATCAATATAAGTGATATGATATGGCCATCATCATTTTGTGCTTGTGATCTCCATCTCTGAAGAACCGTCGTGATCACCATCGTCACCGGCGTGACACCTTGATCTCCATCGTAGCATAGTTGTCGTTTACGCCATCTATTGCTTCTACGACTATCGCTACCGCTTAGTGATAAAGTAAAGCAATTACAGGGCGTTTGCATTTCATACAATAAAGCGACAACCATATGGCTCCTGCCAGTTGCCGATAACTTCGGTTACAAAACATGATCATCTCATACAATAAAATATAGCATCACGTCTTGACCATATCACATCACAACAAGCCTTGCAAAAACAAGTTAGACATCCTCTACTTTGTTGTTGCAAGTTTTACGTGGCTGCTACGGGCTTAGCAAGAACCGTTCTTACCTACGCATCAAAACCACAACGATAGTTCGTCAAGTTAGTGCTGTTTTAACCTTCGCAAGGACCGGGCGTAGCCACACTCGATTCAGCTAAAGTGAGAGAGATAAACACCCACCAGCCACCTTTAAGCACGAGTGTTCGTAACGGTGAAACCAGTCTCGCGTAAGCGTACGCGTAATGTCGGTCCGAGCTGCTTCATCTCACAATACCGCCGAACCAAAGTTTGACATGCTGGTAAGAAGTATGACTTGTATTGCCCACAACTCTCTTGTGTTCTACTCGTGCATATGACATCTACGCATAAAACCAGGCTCGGATGCCACTATTGGGGAACGTAGTAATTTCAAAATAATTCGTATGCACACACAAGATCATGGTGATGACATAGCAACGAGAGGGGAGACTGTTGTCCACGTACCCTCGTAGACCGTAAGCGGAAGCTTTATGACAACGCGGTTGATGTAGTCGTACATCTTCACGATCCGACCGATCCAAGTACCGAACGTACGACACCTCCGAGTTCAGCACACGTTCAGCTCGATGACGTCCCCCGGGCTCCGATCCAGCAAAGCGTCGGGGATGAGTTCCATCAGCACGACGGCGTGGTGACGATGATGATGTTCTACCGACGCAGGGCTTCGCCTAAACTCCGCGACGATATGACCGAGGTGGAATATGGTGGAGGGGGCACCACACAAGGCTAAGGAACGATCCGTAGATCAACTTATGTGTCATGGGGTGCCCCCTGCCCCCGTATATAAAGGAGCAAGGGGGAGGGGGCCGGCCAAGGGGAGGAGGCGCGTCCAAGGGGGAGAATCCTACTCCAAGTAGGATTCCCCCTCTTTCCTAGTCTAAGTAGGAGAGGGGAAGGAAGGGAAGGAGAAGGAGAAGGAAGGAGAGGGAGGAAAAGGAGGAATGGGGGGCCGGCCCCCTAGTCCAATTCGGTTTGGGCTACGGGGGCCGCGCGCCCTGCCTCCTCTCTTCCACCACTTGGCCCATGAGGCCCATTGCTTCTTCCTCGTATTCCCGTAACTCCCCGGTACCCCCGAAAATACCCAAACCACTAGGAACCCTTCCGATGTCCGAATATAGACGTACAATATATCGATCTTTACGTCTCGACCATTTCGAGACTCCTCGTCATGTCCCCGATCTCATCCGGGACTCCAAACTCCTTAGGTACGACAAAACTCATAAACACATAATATAACTATCATCGAAACCTTAAGCGTGCGGACCCTACGGGTTTGAGAACTATGTAGACATGACCTAGAACTATTCTCGGTCAATAACCAATAGCGAAACCTGGATGCTCATATTGGCTCCTACATATTCTACGAAGATTTTTATCGGTCAAACCGCATAACAACATACGTTGTTCCCTTTGTCATCGGTATGTTACTTGCCCGAGATTCGATCGTCGGTATCCAATACCTAGTTCAATCTCGTTACCGGCAAGTCTTTTTACTCGTTACGTAATGCATCATTCCGTAACTAACTCATTATCTACATTGCTTGCAAGGCTTATAGTGATGTGCATTACCGAGAGGGCCCAGAGATACCTCTCCGACAATCGGAGTGACCAAACCTAATCTCGAAATACGCCAACCCAACATGTACCTTCGGAGACACCTGTAGTACTCCTTTATAATCACCCAGCTACGTTGTGACGTTTGGTAGCACCCAAAGTGTTCCTCCGGTAAACGGGAGTTGCATAATCTCATAGTTTCAGGAACATGTATAAGTCATGAAGAAAGCAATAGCAACATACTAAACGATCAAGTGCTAAGCTAACGGAACGGGTCAAGTCAATCACATCATTCTCCCAATGATGTGATCCCGTTAATCAAATGACAACTCTTTTGTCCATGGCTAGGAAACATAACCATCTTTGATAAACGAGCTAGTCAAGTAGAGGCATACTAGTGACACTATGTTTGTCTATGTATTCACACATGTATTATGTTTCCGGTTAATACAATTATAGCATGAATAATAAACATTTATCATGATATGAGGAAATAAATAATAACTTTATTATTGCCTCTAGGGCATATTTCCTTCATCTACACCATCTATTCTTGATCTCTCATGAAGGCTCTATCACACACACGATGACTCGCTTCCCTTGCGTCTCCGTACATATGCCACTTTCGAACAACATCAACCTTGTCTCCCTATCTATACGCCACTTCCGCACACAAATGACCCCTCTCTCTCCCCCTCTCTCCCTCTCTCTCTCCATCGATAGCTCTCTCTCTCTCTCTCTCTTGCTCGCTCTCACACCCCTCTCCCACACACACTCCATGTCTCTTCCAAATAGTCTGCTCCTCGCCCGCACCCATGCTATCCTGCTACTACACATGCCTTTCTCTCTCTTTGACACACATGTCAGACAATTCCCCTTCCCTACTAGGTTTACACCATTAGTGGTCTCTCTTCTCCACATACACACACTCCCTCACGCGTGCACACACACACACACACAAACACACACCGACATGCACGAACACCCATCTATCTGGATCCTTATTTTAAGACACACACCCTTGCATATTTTCTCCAGCTCTACATATGTATATATCCCTCCCTCTCTCTAGCTCACATGCAGACCAAAATTCTCCATATCTCTAACTCACACATCTCTCCCCATGTTCGCATGTGTATCTCACACACTCACTCTCTGATTATGTCTATGTGTGTCCATGTTACACAACACAAAGCCCCATGCACATGTCTCTCTCTATCCTCCGCACACAGAGACACAAATAATCTCTTATCATTGCCTCAGTCTCTACACATATCACACATGCACGCATTGTCTCTCTCTTGCACACATGCTCAACCAAGGTTTTCTCATGAATAACTTACCATCTATTCATCAACAGTCATGGCAGTACAACGAACACAAGGCGTGAAAAAGAATAAATCTACATGTGCGTAGACCACCTAGTATGACTACTAGGACTAGAGCGAGTCGAAAGCACACTGCTTTCACCCCCTCTTTATCGACGACGGGAAAACCTTTGTTTTACACAATCGAGAAGTCATCGTGCTAAAGCCCCACATGCTCAGCCGTTGAATAGAATGTAGATCCAAGTTTATGGAAACAAGTATCAATAATACATTTGTATCTCCATACTTACATCTCTTGTTATAAAAAAACGAGTTGGTGATGATGGTATGCCTTCCATCTTGCAATATGGACCGTCCGATCCATATCTGACGTATAGAAATTAAACTGAAAGATACCCGCACCTCACTCCATATTTGCAGACAAGGCCTTCCCTCTTTCATCCTCATCTCCCACAACGTCATTGTTGAGCAATTAAAAAATGAAGCCTCCGGAACAACTGGCATGGTGGTCGCTTCCTGCGTCGTCCATCCCCATGCCTCCGCTCAGTCCAGCCATCAATCATCACCACACCCCACTCCTCCTCACCTTATCTCTCCTCTTTCTCGAGATATCATTAGTTTTTACAAATGGGATTACTCCCGCATGGGTCAATCACAACAGGTGTTTTATAAAAAATGCATCTTGATGTTTCGTGCAATGCACGGGCATCTTGCTAGTACTCTTACAAATGTCTTAGTTGGTGATGATGGTGTGTCTACCATCCGTCAATTCTGACCATTAGATCTACATATAACGACTCTGAGGTAAGTTGTTACATTTTCTCAAGAACATCCCACTTCTCTACCAATTTGCAGAAAAACCCTTAATTGGTATCTTAAAACCAACCACATCCCTCCCTCACCTAACCAAAACAGCCCAAGGAATATATTCTGATTGAAACATAATATATTTCTAGTGATATATGTTTATCAAAATTAGAGTGTTCTCTATCAAGTTTGTGAATAAGTATTAATCTAATTATGATCCGTTGCAACACACGTGCACGTTGCTAGTATTTCCAACCATGCAAAAAAAGCTAGTATTTCCATAGTTTCGAGTTTTCCATCAAGATATTAGTCACTCATGGTTGATATTTAGTTTCAATTACATACACATAGGCACTTTGTAACTAGCCGTGCTTATTGGCTTCCAAAGCTTAACTTTCACTCCTACTTACAATATGTAGAGTATTTAACAAAAAAATACCACTTTCAACCAGCCCTAGGAAGAAACTATTATACAAAAAATAGCAAAAACATACCCAAAATTTCTTAAGCCGCGCCAAAAAACAACTACCTAGTGCCGATTAGGCTCGTTTAAACCCGTTCATGACAGGGTTGGCCCACACGTCCGTTCTAACGAGGTAGCTTAAACAAACACATTTTGTTTGACCGTTGACACGAGGGACCCGCATCTAATCTTCTATCCTATTCTTCCTCCTCTAATCATTATTTTTCCTGAACATTACTTCAAACAGTTATTAGGCCTATTCGCCGGTGGCGCCGGTGATGAGCGAGTCGGCCGTCGCTCCGGCGGACGGGCCGGATGCCGCACTGGCATCCGCATGGGTTGGCCGGCTAGCCCGAGCGTGGCTCACACGCGAGCAAGCCGCCGCGCTAGCCTTTGCTCGGGCCAGATGGCTGGCCTTGGCGTGGCATGTGCGAGCAAGTCACCGCACCACCGTGCCAACCTAGCTAGCAAACCTTGCAGACAAGCAGCTGGATGCATCCAGCAGGGTGTGTGCTATCTTGACTAGCTAGCAGCCACGAGCCCCGGATGAAGCTGGCATCCAGGCTGTCGCAAGATGGGCTCCACACCGCCGGTGCTTTTGACCTCGCCTTCTGCCAATGGCGGTAGCTGTGTCCCATGGTCGAGGATGACTAGGTGGACGGGTCGGAGGTAGGAGGTCACTCAGGGATTTTTGTCTAGACTAACATGTAGGTCCCATAAGTCATAATGCCTAACTTGCCGGTCAAACAGAAGGCCTTGACTTAAGGGGCGACATGGGTTGAAATGTGCCTATAAATAGCAGTTGGTAGTTTATTGCGATGGATTAAGAAAATTTCGATATGTTTTTGCTAATTTTTGTAGAGTAGTCGTTTCTTGGTAGCGCCGGTTGGTAAGTGGTAGTTTCTTGGTATTAGTGCTTTATTGTAAGGAACAATGTACTAGCGACAAAAGGCGATTCTAGGTTGCGTTGTACTCCAACGAGTACTACTAGTGGTCGCGGGAGTGTATATAGCTCGTTTTGTGGATTCGATCCCGGCAGAACGCACGATGAATTTTTTTTAAATAGTAACCTCGTTGTGAGCCAATATTCTACACTGGTAGTTTGACTTTTGAAGTCGAACGGATGTGTCGCACCCCAATCTGGGTGCACTGGATAACCCATCCACGTGAACGGGTTTTCCCTCCCATCATCTCGTGGCTCGCATACTAGGGTAGTATATCAATTCACACCATGCAAAGTTTCTTGCCTGCATGCTCTCCCTAGTCGCACCTCGCCTTCAGCTTCCTCATCAGCTATCATATTTAAACTAGCACCTCCCAATTAAGCCCCAGGAGCCGAAAAAAGCCTGGTGCGACATTGGGAACTATGCAATATGGCTCTATATGTAAAATGCTACTCTAGTACTCTGTAGCTTGTGGAGTTGCACACATGGACTTCGCTCCATTATAGGCTCTATAAAATAAATTCCTCTTGACGTGTTTTTTTGTTTTGAAATGGAGGCAAAAGCGTTGCCTCTCCTTATTCATAAAGAAGCAACTAAAACAAAGTTTGACGAGATCCATTACACCTCCACAAATGGAAGCGAAAAGCCTAGTCTTGTTGTATCAAAGTACTCAAATGTTCTGCCCCTGCAGTAACCGTCGCAGATAAACAGGCTGCTAGTGTGTGCGTGAGAGGAGCGGCTAAGTAGGCCAGCTACGCGCTTGAATAGAGCATGGAGAGTATGCACTACGCAGGTGTACTTTCCCTGCATTGATAGTACAGTGATGGTTCTAGAGAACAGTAGTACCCTCCACTTGCAACTGTAGCTCCTTGGCCTTGAGATTCAAGAGTTCAAAACTGGTGCACTATAGAAGTACAGTACATCGCACTACTAGTTGTGAAAGTAGTAGTAGTACTATTACAGTACTACGTAGTAAATAATAGCTTCACCATCATAGGGCACTAGACACTACCACTATGCGTGCCCGCATAACTTCCTTAACAAAGGGACGAGGCGCTGCGGTTATTCTCTTATCTCCTCCTCGCCAGTTCCCCTCCCTCGAAGAGACCAAGGCAGTTCGTCATTGCTCCCATGGATTTGCCAGGCGGTTCTCCTCCTCATTGGGGATGGGAGACCTTGGACGACGATTGTCGGTGTCAAAACCGGCGGATCTCGGGTAGGGGGTCCCGATCTGTGCGTCTAAGGCTAACGGTAACAGGAGGCAGGGGACACGATGTTTTACCCAGGTTCAGGCCCTCTCGATGGAGATAAAACCCTACTTCCTGCTTGATTGATCTTGATGATATGAGTATTACAAGAGTTGATCTACCACGATTATGATTGTTTATGTCCTATGGACTAAACCCTCCGGTTTATATAGACACCAGAGGAGGCTAGGGTTACACAAAGTAGGCTACAAAGAAGGAGATCTAATATCCGAATCGCCAAGCTTGTCTTCCGCGCAAAGGAGAGTCCCATCCGGACACGGGACAAAGTCTTGAGTCTTGTATCTTCACGGTCCAACAGTCCGGCCAAAGTATATAGTCCGGCTGTCCGGATACCCCCTAATCCAGGACTCCCTTAGTAGCCCCTAAACCAGGTTTCAATGACGATGAATCCAGCGCATAGATTGTCATCGGCATTGCAAGGCGGGTTCCATCTCCGAATACTCCAAAGCAGATTAAGGATTGTGTCCGGCTCTATGAGATAATTTCCGCACACCACCCTAGAGAGCATAACACTTTACAAATCTAATCTGTTGACAATTTTTTTTACAGTGTGCCCTTACGCCACGGCCTGGCTCAATACGAACCGGTTTTGCTCAGCCTGCCTCAACACGCGTTGCGAGGCGATTTTATTGGCACGCCTTGTCGAAGCAGAGATCGTGTTCCCCTTATTGCGGGATCCTCCATCAATACGGGCGCAGGCAACCCCACGACGCCTGTTGGTATGACTCCGTGTTTTTAGGCAAGTCCCAAGCGGTTACGCTGAGGAGGCTTGATATTCACCCCCCCCCCCTTTATAGAGGGGCCGAGGCCTATCCCTCTTTCCTACCACACTTGCACCTTTCTGCATCTCGAGTTCCAACACCCGAAGCCCAAGCTTAGGCACTTCGGATCTTCAATCATGTCCGGATCCAAGCTTCAAGGCCGGTACAGAGGAGGACATTGCGAAGCTTAGGGAGGTCAGATATCTGACCGGAGACATCAAGCACAGGCTTCCTGCTCCCGGGCAGGTCATCCCTACTCCCGAGCCCAACAAGAGCATCATATTTGTTTCTCACTTCCTCCGTGGCTTAGGCTTCACCCTTGATCCCTTTGTGAGAGGGCTCATGTTTTATTACAGGCTAGATTTTCATGATCTAGCTCCGGACTCCATCCTTCACATCTCGTCGTTCATCGACGTGTGCGAAGCCTTCCTCCACATCACTCCGGACTTTGGCTTATGGATCAAGACCTTCAATGTAAAGCCGAAGGTGATTGAGGGGCGACATGCGGAGTGCGGAGGCGCTGCAATAAGCAGAAACGCCGATGCCCCATGGCCAGAGGGCTTCTTCCCGAAGGTGTCCGATCTATGGCAGTGGAGGTGATTTTACATCACGGCTCCGAGAGGCACAAAGTGGGTGGCTGCCCCCGACTTCCGCTCGGGCCCTCCACCTCAACTGGCGTCATGGGACAACATGGGACTGGATTGGGGGCCTGCTAATGACGTACCAACATTGCAGAGCCGCATTCGAGAGCTTCTTGAGAGGGACATTAGTCTTGTTAGCGTAATTCAGGTAATGCTAGTACGACGGATCTTGCCGTGCAAACGTCGGCCTCTCCGGATGTGGGAGTTCAACCCAGAAGCTCCGCGGACTATTCAGCACTTCTTCGGCATGATGCTCGAAGGGATGTGTAAGTTATTCTTCGGACCACAAGTAAAGTGTCCGGACACCATCGAGGATGCGGGCCTGAGCTGCAACCGCCCAGATACCCAAGTAAGTAACCCAGAAACCGAACACTTCGTTTATATTTATCATAACATTATTCTGAAAAACCATCCACGTCCAGGATTGGCTCAGCAAGCTGGAGATAATCAGGTGTCCGGCACCGCTTCCCGATGTCTCGCCTAGTCCTGCCATAGCCAGGATGCTTAGTCGTGTGCTAAGTCAAGTGCCCTCGAGGAAAGACGGAGGGAAGAACAGAGAAGCAGAGCTTCACACATTGCACATCCAAACCGGGGGAATTACTATCTCCACAGAGGAGGATAGTCGGGGAGGGGAATCTATGGTCTCCTCCCCCCGCGGGAAGTAGAGGGCTGCCTCCGAAGACTTGGAGACGGAGGTGCCTAGACAATGGAAGAAAACTTCACCAGGGGGCCCTGCCCCGGAGGGTGTCCTCACCGCGCCATGCCTGCAAACGGGGCAGCCCTCAGCCGAGCTATAAGTTAATCATAAATACAAAGCTACCGCTTCCTCCTCCGAGAACAATAACCAGGATCCATTCTTTGCAGGCCGGCTAGCAGCTCTTCTCGACAGAGTTCGTCTTCAGGGGATCTTCTTCCGGAGATGATGGAGAGTGAAACCCCACCTGCCTCTCCGCCTCATGGGGCAGGCGACCCCGAGGTGTTGTCACGGAGGAGTCCAGATTTGCCGAGGCCAGAAGCTAATACTTCGGCCGCCCTGAGCCCAGAGCGTTCGGCTCCCACGGGGGGCGATAAGAAGGGTCCGGCACAGTTCGGCGACCGCCGGACACGCTGACGGGCCTTCTGGAGCAAGCTGCTCTCTAGGAGGATCACCGTTCATTAATGAGCATGGTGCTTGAGAAGATTTCATCCTCCACAAGCGGGTTGAATGAAGCTTTTACGAGCCTGATCAAAGGCTTTGAAGTATATAATGAAATACGTAATTTTTTGGTTGTGGCGCACGCGCTAGGTGTGCTCCATATAGATAGTAGCCCCTGAGACTCTGGTTGCCAGCCCTAGGCGGCAAACGGAGGATCACACTCTTAAGTAATGATCGCACTGTATTCATGTGTAGGTGGCTAAGGGTCCGGCGGCCGACCAGACCGCTGAAGTTGCTGAACTGAGGCGACAGATTGAAGTTGTGGATGCCGACATCACGCTTGTGAACGAGCGGCTTAACGAGTCATAGAGTATGTGCTCTATTTTCCTTGTTTTTATAGGAAATATTAAGAGGAGCATAATGTTAATGTGATATGCTTCGACTACAGGCGAAGCTGCTTCCGTGGAGGCCCTGAGGGCGGAGCTTGCCCTAGCCAAGGAACAAGCCCGGGCTAGCAATGCGGCTGCCCTAAAGGCGGTCAAAGATTTGAGAGCCGAACAGGCTGCTCATCGCCGAAGCAAAGATAAAATAGCCGAGATGGCTGTGGAGCTGAAAAAAGCCGCCGGCCGGTATGAGCTCCTTGAAAAGGAGAATCAGGCAAAGTCGACTGACCTGAAGAAGGCCCTTGATGCGGCCAAGGAGACGCGTTTCGAAATTAGGGATGCGCGGGAGGAGCTTCGACATGCCGGACAAATCGCGGCTGGAAGCCCCTTTTTGTTGCGAATGAAGTTCTTGGATCCAAAGTACACTCCTCTGGATCAGCGCTGGAGCACTGCAGACGCGTATGCAGATCTGACAAAAAGTACGACTGATGCGACCAAGTTTTTCGAGGATCAAAAAGATAGTGAAGTAGAAAGGTTGTTCTGGTCGCAATTCAGTGCTCCAACGCGCCCGTTGCCATTGCCTGAAAGGATGGCCGCTGTGGCCGAGCTCCATTGGTCGTCCGATCTTGCAATGAGGTCTGTAATAGACCATCTATGGTCGAAGGGGCCGAAGCCGGATAGTTTTTTTGGTTTAGTGCAACAATCCCTTGGCTCCGTATCATGAATCGATGCCATGAAGAGGTCGGCGTGCATAGAGGGTGCGCGGATGGCTCTCGCCCATGTTAAAACATATTGGGCAGATATGGAGGCCACCATCATTGCAACCCAGAATCCAGTGGGGAGCCAGGATCCGGCCGAGCACTACTTGGAGCAGGTAACAAAAGGTGCTCGTTTAATAGAGGCTCAGTGCTCGAAGAATGTCATGTTTGAGTGACAAATCGTTTCATTGTAAAAACAATTGTATTTTAATTATAGAGGCTATGTTTATACTTTCGCCCGAAAGTGTTATTGTGCCTCCTGTGCGGCCGTTTGGTGCGTATATAACCTGAAAGTTAGCAGTCGTTGGCTTCAGCCCCCACGCATACAATGCGGGGGTGTTCGCAAAAATGTGAGTAATCACACTTGATCCAACGTCTTGGTCCATTAAGGAGGCGATCGCACGTGGAACTAGGCAACCGGACTATATAGCTTTAACGCTTTCACTTAGCCATAGGAGTTTGATGGTGGGGCTACTATGTAGCCCCTGGTACCTTCGCGTGCATCCGGATACGGGCGCGTGTGTACATGACTGGGAAACGGTCCTTCGTTAATGCGGAGGAATCCTAACGATTCCGATGAGTCCTTGAGTGGTTGACCAGTCTCTCGCTATATCATGACAGTCAGTTTTCAGCTTTCTCTACTGAGGTGCTCATCCGGAATAACCAGGGTACAATCGCAGTAGTTCTCCTTTGGCTGCCTTAGCCGATAGAAGCGGAACGTAAGGCAGCAAACCTAGGAGCCGGGCAAACCCAACATTTGACCAAAGACATGATTCGGAGCTGATGCATATAAGGCCTAACTCGCGATGCCGAACACTCCCGAAGGTATCCAGACTTTATAACATATACTGGGCTGAGTAGCGCCCTTGATTATGAACCATGTATTTCCAGGTACGTGCATTAGTCTGTCGTGGCGAAATGCCAATAACGCCAGTATCCCCTATGGGTGTATTGAGTACCCATGGGATGTCAAGCAACAAGAGACAATAAAGAAGGTTTACACAGGGGCTTAATCTAAAGAGAAACCTTTGAGCGGGGCCCTGCTGCACGTCTGCGCCTTTGTCTCCATTGTGCCGTGTCCTGGGAGGGTATCGCACGAATGGTGTCTGTAAAAAGGAAAACTCATGTAAAAGAGTATGACGTAAGAGTGCAAAGAGTTGGTTATTATCAGTGGATAGTAGAAGTGTAAGACATTGGCCTGTTAATAAGGTCAAGCCAAAAGGTGGGCGTTATTGCATGTTTGCAGCCCCTGGTGCCCTCTATGGGATTACATGTATAGCACCCAGCTCAGGTTTATCTGGGCTATTACCGACGGTGGTGTGCCGGACTCGTCTAACCGTGTCTTGTGGTCTTAACGACTGATCATGCATTCTGATCGGAGAGGCCGCTTAGTGTCCGGCTGCTAGAGCCGCCGCATACTCTTCCGCACGTAATAAATGCTCTGTATTTCTGCTAAAGGTGATGACGCCACGTGGACCGGGCATCTTGAGTTTAAGGTAGGCGTAGTGCGGTACTGCGTTGAAGCAAGCGAAGGCCGTTCTTTCGAGCAATGCATGATAACCACTTCGGAGGGGAGCGATGGTGAAGAGTAATTCTTCGCTTATGAAGTTGTCTGGAGAACCAAATGTCACCTCTAATACGAGGGAACCCCTGCAGCGGGCATCAACGCCTGGTATCACCCCTTCAAAGGTGGTGTTACTTTGGCTGATTCTGGATGGGTCTATCCCCATCCTGCGGATAGTATCCTTGTATATTAGATTGAGACTACTGCCGCCGTCCATGAGGACACGAGTCAGATGGTATCCGTCGATTATTGGGTCGAGCACCAAGGCAGCCGATCCTCCGTGCCGCATACTAGTCAGGTAGTCCCTATGATCAAATGTGATCGGGCAGGCCGACCACGGGTTGAGTTTGGGGGCGACGGGCTCTACAGCGTATGCGTCTCTGAGCGCGCGTTTGCGCCTTCTCTTGGGTATGTGAGTCGCGTAGATCATGTTTACTGTTTTTACCTCTGGTGGGAAATTTTTCTGTCCCCCAGTGTTCGGCTGGCGAGGCTCATCCTCGTCTTCACTTGGTGTTTCCCTTTTCCCTTGTGTTCGGGATTTAACTTGCCGGCCTGCTTAAAGACCCAACATTCTCTGTGAGTGTGGTTCGCAGGTTTTTCGGGGGTGCTATGAATTTGGCACAGTCTGTCCAGGACTTTGTTCAGGCCGGACGGTCCCTCTTTGCTGCCTTTAAATGTTTTCTTTTGGTTGACCGGGTCGAGAGCCACTGAAAATCCGGCGTTGACCGCTGTGTTGTCTAGACTTTCTTCCTTGTTTTGACGCTTGTTTTTATTGCTCCCTGGCTTCCTGTTGCCATCCCTGATTTCGGATGTGCCTGGGTTGCTGGTGCCTCTACGGGCCAACCAGCTATCTTCACCCATGCAAAAGCGGGTCATAAGGCTTGTTAAGGCTGCCATTGTCCTTAGCTTTGAAGGAAATATGCCCTAGAGGCAATAATAAAGTTATTATTTATTTCCTTATTTCATGATAAATGTTTATTATTCATGCTAGAATTGTATTAACCGGAAACATAATACATGTGTGAATACATAGACAAACATAGTGTCACTAGTATGCCTCTACTTGACTAGCTCGTTGAATCAAAGATGGTTAAGTTTCCTAGCCACAGACATGAGTTGTCATTTGATTAACGGGATCACATCATTAGGAGAATGATGTGATTGACTTGACCCATTCCGTTAGCCTAGCACTTGATCATTTAGTATATTGCTATTGCTTTCTTCATGACTTATACATGTTCCTGTAACTATGAGATTATGCAACTCCCGTTTACCGGAGGAACACTTTGGTGCTACCAAACGTCACAACGTAACTGGGTGATTATAAAGGAGTACTACAGGTGTCTCCGAAGGAACATGTTGGGTTGGCGTATTTCGAGATTAGGTTTTGTCACTCCGATTGTCGGAGAGGTATCTCTGGGCCCTCTCGGTAATGCACATCACTATAAGCCTTGCAAGCAATGTAGCTAATGAGTTAGTTACGGAATGATGCATTACGTAACGAGTAAAGAGACTTGCCGGTAACGAGATTGAACTAGGTATTGGATACCGACGATCGAATCTCGGACAAGTAACATACCGATGACAAAGGGAACAACGTATGTTGTTATGCGGTTTGACCGACAAAGATCTTCGTAGAATATGTAGGAGCCAATATGGGCATCTAGGTTCCGCTATTGGTTATTGACCGACAATAGTTCTAGGTCATGTCTACATAGTTCTCGAACCCGTAGGGTCCGCACGCTTAATGTTACGATGACAGTTTTATTATGAGTTTATAAGTTTTGATGTACCGAAGGAGTTCGGAGTCCCGGATGAGATCGGGGACATGACGAGGAGTCTCGAAATGGTCGAGACATAAAGATCGATATATTGGACGACTATATTCGGAGTTCGGAAAGGTTCCGAGTGATTCGGGTATTTTTCGGAGTACCGGAGAGTTACGGGAATTCGCCGGGGAGAAGTATTGGGCCTTATTGGGCCATACGGGAAAGAGAGAGGGGCTGCCTAGGGCAGGCCGCGCGCCCCCCATGGCCTAGTCCGAATTGGACTAGGGGGAGGGGCCACACCCCCTCCTTCCTTCCCTTCTCTCTTCCCCTTCCTTGTCTCCTACTCCTACTACTTGGATGGACTCCTAGTTGGACTAGGAAAGGGGGGATCCTACTCCCGGTGAGAGTAGGACTCCCCTAGGGCGCGCCATAGAGAGGGCCGGCCCTCCCCTCCTCCACTCCTTTATATACGGGGGCAGGGGGCACCCCATAGACACACAAGTTGATCAACGGATCGTTCCTTAGCCGTGTGCGGTGCCCCCTCCACCATATTCCACCTCGTTCATATCGTTGCGGTGCTTAGGCGAAGCCCTGCGTCGGTAGAACATCATCATCGTCACTACGCCGTCGTGCTGACGGAACTCATCATCGAGCTGAACGTGTGCAGAACTCGGAGGTGCCGTACGTTTGGTACTTGGATCGGTCGGATCGTGAAGACGTACGACTACATCAACCGCGTTGTCATAACGCTTCCGCTTACGGTCTACGAGGGTACGTAGACAATACTCTCCCCTCTCGTTGCTATGCATCACTATGATCTTGCGTGTGCGTAGGAATTTTTTTGAAATTGCTACGTTCCCTAACAGTGGCATCCGAGCCTAGGTTTTATGCGTTGATGTTATATGCACGAGTAGAACACAAGTGAGTTGTGGGCGATACAAGTCATACTGCTTACCAGCATGTCATACTTTGGTTCGGCGGTATTGTTGGATGAAGCGGCCCAGACCGACATTACGCGTACGCTTACGCGAGACTGGTTTTACCGCCGTGCTTTGCACACAGGTGACTAGCGGGTGTCTGTTTCTCCAACTTTAGTTGAACCGAGTGTGGCTACGCCCGGTCCTTGTGAAGGTTAAAACAACACTAACTTGACGAACTATCGTTGTGGTTTTGACGCGTAGGTAAAGAACGGTTCTTGCTCAGCCCGTAGCAGCCACGTAAAATTTGCAACAACAAAGTAGAGGACGTCTAACTTGTTTTTGCAGGACATGTTGTGATGTGATATGGTCAAGACGTGATGAGATATAAGTTGTTGTATGAGATGATCATATTTTGTTGAAGTTATCGGAAACTGGCAGAAGCCCTATGGTTGTCTCTTTGTTGCATAAAGATGCAAGTGCCAAATATTTGCTTTACATTATCACTATGCGATAGCAATAGTTGCAAGAGCAATAGTTGGCGAGACGACCATGTGATTACACATTGATATAGATCAAGATGATGAAGATCATGGTGTCGTGCCGGTGACGATAGAGATCATGATAGTACTTTGGAGATGGATATCAAAGGCGCAAGATGATCATGGCCATATCATGTCACATATTTTGATTGCATATGATGCTTATCTGTTATACATCTTATTCTGTTTTGTTTGACGGTAGCATTTTAAGATGATCTCTCACTAATTATCAAGAAGTGTTCTCCCTGAGTATGCACCGTTGCCAAAGTTCGTCGTGCCCAGACACCACGTGATGATTGGGTGTGATAAGCTCTACGTCCATCTACAACGGGTGCAAGCCAGTTTTGCATACGCGGAATACTCAGGTTAAACTTGACGAGCCTAGCATATGCAGATATGGCCTCGGAGCATGAAGACCGAAAGGTCGAGCGTGAATCATATAGTAGATATGATCAACATAGTGATGTTCACCATTGAAAACTACTCCATCTCACGTGATGATCGGTTATGGTTTAGTTGATTTGGATCACGTGATCACTTAGATGACTAGAGAGATGTCTGTCTAAGTGGGAGTTCTTAAGTAATATGATTAATTAAACTTAAATTTATCATGAACTTAGTCCTGGTAGTATTTTCCATATTATGTTGTAAGATCAATAGCTTGCGTTGTTGCTTTCATATGTTTATTTTGATATGTTCCTAGAGAAAATTGTGTTGAAAAATGTTAGTAGCAATGATGAGGATTGGATCCGCGATCTGAGGTTTATCCTCATTGCTGCACAGAAGAATTATGTCCTTAATGCACCGCTAAGTGACAGACCTATTGCAGGAGTAGATGCAGACGTTATGAACGTTTGGCTAGCTCAGTATGATGACTACTTGATAGTTTTGTGCACCATGCTTTATGGCTTAGAATCGGGACTTCAAAGATGTTTTGAACATCATGGACCATATGAGATGTTCCAGGAATTGAAGTTAATATTTCAAGCAAACACCCGAGTTGAGAGATATGAAGTCCCCAACAAGTTCTATAGCTAAAAGATGGAGGAGAATTGCTCAACTAGTGAGCATGTGCTCAGATTGTCGGGGTACTTCAATCGCTTGAATCAAGTGGGAGTTAATCTTCCAGATAAGATAGTGATTGACAGAGTTCTCTAGTCACCATCACCAAGTTAGTAGAACTTTGTGATGAACTATAGTATGCAAGGGATGACGAAAACGATTCCCGAGCTCTTCGTGATGTTGAAATCGACAAAGGTAGAAATCAAGAAAGAGCATCAAGTGTTGATGGTTGACAAGATCACTATTTTCAAGAAAAGGGCAAAGGGAAAGAAAGGGTAACTTCAAGTAGAATGACAAGCAAGTTGTCACTTCCACGAAGAAGCCCAAAGTTGGACCAAAGCCTGAAACTGAGTGCTTACACTGCAAAGGAAATGGTCACTTGAAGCGGAAATGCCCTGAATATTTGGTGGATAAGAAGGATGGCAAAGTGAACAAGGGTATATTTGATATACAGGTTATTGATGTGTGCTTTACTAGTGTTTATAGTAGCCCCTGAGTATTTGATACTTGTTCGGTTGCTAAGATTAGTAACTCGAAACAGGAGTTACAGAATAAACAAAGACTAGTTGAAGGGGAAGTGACGATGAGTGTTGGAAGTAGTTCCAAGATTGATATGATCATCATCACACACTCCCTATACTTTTGGGATTAGCGTTAAACCTAAATAAATGTTATTTGGCATTTGCATTGAGCATGAATATGATTTGATCATGTTTATTGCAATATGGTTATTCATTTAAAATCAGAGAATAATTGTTGTTCTATTTAAATGAGTAAAACCTTCAATGGTCATACACCCAACAAAAATAGTTTGTTGGCTCTCGATCGTAGTGATGCACATATTCATAATATTGATGCCAAAAGATGCAAAGTTAATAATGATAGTGCAACTTATTTGTGGCACTGCTGTTTTGGTCATATCGGTGTAAAGCGCATGAAGAAACTCCATAAAGATGGAATTTCGGAATCACTTGGTTATGAATCATTTGATGCTTGCAAACCGTGCTTTTTTGTGCAAGATGACTAAAACTCCGTTCTCCGGAACAATGGAACAAGCTACTGACTTATTGGAAATAATACATACCGATGTATGCGATCCAATGAGTGTTGATGCTCGTGGCAAGTATCGTTATTTTTTGACCTTCACAAGATGATTTGAGCAGATATGGGTATATCTACTTGATGAAACATAAGTCTGAAATAGTTGAAAGGTTCAAAGAATTTTAGAGTGAAGCGGAAAAATCATCGTAACAAGAAAATAAAGTTTCTGCGATCTGATCGCGGAGACGAATATTTGAGTTACGAGTTTGATCTTCAAACTAAACAATGTGGAATAGTTTCACAGCTCACGCCACCTGGAACACCACAACGTTATGGTGTGTCCAAACATCGTAACCGCACTTTATTGGATATAGTGCTATCTATGATGTCTCTTACTGATTTCCCACTATTGTTTTTAGGTTATGCATCAGAGACAGCTGCATTCACGTTAAAAGGGCACCATCTAAATCCGTTGAGATGACACCATAGGAACTGTGGTTTAGCAAGAAACCCAAGTTGTCGTTTCTTAAAGTTTGGGGCTGCGATGCTTATGTGAAAAAGTTTCATCTTGATAAGCTCGATCCCAAATCGGAGAAGTGCGTCTTCATAGAATACCCAAAGGAAATTGTTGGGTACACCTTCTATCACAGATCCGAAGACAAGATTTTCGTTGCTAAAAATGGATCCTTTCTAGAGAAGGAGTTTCTCTCGAAAGAAGTGAGTGGGAGAAAAGTAGAACTTGATGAGGTAACTGTACCTTCTCCCAAATTGGAAAATTGTTCATCACTGAAATCAGTTCCAGTGATTTCTACACCAATTAGTGAGGAAGCTAATGATGATGATCATGAAACTTCAGATCAAGTTACTACAGTACCTCGTAGGTCTTCCAGAGTACGGTCCGCACCAGAGCGGTATGGTAATCCTGTTCTAGAAGTCATGTTACTAGACCATGATGAACCTACGAACTATGAGGAAGCGATGATGAGCCCAGATTCCGCAAAATGGCTTAAGGCCATGAAATCTGAGATAGGATCCATGTATGAGAACAAAGTGTGGACTTTGGTGGAGTTGCCCGATGATCGGCAAGCCATATTGTATAAATGGATCTTCAAGAGGAAGACATATGCTGATAGTAGTGTTACTATCTACAAAGCTCGACTTGTCACAAAATGTTTTCGACAAGTTCAAGGTGTTGACTACAATGAGATTTTCTCAACTGTAGCGATGCTTAAGTCTGTCTGAATCATGTTAGCAATTGCCACATTTTATGAAATTTGAAAAATGGATGTCAAAACTACATTCCTTAATGGATTTATTAAAGAAGAGTTGTATACAATACAACCAGAAGGTTTTTTCAAACCTAAAGGTGCTAACAAAATGTGCAAGCTCCAGCGATCCATCTAAGGACTGGTGCAAGCATCTCAGAGTTGGAATATACGCTTTGATAAGTTGATCAAAGCATATAGTTTTATACAGACTTGCGGTGAAGCCTGTATTTACAAGAAAGTGAGTGGGAGCACTACAACATTTTTGATAAGTATATGTGAATGACATATTGTTGATCGGAAATAATGTAGAATTATTCTGCAAAGCATAAAGGAGTGTTTGAAAGGAGTTTTTAATGAAATACCTCTATAAAGCTACTTACACATTGAGCATCAAGATCTATAGAGATAGATCAAGACGCTTGATAAGTTTTTTCAATGAGTACATACCTTGACAAGTTTTTGAAGTAGTTCAAAATGGAACAGTCAATGAAAGAGTTCTTGTCTGTGTTGCAAAGGTGTGAAATTGAGTAAAACTCAAATCCCGACCACGGCAGAAAATAAAAAAGAGAATGAAAGTCATTCCCTATGCCTCAGTCATAGGTTCTATAAAGTATGCTATGCTGTGAACCAGACCTATTGTATACTCTTCCCTGGTTTGGCAAGGGAGTACAATAGTGATCTAGGAGTAGATCACTGGACATTGGTCAAAATTATCCTTAGTGGAATAAGGATATGTTTCTCAATTATGGAGGTGACAAAAGGTTCGTCGTAAAAGGTTACGTCGATACAAGTTTTGGCACTGATCCAGATGACTCTAAGTCTCAATCTGGATACATATTGAAAGTGGGAGCAATTAGCTAGAGTAGCTCCATGCAGAGTATTGTAGACATAGAATATTTGCAAAATACATACGGCTCTGAATGTGACAGACCCGTTGACTAAACCTCTCTCATGAGCAAAACATGATCATACCTTTGTACTCTTTGGTTGTTAATCACATAGCAATGTGAACTAGATTATTGACTCTAGTAAACCCTTTGGGTGTTGGTCACATGACGATGTGAACTATGGGTGTTAATCATATACAGATATGATTATTGGTGTTAAATCACATGGCGATGTGAACTAAATTATTGACTCTAGTGCAAGTGGGAGACTGAAGGAAATATGCCCTAGAGGCAATAATAAAGTTATTATTTATTTCCTTATTTCATGATAAATGTTTATTATTCATGCTAGAATTGTATTAACCGGAAACATAATACATGTGTGAATACATAGACAAACATAGTGTCACTAGTATGCCTCTACTTGACTAGCTCGTTGAATCAAAGATGGTTAAGTTTTCTCGCCATAGACATGAGTTGTCATTTGATTAACGGGATCACATCATTAGGAGAATGATGTGATTGACTTGACCCATTCCGTTAGCCTAGCACTTGATCGTTTAGTATATTGCTATTGCTTTCTTCATGTCTTATACATGTTCCTGTAACTATGAGATTATGCAACTCCCGTTTACCGGAGGAACACTTTGGGTGCTACCAAACGTCACAACGTAACTGGGTCATTATAAAGGAGTACTACAGGTGTCTCCGAAGGTACATGTTGGGTTGGCGTATTTCGAGATTAGGTTTTGTCACTCCGATTGTCGGAGAGGTATCTCTGGGCCCTCTCGGTAATTCACATCACTATAAGCCTTGTAAGCAATGTAGCTAATGAGTTAGTTACGGAATGATGCATTACGTAACGAGTAAAGAGACTTGCCAGTAACGAGATTGAACTAGGTATTGGATACCGACGATCGAATCTCGGACAAGTAACATACCGATGACAAAGGGAACAACGTATGTTGTTATGCGGTTTGACCGATAAAGATCTTCGTAGAATATGTAGGAGCCAATATGGGCATCCAAGTTCCGCTATTGGTTATTGACCGAGAATAGTTCTAGGTCATGTCTATATAGTTCTCGAACCCGTAGGGTCTGCACGCTTAACGTTACAATGACAGTTTTATTATGAGTTTATAAGTTTTGATATACCGAAGGAGTTCGGAGTCCTGGATGAGATCGGGGACATGACGAGGAGTCTTGAAATGGTCGAGACATAAAGATCGATATATTGGACGACTATATTCGGAGTTCGGAAAGGTTCCGAGTGATTCGGGTATTTTTCGGAGTACCGGAGAGTTACGGGAATTCGCCGGAGAGAAGTATTGGGCCTTATTGGGCCATACGGGAAAGAGAGAGGGGCTGCCTAGGGCAGGCCGTGCGCCCCCCCATGGCCTAGTCCGAATTGGACTAGGGGGAGGGGCCACACCCCCTCCTTCCTTCCCTTCTCTCTTCCCCTTCCTTGTCTCCTACTCCTACTACTTGGAAGGACTCCTAGTTGGACTAGGAAAGGGGGAATCCTACTCCCGGTGGGAGTAGGACTCCCCTAGGGCGCGCCATAGAGAGGGCCGGCCCTCCCCTCCTCCACTCCTTTATATACGGGGGCAGGGGGCACCCCATAGACACACAAGTTGATCTACGGATCGTTCCTTAGCCGTGTGCGGTGCCCCACTCCACCATATTCCACCTCGGTCATCTCGTTGCGGTGCTTAGGCGAAGCCCTGCGTCGGTAGAACATCATCATCATCACCACGCCGTCGTGCTGACGGAACTCATCCCCAACACCCTGCTGGATCGGAGTCCGGGGATCGTCATCGAGCTGAACGTGTGCAGAACTCGGAGGTGCCGTACGTTCGGTACTTGGATCGGTCGGATCGTGAAGACGTACGACTACATCAACCGCGTTGTCATAACACTTCCACTTATGGTCTACGAGGGTACGTGGACAATACTCTCCCCTCTCATTGCTATGCATCACCATGATCTTGCGTGTGCGTAGGAATTTTTTTGAAATTACTACATTCCGCAACAAGCTTTTCTTGGCCGAGGTGTCTGGCGAGCCACTCATGCCGAATACTGTGCTTGAAGGCCGCTAGGGCTTCGGCATCTGGACAATCAACAATTTGACTCTTCTTAGTGAGGAATCTATTCCAGAGCTTGTGGGCGGACTCTCCAGGCTGTTGAATTATGTGACTTAAATCATCAGCATCCGGAGGTCGGACATAGGTCCCTTGAAAATTGGCCCTGAAAGCGTCCTCAAGTTCCTCCCAACTACTGATTGAATTTTCGTGGAGGCTTTTCAACCAGTGCCGAGCTGGTCCCTTCAACTTGAGGGGAAGGTATTTGATGGCGTGGAGGTCGTCCCCACGAGCCATGTGGATATGAAGGATAAAATGCTCAATCCAGACCCCGGGGTCTGTCGTTCCGTCATATGCCTCTATGTTCACGGGTTAAAAACCCTGTGGAAATTCGTGGTCCAGTACCTCTTCGATGAAGCGCAGAAGGTGAGGAGCCCCTCTGTATCTGGACATGTTGTGGCATGCTGTCGACTGTTGTTGTGTCCAGTGCTGATTCCGAACTGGTATTCGATCAGTCTGATCATTTTGGTGACCATAATCCTACGCCGGAGCGTGTCCTCTAGATCCATAGATGGACCTGGTCGCGCCGGCCTTTTTGTCTAGGAGCTCATGTAAATCGTGTGCGGCGTCAGTAGCTACTCTATTGCGGTCATGAAGTGGTTGGTCCGGCCTACTGGCCATATTGTTCTTCAGCGGAATGGCCTCATCGTCGAATTCTGGCAGCAGCTTGCGCTTTGGGTAGCTCTTTGTGTGGCGATCATCACCGTATTTTTCTTTAGTGTCTAGCACTTTATTCCATCTGTAGTTGAGTGTTTCCTGCGCGGCCTTGACCCTTTTCTTCTGCTTCTTTAGACGTCTCGCAGTGGCTATAAGCCTTCTGTGGAGGTTATCTCGTTCCAAATGTTTTTCCGGGATGATGAATGCATCATCGTCCGGACTGTGCTCTTCTCCCAAGGCAGGTTGATGAGTTCGGCCCTCGGGATCGCTGTGATCAGGCGTCTGCTTCGGGCTGTGTTCGGCGTGACCTGGCTCATCCTGCTCCATCGTTGGGTCCATATGGTCGTTGTTGGCTTTGGAGTTGACTGGGGTGTCGATCTTTCTAGCGCTGTTATCGCTATTTTTATTGTGGCTGGACTTATAGCAGCGTCTGCGCCGTCGTTTTGGCTTTTGTCCGGTGGTTTTATCCTCCGTTGTGTCTTTTTTGTCGCCATCGTCCTCCTTAGGCGTGTCCACCATGTATATATCATACGATGAGGTTGCAGTCGAGCGCCCCGTGGGCGGTGGTTCCAAATCGTCCCCTGCGCCGATGTCTATACCGTCAATGTCATCGGAGTCGAAGTCAAGCATGTCTGGTACGTCATCGACAGTGGCTATGAAGTGGGTGGTGGGTGGGCAACGAATTTCTTCGTCGCCTACTTCCCCCTCGAGCCGGACATAGTTCGGCCAAGAGTCTCCTGACAAAGAGAGAGACCTTAATGAATTCAGCATGTCACCGAAGGGCGAGTGCTGGAAGATATTTGCAGCGGCGAACTGCATTACCGGAGCCCACCAGAATTTGGCGGGCCCAGGGGCGCGCGGTCTGGAACCTACAGCCGGACACAGGTCCGGGGGTCCGGTGACACAGACTTCCTTGGGGGTGGAGTTTGTGTTCGGCTCTACCGCCGATGAGTATGCGGCCTCCGGGGCGGGGTCCATCCACCCGTCCTCGGTCGACGCGATCTGCCCCGGATTTAGGTCCAGAGCTCTTGCAGGTGCGATATCCCGAGTATTGTCTGACAGTAGGTCTAAGCCGTGCTCGTCGTGACTATTCAGCGCTCCTGGTGTAGGCCCAAATCTGTCAAAGATCAAGTCTCCACGGATATTGGTCGTGTAGTTCAAGTTTCCGAACCTGACCTTATGGCCAGGGGCGTAGCTGTCGATCTGCTCCAGATGGCCAAGTGAATTGGTCCGCAGTGCGAAGCCGCCGAACACGAAGATCTGTCCAGGGAGAAAAGTCTCACCCTGGACTGTGTTGTTGATGATTGAAGGAGCCATCGAGCCTTGCAGCGACGACACAGAGGTACTCTCAATGAAAGCACCAATGTCGGTGTCAAAACCGGCGGATCTTGGGTAGGGGGTCCCGATCTGTGCAACTAAGGCTAATGGTAATAGGAGGCAGAGGACACGATGTTTTTCCTAGTTTCGGGCCCTCTCGATGGAGGTAAAATCCTACTTCCTGCTTGATTGATCTTGATGATATCAGTATTACAAGAGTTGATTTACCACGAAATCGTAGAGGCTAAACCCTAAAAGCTAGCCTATGATTATGATTGTTTATGTCCTACGGACTAAACCCTCCGGTTTATATAGACACTAGAGGAGGTTAGGGTTACACAGAGTTGGTTACAAAGAAGGAGATCTAATATCCGAATCGCCAACTTGTCTTCCACGCAAAGGAGAGTCCTATCTGGACATGGGACAAAGTCTTGTGTCTTGTATCTTAATGGTCCAACAGTCCGGCCAAAGTATATAGTCCGGCGTTCCGGATACCCCCTAATCCAGGACTCCCTCAATGATCCTCTGGGAGAAATCGCACGCCGCTCCGACGTCCTCACTGCTGCAAGGCTTGGTGCTTCCTGCACAAACTATTTTAAGACGGTGCTTAAACAGGCTTGGGAAAAGGCCATGCTTGTTAGTCTTCCATGCGTCCACGAGGAGAAGGTTATTCTATGGGACAATCCATCAAATAGTCCACCACTCCGGTAGAGTTCCCGACGTTGAGAGGTAGTTAGATTTTGTCCGATGAGCAGGTCAGTCATGGAGTTTGGTCATGTAGTGTATATTCTAAATATAGTACTTAGTTATTCCATCCCATAATTTCTCCACTGCCCACCATCTTATATATAGTTCTGGGTTGGTGCCAACAAAGATTGGCTTGCATACCTCCGGTTGGATACCGCCATCATTTTGCACAACATCCACAGCAGTGCGGCCGTTCCCGTAGACCCCTTCTCCACCATTGGGAACGGCCTTCCGGACTAGCTGGGATTGAATATGTATGATGATGCCTACATGAGATTGAAGAAGATAGAAATTGCGAACCCTTCAACAAAGCGACGCGGCTACGATGATTACTATCTCATCGCAGTGTTCGACATAAGGATTTCCATGAATGCAAAAGGCAGTAACGGCAGAGGCTGACACATGTTGGCCGCGACAGATTTGTACCCCTACACGTTCAAGGATGTCGTGCGCCATGTAGGCAGCATCTTCGTGGTAACAAGATAGGGGCCTTGTTTCATTTGGTTGCTATCCTATGGTATGAGAGATTACAAATGGAATGCACAGACCCTCATTTGCATCCCTAACAGTACTCCATTATTTTGCAAGGACCAGTCATCCCCCCATCAAAATAAGATTGTCGATCCTGGATGTGCATTTGCATGCGCGATTCAGTCTGACTTGGAACCTTGTAACTGACTTTGGCATATTGGGATCAACTATCTTAGCAGTCGTTTCCCATGGTAGGACTGATGTGCAACATGGTCACACAATCTAGCATGATCAGACCGTCACCATCTACCCAGGTATTCCATTTTCTGATTGTTGTGTGTTAGAGTAGTAGTACTTGTTAGTTATTTTCTTTTCTTGACTGAGACATGTTTACTGTACTAGTTCCACAATTTAGTATTATATTTTTTAACCCTCTGGCCTTATATTTCATTGTAGTACTACTTACTAGTACTAGTACTTTTTACCTTGGAGGACGTGTATAGCTAGCTAGGTCCTTGAAGACTTGAACCCACTAGCTCCCACCATTTTTGTTTTTCCATGTCTTACTATCTCATCAATGTATCCAAGAGTAGCTATATATAATAAGCTGATTATTTTACTTCCTCTATACCGGAGTAGTACTATTTGCTGCACAATATTACTGACTGCCATATTTGAGCACAACATTATTATGCGTGGACCTTGACCATGTACGTCACCATGTGTCCAGATCTGAGATGCCGCGTGTACCAGATGAACGGCGCCGAGTTCGACCTTCGTGATGCTATGTGGGTGCCGAGGAACACTCTTGGAGATCGCTTTTCATTGGGGACAGCTACTCCATTGTGAAGCAGATGCCACCTTCCGTGCATGACACCGAAGGCCTGCCATTCATGAAGCATGGTTGTGTCTTAAGTGTGCACCGCCGGATGAATGACATGCTGGGACACACTATCCCTAATTTATGCCGCTTCAACTTGGATTCGTCTCCATCATGTGGAACCGGACTAGAAAGCTGTGACAATGATTCCCATTGCCCACCGCTATGGATCATGCCATCTATGAAAAACACCTGGGACTAGAACCTGGAGGAGGACATGGAGCCCATCTATAATGTGTAAGTGGAGTATGGTAAATTGTGAATGGTAGCGCTGTAAATATATGTAGACTAGTCGTGCACAAATTTATCACATGAAGTGGAGATGAACTTGTGTGGCATACTGGCATTTGTCCATTAGAATTTATTATTACGAGTAAATGTGTTATGTGTAGATGCAACTTGTGTGGCTATTGCATGGGCTCCAACACACTCTATGGGGAAAAAGGTGGCACAACTTTGGCTATAGGTGACATGGTGGCATCATACAATAGCGATCGTTCGCTATAGTTGTAGTACCAGGACGACAACTCCTGTAAACCTTGTGCTTGGCTCTTCGCCTCTTCGGGGGGTTCAACAGTTCATATTCATGTGAACCTTGCACTTGGCTCTTCGCCTCCTTGGAAGGTCCAACAATGATGATACTACAGTACAATATGCTTCTGGCAATCTGACACCGAATGAACTACTACACGTCCACTGCAAGGGCGAGGGAGAGGGAGAGGGTGTTGTAGTCAAAACCCTCTCCTCGTCCTGCGAGCCACAACGCGTGTGGGAGAGGGAGAGGGCATAGGCGTGCGTAGTAAGCAAGCTTCTCCTCGTCTTGTGAGCCACCGTGCGTGGCGAGGGAGAGGGCGTAGTAAGCAAGCTTCTCCTCATTATTGCAAGTTGACGGGATACATCAAACTAGTACTATGTAGTCCATACTACATCCTTTCCGGTTAATATGGCTTAATTTGAAATGAGAAAATACACTGGCGGTCAACATATGTAACAATGCACTCATTGCGGTCACTATATAGTTTTGCGGTCATTATACGGTCACTAGCTCACCGTAGAGCACCGTATAGCACCCTGCTGACTGGCCACATAGTCGACATGCCACTTTGTTGACTGGTTAAATTGACACCTGGTTTCTGGGTCCCACATGTTACTTGGTAGAGTCCAACCCTTGCGCGTGAACCACCCTGGCTGTGTTTGCGAGTGCATGCACGTGTACTCCCTCGGTCCATGAAAAACTGTACATCTGGCATTAGAAAATTTTCCAACAAAGAGTGTACATCTACACTTCAAATGCACTTAGCCTTTAATCTAATCGACATTGATTGACTAATGCACCAACTTGTACTCTAGCTAGACATTGATTGACATTGATTGACTATAGGATGCAACAACCTTCATTTAGTCTTCTTCTCTCAATGGTCGCATACACACATATAAGTCTGCTACTTTTGGGCGTTAATTATGCCATGAAGTTCCAGTTCCTCTTGGTCAATGTGTAAATCTCTAAATGTACAATCTTTCACGGATGGATGGACCTCTTTTAGTCCCTACACCAAAAGTCACTGTAAACAAACACCCTCTAGGTTGAGCACTTGAGCGTGAGCGTGTGTGTTGCGTCATGTGCTGTGTGCCGCATGGATGCATGTGTGTTGCATCGTGTGCTGTGTGCCGCATGGATGCGTGAGTGTTGCTTGCGTGCATGTGTACATGTGTGTGTTGCATGCATGAGGATTCTACTCCCTCCCATTGACATGTTCATATTTCAAGCTTCATTAAAATGTTGCATGCAAGAATTAAGAGAAAACTCACGAATGCTTGTAAAAATTCTGGTCTTTTGTTCCTCATGCACGCATTCCAATTAATATGTTCATAAACACAATTTTCTTGAGGAAAATGAGCCCATTATTGATTACTTTTGGAAAAAAATGTTCGGGCACTCATCATTTACTACTACCTTGGTTGATGATTTTTTATTGATCTGTATATAAACCTCCGTCCTGGTTTATTGGTCCGCTTCGTACTTAGTGTAAAATTTTGACCATAAATTTAACTAACAAAGTGTGAATGCATGTCATAAAAAACTATGCCATTAGAAACCATGTTCAAATACAAATCCAGTGATATGATTTTTGGTGACATGCATTAACATTTTATTAGTTAAATAGATGGTCAAAGTTTGACACAAAATACTAGTAGTACTCCGATATTATTGGCATCGGGTGCCTTTGCCAATGTTTCTTGTTATTGGATAGGCTGAGAGTGGACGCATAGGGATACTGTAGATAGGAAGTCTTGGCGATCCATTATTCCCCATCTCGGTCAGAGAGAACTATTCAACTAGTCTTGACAGTGAAGTGACAATACACGCTGCAGCAGATGGGACACTTAATTAATAACCTGAGCCAGCGTGTTGGTGTTGTAAATCAGCCTTACCCTGTACTTACATCATGTTTACTAGTGGAGCACGCTTCCGCAAAAACGCATACGCGCCTCTCTCTTCCATTAACTGACATATGGGCCCTCTTGACGTAGACCCGCATGTCATCGGCTTAACTATTTACACTCCAAAGGACGGTATATCCTGGTAGTAGTACTAGTAGAATTGAGATTCAATGCACTTTCTTGCCCGTCTTTCCCTGTTCTTCCTCCTCTCTTCTTCTTTCTCCTCTCTACACCATCGTCGGCCGCACACCATTTCCCCCCGCCCACTGCTCGCCCGCCCACTCCATCTTCCTCGGTAGCTTGCGCGTACCATATCCCTCCCCCCTCGCTCATCGCTCGGCCATACACGCCATCTTCTTCGCTCGCCCGCCCGAATCCACTTCCCCGCTTGGTCGCAGGCACCGAAAACCCCAGTCACTCAGCGCCCTAAAAAATCCTAAGGCAGAACCGACTGACACGTAGAGCCGCGATTGGAATTCCCTCCCCGATGTTCTCTTGGAGCAGATCTGTAATCGTATGGACCTGCTCAGCACCATGCGTTTGACCGCATGCTCAGTGTCTACGTACCATGTACTCATCTACAACCGTCCGACCATTTTCAAGACACCCTGCTTGTTGATGCCTGATCCTCGCAGGTGGCCCAAACACCGACTTTACGTCCTACGAAGGTAGCTGTCGTGCCCCTTGACATGTTACCACTACCCATGCACCTGTCCTTCATACGCGACCACTACTGGGCAGGCATGAAGGCCAACTGGATCATCCTCATCCACTAATCCGGTAGTCCATGGCGTCTCGTGGACATCTACACCCATCAAGAGATCACCCTTCCATCGTTGCATACCATCGGCATTGAGCCTCGGGGCCCGCCGGACACTCCTACCTACTACGCACGAGACGCGTCAAGCTTTTGGTACGACCTCCATTTGCTAAAGGTTGTAATCTGCGAAGTGCCCACACCATCAGAAGACTACATGAATTACAAGCTCATTGCCTTGTTCGACGGGGGATTAGTCTATCTGGAATCTGGTTGCCATACATGGTTATGGCTCATCATCAATCCTGTTGACCCTCCATTTCTGTCTGATGCTATAGTGCATGATGGCATCGTTTACGCGTGAAAACGCACAGATGGCTGCCTATACTGGTGGAATCTATCATCGTGTAATTGTTCTATCTCATCTCATCTTTACCTTATGAATATGACTATCTGTTGATTGTTAGAAATTTAGAATAGATAGTATGTCTATAACCACATCATTGCTATATGTCCCTCTCATTTCCTAGATTTTTATGACCACACATGTTATTGTTAGAGTTGATACGAGAACAATTGGCATCTAATAATTGTTAGAATTGAAATTATGAGTATAACCTCATGATTGCTATATGTTACTCTCATTTCCAAGATTTTTATAACCACGCACGTTATTGTTAGAGTTGATATGAGAACAACAGTAACTCCTATGGTAGAATATGAGTAAGCCCTGGCATAGCTGTTTTCCTCTCATTTTTACATGATGTTTGAACCATGACATATTACTAGAATATGAAAGCCATTGGCTTAATTTTTTATCTTGGGTTTTTATTATGGCCACGACATTGCAATTCTCTGGCTATGATCTGTGTCACTGTTATAATAATCTTAATTCCACACATACTCTAAGCATGATTGTATATTTTTGTCCTTTTGGTTTCCAATTTGATTTGTTGTAGCAGATGCAAATGTGTTGGCCTTCATAATTCCAGGACCTGGAAATATGCAAGTCAATGGGTGGTGGTTTATCGGTCGTTCAACTAACGGTGGTCATTTGATGCTCATTTGCACGTACCAAATTGACCAAACCATTTCATCAAACCACATGCAGTATAATGCCTGGGGCGTTCATAACTGTGATGGCTATTGCTGCTTCGTGTTCGAGAAAGACCCCAGCTTTGTTGGGCCAGGCGTATTCAACTGGAGACGGGTTTATAGCCTCGGCAACCAATCCATGTTCCTCGGGCTCAATTATCCGATCATCCAACCAAACATCGATCATATCACCGACGATGATTACCGTGCTATGCAACTTCCATTCGCCAGGGGGAACTATGTTTACACATCGTACCATGGGTTTCATGAATCACCATATCCAGAGATTCATCGACACAACTTGTTGCTAGATGATCTTCAGTGTGTGAAAGGCATCGGGCTTCCAAGTGATGAATGGCTTTTTCAAACCCGACATGCGGCGATGTGGTTCATGCCAACAACAAATATGCACAACTTGATTTGTAGTGATATCTAGACCGAGCCATGTTACCCCATGAATGCTGATATTGTAGCATGACCCTCTTTTGGTGGACATTACTATGTATTGTAGTTAGTTTGAAGGATATATACTTTTCTGGGATCAAGTGCATCCTAACTCACATGGGTAGCATGTACTGATAATGATGATGGACTATATATCAATTAGGCTTCAAGTGCGTACTTGTTGGTGAAAGTGTTGTCCACTGGGAATTATATTTTTTATTACTCATGTAGCCTACAAAGTCTATCGCACAGCCTTGCAACTTCATATTGTACTCCATTTCTAAATTTGTACTAGTACTACTAGTCCTCTATACCGTATATTGTGCTACTCATACTACTACCTCCCTCCTGGTTTATTGGTGCCCTTCATAATCTGTGTCAAATTTTGACCATATATTTAACTAACTAAATGTTATTGCATGTCACAAAAATATATATTGTTCGATTCGTATTTGAACATAGTTTCCAATGGTATAATTTTCTGTGACATGCATGGACATTTTGTTAGTTAAACCTATGGTTAACATGTGACACTATATACGACTAGTATGTAGTACTGTAGTACTAGTATATGTCGGTCAAATTATTCATCATGTCCTCACATTGAATTGACGTGACAACACGCTATGCATGAGGTGACACAAGAGTCCCGGCGGCGTGTTCGGTTCACCAAAGTGAGCCTCACCCCTCTCGTAATACAACAACACTCTCACATTCTCTACAAAATCACTCTCCCATTATCTCTGGGTTTCCCTGCCTCCCAGCCACCGCCTTGTTCCCATCCATTTGGTACGATGAGTGATGAGCTACTGGAGCTGCTATACTTCATCGCAAGTAGTCAAAAGGAAGACGCTAAAAAATTTGATCTCAACAAGTATGCTCTTCAAGCTATCCGGATGAAGGAAGGAACTAGCGAGGATGCTCCTGTGAGTATTCGTCCCATCGCCCTATATGATGATTTTGATCTTTATGGGGGTTTTCAAGTCTTAAGAGTCTGCATGTAGTAATGAAGCCGAAACCACAGTTTGTTCGCGTATTGTGGACTACAGATGTGGAGTAGCACTTATCTGTCGAAGTCTTTCATCATTTACTTATAATGGTTGATTCATTATACATTGAGTACCATTTAACTCGAATCAACCGATGCAAGTCCAAGAAGGATTGGCTGGTGCTGCCGGCTGGTGTCAAGTTTGATCCCACGAATCAGGAGTTGATCGAGCACCTTGAGGCCAAAGTAAGTACTGAGAGTGTGAGATCTCACCCTCTCATCGATTTGTTCATACCAACCACCAGCAACGAGCATGACATATGCTACACCCATCCTGAGAAACTTATAGGTGAGACACCGATTGACCGTCTACTTGCACAAACATATTCCTTTGTTTATACCTCTATTTTTCTTTTTAGATGCAGACCTAGTGAAGCAATTGCAATTTGACAGTTAATAAAAAGTGAAGCAAGTGACTGCAACATGCAGAAGATGTTATGAAAATGCCAACTACGTACTCTAAAACCTGTATTCGCCAATGCTGCAGGTATCACATTGAGTGGCCTAATCAAGCATTTCTTCCAGCGCAACTCCAGGGTTCAAAAGGGGCATGCGGACGCGACGCAAGATACAGTCAAACTGCGGCATGCATGCGATGTGGGACAAGACCAACAATACCTTGTCGGTGATGGTCAGCGCTCGGCAGACGGGTAGCTAAAAGGTTCTGGTGCTGCACACCAACAAGAACTTCGACTAGCAGAGGACCAATTGGGTGATGCACCAGTACCACCTCGGGGACTTGGAACAAGAGAAGGAGTGGGAGCTGGTTGTCTGCAAGATTTTCTACCAGACAAACACTAGGCACAGGACTAAAAAGATTATAAGTTCGTTTGGTATTGGTACTTGTACTGCCTGGTCGTCTACAAGTTGGTATTGTTGTTAAGGATCTTTTGGTATGAACTGCATTTGCTTCCAACCATCATGTCGAGGGTTGACATGGATATAAAGCAGAATCATTTGTTTCGAAACACATTTTCATGCACCTGATTTTTATTTGATGGGTAGCATAAGCACATGCCGTTCGAATTCCCAGTTCTCCAATTTTTTTACATCTTCGAAGTACGCACGGGATCCATCTGGTTTCATGGGATGATAATTGGACACAGCACGTTGGAACGTGGTTGTGGCATGCCAAGCCCATCTGCAAATTGTTCACAGAGAGGAGCGTTGGGCTTGGGCCTTCCAGAACAGTTAAGTGTCGCGACCTCGATCGTGAAGTGCGTCCCATGGACTAAAAAATCTAGTCGGTTATATTATTAGTTGAAATATGTAAAATATTCCATCATAAAAAGAAATATGTAAAATGCAATGAATTTAGTCTGGTTTCACTGAAATCCATCCCGTTTGCATGAAATTCGTCCATGGAACCACAAGATGGCTGTCCATACAGAGCCTAACCGTACGGAACCAGCAGGTCCATAGCCGTACACAAGCAAGCGAATGCACTTATTATCATGATGGAAAAATAATGCTGACGTCTGAGACGGTGAAACCCATGAAATTTTCAACGTAGTCAATAAACAAGAGAATTCTTCTAGTGCAAACAGATAACTGAGATCCAACAGGTATATTGTTTTTTAGGTCGAGCAAGTTTCAACTGGGCTCTACACTACCTAGGCTTGGTTTTGTTTTTAATAGGCCCACCACATGACAACAACAGGGCACAAAGATCTAGCACGTATCAACTGGCCTCTGGCCCGCCAGCCTTAGTTAAATTTTCTTATAGAACATACGCAGACAGTTTTTCTACTGAAGAAAACACACAACCCAGTTCTATTTTCCTCTTTAAACGACATGTCTTTGTAGCGACCAGACCCCAAACAGTCTAGTCTCTGTGCATCAGTGTCATCCCTGGATCGGAAATGCTGACACGCACAGTACTCGAGGATTTATAACATAGTCTCAATCACACACTTATTACATTGAAATGTCTCAAAAGAGAACTTATTACAATAATATGGCTTAAGGCCATCTAAATAAGATAACAACGGAAGGCTTGGAAGATAAAGTGAGTCCATCAACTCCAACGACATAGCTGAGTGAACAACAACGACCTATCGCACCTTACTCTTTGTCTGAAAAGTCTGCAACATGATATGTTGCAGCCCGAAACGGGTTAGCACATGGAATATGCTGGCAATGTAACAGAAAAGAGCAATGTACAGAATGAATGCTATCACTACATGCATATATGGTTGGTGGAAAGCTCAATGGTTAAGGTTTTGCATAAAACCAATTTTTCCCTACAACAAAGGAATAACTTTTATTTAACTATCATGGTGGTTGTTAAACATTGAGAAGGTTCCTCCAACTCAATCCCAATTAAACAATATCAATTAACCCAACAACATTAATTTAGAGTGATGAGATCAACATGATAATCCAAGAACCAGATATTCAAGATGTCCATAACCGGGGACACGGCTAACCATGATTAGTTTGTACACTCTGCAGAGGTTTGCGCACTTTTCCCCACAAGACTCGATCTCCTCTGTTAGATTTCTCGCACTACATGGTGTTTGAGAAACGGATGACCGAGACACTGTCTTTCAGAAACATTAACTCTTTACTCTGGATGGATAGTTACACCTACTTTCCCCTACATATGCGAGCCCATCACTGAAAGAGGTCATGCAACCTTCTCAACTATGCCAGAGCCCATACTAGCTTGTGGCTGCACATGGAAGTTTCTAGCATGAAATATATTATGTTCCCTTTGAGCCTGGGTGGTGAACCATAGGATGATCACACGGGTACTCCGGGATATCCTAGGACAACACTGGATTCTCCAGGTGCCCGCAACCAGTTCACCCAGATGTGTATTTGAGTAGCCACCTTAAGTTAACCATGAATTAACAATTCTCACATCTGTCATGGATACACTCAACCAATCCACGTCTATGAGCATAGCATAGCAGTTTAAGCATAACATAGAAGTAACTCCCAAAGGTTTGATAATAAAAATGCAATAGGTTCTACCTCATCATCTACTACCCAAACCCACATATTAATCAGATCCTAATCATGGAAAGTTTGAGGATTGTAACTAATGCATAAAAACTGGGTAATAAAGTGATATGATCAAAGTGTTACTTGCATTGCTAACGATCTGCAAACCCTAGAGACTCGTAGTAGCATTCTTCGCACTCCGGGAAATCTATCGCAAACAAACAATAGAATACATAAGCACTCAAGCATAGATGCACAAGTAAAACTCAAATAAGAGGATCCAAACAGAAAGTTCAACTGAAGAGCTTCGATTTGCAAAAAAAATCAACTCAAACGGAGCAACGAAACTCAAGATACGAATGAAACAAGATCGTTTACTAATCTCGACTAAAGTCAAATTTTACAGTACCAAAATCATGTTCAAGTTGGTTAACTAGAAAGAGCGCTTCGAGAAGCAGATTTAGGCGCTGGTTTCATCTAATTTGGATCAACGAGTAAAAAGTTATACTAGATTGAAGATCAGGGGCAGAATCGCGATAAAAAATAATCGCAGATAAATTCCTGGAAAAAAACAAAACGAACGACTAACGAACAAACGTTCGCTGTCTGAACCTAACCGGCGAATAACGTTCGTTAAAATGATCGGACGGACGAATGTCCGCTAAATAAATAAACCGACGAAAACCGAATTGATCTAACTAAAAAAACAGATCTAGGGGTTTAAAAAAAACCCGGCGGTTTTACCTAAACCGAAAAAACCGGGCACCGGCGGATTCGGCGAACGGCGAGGCGGCGGCTCCGGCGGCTGCGTGGGGCGGGCGGCGGTAGCGCGGTCGTGGGGTGGCGGGGTGTGGCGCGGGGCGGCGCGGCAGGGTGGCAAAGTGGGGGCGGGGCGGCAGCTATTTAAGGGGGGGGCAGGGGGCCTTGGGGAAGGGGCCAGGCGGTGGGGAGGCCGACTCGGCCACGTTGGCGATGGTGGCGGCGTCGCATGCGCGAGCGGGACTCCTGCTCGGGGCCGGGGCGACGCGGCTGGGCCGGCTGGGCTTCGGCCGAGTCGGTCCGAAGAACTTTTTTTAATAAATAATTTTCACCCGAACGGAAAATTCCTAATAAAATATAAAAAAAATAATCTAAAAATGCCAAAAACAATTTTCACCGTCTAAATAAAATATTTAAAACAAAGTGAACATTTTTCTGGCCTAAAAGTGCAATTTTAGAAAATGCATATTTTTCTAATTCAAATAAAATAGCAATAAAATCCAAATAAAATCATTTATTTGATTTTAACATTTTTCCTCCAATATTTCTTTTATTTTAGAGAAGTCGTTTTATCTCCGATATTTTATTTTTATTTTGGAAATATTGTTGGAGAGAAAATGATTAAAACCAAAATGATCCTCTTTTCAATATTCGAGAAAAATTTGAATATGAAAATTATGAAATTCCCAACTCTCCCCGTGGGTCCTTGAGTTGCTACAATTTCTAGGATCAAACCAAAATGCTACTAAAATATGATATGCATATGATGACCTATGTATAACATTCGAAATTGAAAATTTGGGATGTTACAAACCTACCCCCCTTAAGATGAATCTAGTCCTCGAGATTCGGGCTGGCTAGAAAATAGGAGTGGGTGGTCCTTCGTAGATCTTCCTGTCGTTCCCAGGTGGCTTCATGCTCGGTATGGTGGTTGGACTGAACTTTGCAAAACTTGATAACCTTGCTATGTGTAACTCGGTTGGCAAACTCGAGAATCTTCACTGGTTTCTCCTCGTAGGTCAAATCATTATCCAGCTGAATCGCTTCCAGTGGCACTGTATCTCTTAGAGGAATATCGACCATCTCTACGTGACACTTCTTCAACTGGGAAATGTGAAACACATCGTGAACTCCTGACAATCCTTCTGGCAATTCCATCTTGTAAGCAACTTCTCCCATACGTTCCAAAACTTTGTATGGTCCCACAAAACGTGGTGCTAGCTTTCCCTTAACTCCAAAACGCTTAACTCCTCAAAGTGGTGACACATGAAGGTATACTCTGTCTCCGACTTTGTAAACTATCTCCTTGCGTTTATAATTCGCATAACTCTTCTGCCTGGACTGGGCTACCTTGAGTCTGTCGCGAATCAGCTTAACCTTCTCTTCAGACTCTTTAATCAAATCTGGTCCAAACAACCGATGGTCTCCAACTTCATCCCACAATAACGGTGTCCTGCACCTCCTTCCGTACAAAGCTTCGAAAGGGGCCATCTTCAAACTAGCTTGATAATTGTTGTTATAAGAGAATTCTGCATACAACAAGTTGTCTTCCCAACTAGATCCATAATCTAGTGCATAAGCTCTCAACATGTCCTCCAGAATCTGATTGACTCTCTCGGTCTGCCCATCTGTCTGTGAATGAGAGGTTGTACTGAACTCTAGCCTAGTACCGAAAGTCTCATGCAACTAATTCCAGAACTTTGAGGTAAACTGGGTTCCTCTATCTGATACAATGGTCCTCGGAACTCCATGTAGACATACGATCCTGGTCATGTATATCTTTGCTTACTTAGCACTCGTATAAGTGGTGTTCACCGGGATGAAATGAGCTACTTTCGTCAAACGATCGACTACAACCCAGATAGAGTCATAGCCTGAACGAGTCATGGGCAATCCAGTGATAAAATCCATGCCAAGCTTGTCCCACTTCCATTCGGGTATCGGCAATGGCTGTAGCAATCCTACTGGCTTCTGATGCTCTGCCTTAACTCTTTGACATACATCACATACTGCTACATACTCGGCAATATCCTTTTTCATTCCTGTCCACCAGAAACTTTCCTTCAAATCCAGATACATCTTAGTGTCTCCTGGGTGAATTGAATACGGCGAATCATGGGCCTCCTGCAGAATCAACTTCCTGATCTCGGGGTCATTAGGCACATATACACGATCCTCAAACCATAAGGTATCGTGCTAATCCTCATGAAATCCTTTAGCCTTTCCTTTACTCATCCTTTCCTTTATCTCGACAATCTCCTTGTCAGTCTTATGGCTTCTCTGATGTTACCCATCAAAGTGGACTGAATTCCAATGATGCTACATAACCTCTCGGAAGTATTTCCGAACATAGCTCGTGAAGATCCTCTGCTAACTCCTTGGGTAATCCTCCGGTCATGAGTGTATTAACGTAACTCTTGCGACTCAACCCATCGGCTACTACATTAGCCTTTTCATATCATAATCCTTAATGAGCTCCAACCATCTCCTTTGCCTAAGATTCAACTCCTTCTGTGTGAATATATATTTCAAACTCTTATGATCCGTGTATACTTCATAGTGGCTTCCGATGAGAAAATGTCTCCATGTCTTCAACGCATGCACTACGGCTACTAACTCCAAATCATGTGTAGCATAATTCAGCTCATGGGGTTTAAGATGTCGTGAGGCATATGAAACAACTCTTCCCTCATGCATAAGCACTGCTCCTAGTCCTCGACATGAGAAGCGTTGCAATATACTTGATAATCCTTTCGTTGGTCTAGAGGAATCAACATTGGGGCTGTAACCAAAAATTTCTTCAACTCCTGAAAACTAGCTTCACACTCCTCAGTCCATTTAAACTTGATGTCCTTCTTCAAGAACTCCGCCATGGGTTTAGCAATCATGGAGAAATTCTCAATGAACCTCCGATAATATCCTGCGAGTCCAAGAAAACTTTTGATCTCTCCAACTAATGTAGGTGCCACCCATTTAGTCATAGAAACAACCTTGGTAGGGTCTACTGCTATTCCTTCTCCGGATATAACATGTCCGAGAAATCCAACTGCCTTCAACCAAAACTAACACTTGCTGAATTTGGCATATAACTAGTGTTCCCTGAGCTTCTTGAGAATCAAACACAAATGTTCCTTATGCTCCTCTTCATTCTTCGAGTAGACAAATATATCATCAATGAACACCATGACGAACTTATCAAAAAACTTTATAAACACTTTGTTCATCATGTTCATGAAATAAGCAGGCGTGTTAGTCAGACCAAATGATATAACGATATACTCATATAGCCCGTACCTTGGGGTAAAAGCTGTCTTATGTATATCCTGCTCTCAAATCTTCAGCTGATGGTATCCTGATCGTAGATCAATCTTGGAAAATACTTTAGCTCCTTGCAACTGGTCAAACAAATCATTGATCATCGGCAGCGGGTACTTGTTCTTGATCGTCACCTCATTCAACGCACGATAATCAACAACCATCCTTAACGATCCATCCTTCTTCTCCACTAGAAGTACTGGGGTCCCCAAGGTGACGAACTTGGTTGAATGTAACCTTTATCTAGTAACTCTTTAATCTGTTTCTTAATTTCCTCCAAATCCTTTGTGGGCATCCGATACGGTCTCTTTGATATTGGCCCGATGCCTGGCAAAAGCTCAATAAAAAACTCAATGTCTCGATCTGGTGGCATGCCTGGCAACTCCTCCGGAAATACGTCGGGGCAATCCTTCACCACTGGTACTTCCTCGTGTACAACTCTTGATAAGGAATTCACTTGAGTCCTCTTCGGCACATGCCGAGATACATACTTGATCCTTCTTCCTTCTGGGGTGGTGAGCATAATTGACTTACTGGTGCAATCGATGTTTCCCCCATACATCGATAACCAATCCATACCCAATATCACATCCAATCCTTGCGACTCCAGAATTATCAGATCTGAGGGGAAAACATGCCTACCTATGGTCAATGGCATCTGAAAACATCCTTGGCTTGCCATATGCTCCGCTCCTAGCGAGCTTACTAACATAGGTGTCCTAAGAGCCTTGGTGGGCAACTTATACTTATCCATAAATCCCCTTGATATGTATGAATGTGATGCACCGGTATCAGAAAGAACGATTGCAGTAAATGACTTAACCAAAAACTTACCTATAACTGCATCTGGCTGCTCTTCAACCTCCTCCACACTAACGTGGTTCATTTGTCCCCTGTTGAAAGGGCTGGGCTTCTTCCGAGAGCTTCCATTTCCATTTCCATTCTTTGCTTCAGAACACTCGGTGGCGTAGTGTCCATTCTTCCCGCACTTGAAATAAGTAATGTGACTTAGATCCTTCTTCGCGAGTGTTGCTGGGTTGGAACGGTTCTGGCTGCTGCTTCCTCCATTCCCATTCCCATTCTTGGGGCCACTATAGTTATGCGAACTTCCTCCATTGGAATTATGGCCTCCATGGTTATGGTGAATGTGTCCTCCCGAGTTTGCAGTAAAATGAGGTCTTTGTTGAGCTCCTAAATTGTACTTCCCTTATCCATACTTCCTCTTGCGGGTCCCTATCTGCTGCTGCTTCCCTTCAATCATAAGATCTCTATCTACCAACTCCTGGTAGTTGTAGAATGTTGCCACCATCAACTTCATGCTCAGCTCATCATTCAGTCTTTCCAGAAACTTCTCCTGCTTAGCAGCATCAGTTGCTACATCATCAGGGGCATAGCATGGTAACTTACTAAACTCATCCACATACTGGCCCACTGTGCGTCCTCCATTGCGCAAGTTCTGAAACTCACGCTTCTTCATGTTCATAGCTCCTGCTAAAACATGGGCAGTGTGGAAAGCCTGCTGAAACTGATCCCATGTAACAGTGTCAATGGGGTAAGTGGTTGTGAAATTCTCCCACCATGATGATGTGGGTCCATCAAGCTGATGTGCGGCAAAACGCACTCTCTTCGCATCTGTGCATCCTGCAGTAGTCAGCTCCCTTCCAATCTTGCGGAGCCAATCATCTGCGACAATCGGTTCGGTGCTACTAGAGAGCACTAGCGGATTCAACCTTAGGAAACGGGCTAAGTGATCAACAGGTGGTGGTGGTGGTGGGTTGTTGTTGTTGTTGTCTTGGTTCTGGTTCTGAACTAGTAGCTGCATCAAGGTATTCTGCTGCTAGATCAACTGAGTGAGCTCCGGTAGGAAAGCAAATCCATTGTCACGTCTCGGAGGCATCTGATGGTTTTAGAAAAGATGAGAAAACTGAATAGAATGAGGTCTAAGGGAAAACCTACCCATATGCTCATGAGACAAACACATTCATATCACACCAATCAATTCAAACAAGGGCACACAATCGATCTAACTATTGGTATAAAAGTGCTCGGACTATTACTATATACATGGGGGTATACTACTAATAATATGGTGGTCGACTAGAAGTTTTGATCGGTGGAAGACTCCATGATATCCGCTCCAGCTTCATCAACATAGTCATCATTGCTATCGTCGGGGTCAGAATCGGTGTCATTGATGATGATGTAGTCCTCTGAACGAATGTCCTTGGAATGGTCGTCATCTTCTCCTCGCGCGGGGTCTCCCATGAATACTCCTAGCTTCCTCGTCAAGTCATCATTCTTCTCCATTAGTATTGTCATTTCCTCCTCATATCCATTGCGTGTAGACTTGAGTTCCTCCTCTAGATCCGTAATCCTGGTCATCGCCTTCTTCAGATCTATCATGCTTGCACACATCTGGTTCTCCTGGCGACGAATGTGCTGGTTTAGCTCCTAGATGAAAGTTGCAATGGACCTGTCCCTCCTAGTGCTGATCATCTCCCATTGCTTATCTCAGCGCCCACATATCGGGTAGATAGTGTCCTTAAGATCCTTGTGATAAACTTCTTCGATGCGTCCCATGGCGATGTGGGCTGCCATGCTCTTTCCTAGACTCCAGGTTGGTGCATCAAAGGAAAACTCTATGGGCTCAGTAACTAGCATGAATGTCCTTCCTTGAACTTGAACTCGTATCATCCAACGCTCCTCTTCTGGTAAAGTGGCGATGTAGGTCCCGATGAAGCTTGGTATTTCGATGTCCAGGTACTTAGTGACTTCCTTCAAGTGTCGCCCAAAAGGTGTGTCTTCATCCGGTTGTGTAAACTTGTTCCTTGAGTCCACCATCCTATAGAGTGGAAAAGGGAGAGGAGTCAGAAATGAGTAGAGATGAGTGACCTATGATTTAACTTAGTGGTCGTGTCCTGCAGTCAGCGTGTGCTCTAATACCATCTTGTAGCGACCAGACCTCAAACAGTCTAGTCTCTGTGGATCAGTGTCATCCCTAGACCGGTAATGCTGACACGCACAGTACTCGAGGATTTATAACAGAGTCTCAATCACACACTTATTACATCGAAATGTCTCAAAAGAGAACTTATTACAATAATATGGCTTAAGGCCATCTAAATAAGATAACAGGGGAAGGCTTGGAAGATAAAGTGAGTCCATCAACGCCAACGGCATAGCTGAGTGAACAACAACGACCTATCGCACCTTACTCTTCGTCTAAAAAGTCCGCAACATGATATGTTTCAGCCCGAAACGGGTCAGCACATGGAATATGCTGGCAATGTACCACAAAAGAGCAATGAACAGAATGAATGCTATCACTACACATATATGGCTGGTGGAAAGCTCTATGGATAAGGTTTTGCATAAAGCCAATTTTTCCCTACAACAAAGAAATAACTTTTATTTAACTATCGTGGTGGTTGTTAAACATTGAGAAGGTTCCTCCAAATCAACCCAATTGAACAATATCAATTAACCCAACAAAATAAATTTAGAGTGATGAGATCAACATGATAATCCAAGAACCAGATACACAAGATGTCCATAACCGGGGACACGGCTAACCATGATTAGATTGTACACTCTGCAGAGGTTTGCGCACTTTTCCCCACAAGACTCGATCTCCTTAGTTAGATTTCTCGCACTACATGGTGTTTGAGAAACGGATGACCGAGACACTGTCTTTCAGAAACATTAACTCTTTACTCTGGATGGACAGTTACACCTACTTTCCCCTACATCTGCTAGCCCATCACTGAAAGAGGTCATGCAACCTACTCAACTATGCTAGAGCCCATGATAGCTGGTGGCTGCACATGGAAGTTTCTAGCATGGAATATATTATGATCCCTTTGAGCCTGGGTGGCGAACCGTAGGATGATCACACGGGTACTCCGGGATATCCTAGGACAACACTGGATTCTCCAGGTGCCCGCAACCAATCCACCCAGATGTGTATTTAAGTAGCCACCTTAAGTTAACCATTAATTAACAATTCTCACATCTGTCATGGATACACTCAACCAATCCACGTCTACATCATAGCATAGCAGTTTAAGCATAACATAGAAGTAACTGCCAAAGGTTTGATAATAAAAATGAAACAGGTTCTACCTCATCATCTAATTCCCAAACCCACATGTTAATCAGATCCTAATCATGCAATGTTTGAGGATTGTAACTAATGCATAAAAACTGGGTAATAAAGGGATATGATCAAAGTGTTACTTGCCTTGCTGACGATCTGCAAACCCTAGAGACTCGTAGTAGCACGCTTCGCACTCCAGGAATTCTACCGCAAACAAACAATAGCATACATAAGCACTCAATCATAGATGCACGGGTAAAACTCAAATAAGGAGATCCAAACAGAAAGTTCAACTGAAGAGCTTCGATTTGCAAAAAGAATCAACTCAAACGGAGCAACGAAACTCAAGATACGAACGAAACAAGATCGTCTACTAATCTGGAATAAAGTCAAATTTTACAGTGCCAAAAGCATGTTCAAGTTGGTTGACTAGAAAGAGGGCTTCGAGACGAAGATTTAGGCGCTGGTTTCATCTAATTTGGATAAACGAGTAAAAAGTTATACTAGATTGAAGATCAGCGGCAGAATCACGATAAAAATAATCGCAGATAAATCCTTGAAAAAAACGAAACGAACAGACTAACGAATGAACGTTCACTGTATGAACCTAACCGGCGAATAATGTTCGTTGAAACGAACGAACGTACAAACGTCCGCTAAATAAATAAACTGACGAAAACCGAACCGATCTAACTAAAAAAACAGATCTAGGGTTTTTCAAACAAAAACGACAGTTTTACATAAACTGAAAAAAAACTGGGCGTCGGCGGATCCGGTGAACGGCGAGGCGGCGGCTCCGGTGGCGGCGCGGTCGCGGGGTGGCGGGGTGCGGCACGGGGCGGCTCGGCGGGCGGTGGAGCTACGGGTGCGGCTGCGGCGGGGTGGCAAAGTGGGGGCGGGGCGGTGGCTATTTAAGGAGGGGGGCAGAGCGGCTTGGGGAAGGGGCCAGGCGGCGAGGAGGCCGACACGGCCATGACGGCGATGGCAGCGGCGTCGCGTGCGAGAGCGGGACTCCTGCTCGTGATCGGGGCGACCGGGCTAGGCCGGCTGGGCTTCGGCAAAGTCGGTCCGAAGAACTTTTTTTTAAAACAAATAATTTTCGCCTGAACTAAAATCCTAATAAAATATAAAAAAATTCTGAAAAATTCCAAAAACAATTTTCACCGTCTAAATAAAATATTTAGAACAAAGTGAACATTTTTTGGCCTAAAAGTGCAATTTTGAAAAATGCATAATTTTCTAATTCAAATAAAATAGCAATAAAATCCAAATAAAATCATTTATTTGATTTAACATTTTTCCTCCAATATTTCTTTTACTGTGGAGAAGTCATTTTATCGCCTCTCTTTTATTTTTATTTTGGAAATATTTTTGGAGAGAAAATGATTAAAACCAAAATGATCCTCTTTTCAATATTCGATAAAAATTCAAATATGAAAATAATGAAATACCCAACTCTCCCCGTGGGTCCTTGAGTTGCTTAGAATTTCTAGGATCATACCAAAATGCAATTAAAATATGATATGCATATGATGACCTATGTGTAACATTCCAAATTGAAAATTTGGGATGTTACAGTCCTACTTCTGTTTTCTAATCTCTACCTATAGGTTTAGTAGTTCATATACATGTATTTTTATATTGAAAATACGTAAAGTTCCCTTTTCATCTTCACATCCTTATTTTTTGTTGTTGATTTCCCTCCCAACGCTAATCTTTTTACCACTGGTTTTTCCTAAAATCAACTCAATTGTCCCACATCTTATTAGCTTACAAAAAAACAATATTTTATTTGGAATCAGCAAGTTCTTAAAAAATAAATGTTTATCATTTCTGGATTAAAACAGTTCGGACTCAACCGAAATATGCAAAATTAGATTGAACTTTTTGACCGTGGTCCTGGGCAAAAAATGGGCTCTAATCAATTCCTTAAGAATTAGCAAATGGCCTGCAAATTATTAAAAAATAAATAGCAATTGGGCTCTATTTTGTCTGCCACAAATTTGGAGGCTGACTTCTGGGCCTATTAAGTTCATGCGTACACAAGGTTTCTGAAAAAAGAAACTTAGTCAACAATCGACTCTACCAGCGTCACACCGTTAGATGTCATTCCAACGATAGTCATGCTTCTTTAGTGTATGATTTTCCTGCTCCAGTCGCCCGAACCAGCGCCGGTGGAACCGCCTGCTCTCGCCCCCCATGGCCAGCTGTGCTGCCGGGCAAGCCTCATGGCCGCACCATACTCGCATTCCTGCCCTGGCCATCCCTCTACTCACCCATGCCTCATGTTATTCTCCGGCGACAGCGACCTCATAGTGCAGCCGAACCAGTAAACCCTCGTACCCACTCCACGTGGGAAACAACTGCCAAGTCTTCCTCGGCTCCGGGTCGTTCCCTTACTTGGCCTCGCCGTCGTCCACCGCCTTGGTGCTCTCGGCACAGCGTGGTCAATGAACGACATCCATTGAAAGAGGAATGTACATGAAGAGGCTGACAGCTGGGTCCACAGCCGCACAGAAGGAAGTGCCTCCTTTTTTCTGAGTAGGAAGTGCCTCCTTATTACACGCAAAATAATGATTCCTCATCCTGACAGCGGGGACCCAGCAGAAGGGAATCTATATTTCGAGAAAAAACATTCCCCCGCTAATAGCTCGGATCCACCGGCTATATCTTTGCACGCAAGCAAGTACCTCCTTATTACGCACAAAAAAGAATACCCACGCCGCAAAGTGGGACCCACTATATTTGGACGCTGACTTGTGGGTCTACTAAGTTGACATGGACGCAGGGCTTTACCAAGTGAATATAAATGATTCTAGCTACGGTGACCGCACGATGTCCATCCAATGGTCATCGTGCTTCGCCAGCCTCTGGTCTTCTTGCTCCAGCCGCCCAAACCAACGCCGGCCCGCCGCTTGCACCTACCTCACGTGGACGGTTGTGCTGCAGCGCAGGCCTCACCACCCACCCTACTCCCATCGCTAGCCTAGCCATCCCTGTACTCACACAGACCTCCTGTTATTCTCCAGTGACGGCAGCCTCACACTACGGCCAAAACCAGTAAACCCTCATACCCCCATCCGCGTGGGAAACAACTGCCTAGTCTTCCCCGACTCCGGGTCATTCCCTTCCTAGGCCTCGCCGTTGTCCACCGTCTTGGTGCTCTCGGTGCGGTGTGGTCAACGTGGTCAAGGAACAACTTCCATCGGAAGTGCACTGTACGAGGAGAGGCTAACAACTGGGTCCACGATCGCAGCAAGGAAGTGCCTATTATTATGCGCAAAATAATGATTCCCCCTCCTGATAGCGCGGACCCACCGGAAGGGCCTCTATATTTTGCGGAAAAAATGTTTCCTCCTAACAGCTCGGACCCACCAGCTATATCTTTGGACGCAAGGAAATGCCTCCATATTAGGCGCGAAAAAAATGATTCTTCCCCCAACAGCTGGGACCCACCAGCAATATCTTAGAAAGCAAGGAAGTGCCTCCATATTAGGCGCTAAAAATATATTCTTCCCCCTGATAGCTAGGACCCACAAGTTATATCTTCGCACGTAAGGAAGTGCGTCCTTATACTCCCTGACATGTGGGACCCACTCGATCGAAGCGTATGTAGCCTTGTCTGTCTGGTCACGAACGTGTACGTACATACTAGTCGACCGGTCTCTCTGCAACGATGAACCGTGGCCGAGCAAGCAGCGGGACGTCTAATAGTAGAGCCCCTGACGTAGCAGTTCATCCAGTCCATTCTAAACCGTGCACACGTACGTACAACCAGATGCCAAAAAATATGGCCACATACGTACATACGGGCACGGTCCCGAACGCCTGCTTGCGCATATGTACGGCCAAGGCTCATGTACATGGAGAGGCAACGAACGCCGGCAACAACATCATGTTCATCGGAAGCCAACCGGCTGGGCCAGAACAGAGAAAGTGCATCGTGTTCATCGGGAGGCAACGTAATGCAATGTGTTCATCGGGAGCCAACTAGCTTGGACAAAACAGCCGAAACAGGGTCTGGCGTACTACAGTACGGATGAAACAGCCATATGTTCGACCGGCTACGGTCGAAACGGTGTCCTGTTCATCGGGAAGGGTCTGGCGTACCGCAGAATGGAGGAAACGGCCTTCTGTTCGAGTGCCTACGGTCAAAACAGGGTCCTGTTGATCGGGAGGGGTGTGGTGTACCGCAAAACGGACTTGTGTTGGAGCGCCTACAGTCAAAATGGTGTCCGGTTCATCGGGAGGGGTATGTGTCGGTGTTCTGAGAACGGGGGTCCCCAGACTTGCCTGCCTGCGGCATGCGGCGTGGCTCAAAGGGGGCCCAACGCGGCCCATCTTCATCAACACAAGCTCAAGACCCTCGCGAGGGGCCAAGCCTCGCGGGGCGGATGACAAGGAGCTTCCTCAGGCACGGCCTCATCAGGCTGGCTCACGAGGAGGCGGAGAGTTCAAGGCAGGGTACCTCGCGAGGTGCCCATGACGCAAGCCATGACGACCAAGGGCGCCAGTCGGGCGCCAGCCCGCACAGTGTCCTCCTTTCCTCTTTGGTGCAAAGGGAGCAAGCGCAGGCGAGAGCATCAAGCAAAGGCATCCATTTCGGTGCAACAAGACCAAGACCAGCCCAACGGCAGGGAGGAAGTCATCGTGGAGCCCAAACAGGCGTCACCACTAGAGCCTTTGACAGGCGAGGACCAACTTTAGTCAGGATAAGTGTACCCGTTGTTCCCCTTCAAAATGGCCAATTGTTGGCGCCCTTCCCGCTCAATATTTGAGGAGAGGCCCAGGGCCTTTGCCTATAAATAGGACTAGCCACCCGCAGGATCGAGAGAGGATCGGGGATCGAGGATCGAGCATCAAGGGGCTGGAATCAAGTATCCGGCATACATCTAGAATAGAGAGAGAGAGAGCGGCTGAACTCCTCCTAGCAGTTCGTCGCGCCAGCCAAGAACAGACCCTCGCGAGGCTATTCTTCCTTGTATTGTTCATCATCAGCCCAAGAGGCAATCCACCAGACCACACACTAGAGTAGGGTATTACACCACAATGGTGGCCTAAACCAGTATAAACCCTGTGTCTGTTGTGATGTTTCTTTCGTAGTTTAGATCCTAGCGATTTGGCGAGGAGCAGGTAGGTAGAGGGTGAAATCTCCGCGCGCACCTCAGTGTTCGAACCTCAAGGGTCTGCCGGAACCCGAAATCCGACATTTGGCGCGCTAGGTAAGGGTGCGCTAGAATTCGGCTTCCATCGTCTTGTTCTTCTCCGACCATCGCATCCATGTTTGACGCTCATCGGGCTCGCGTCGGCGGGCGCCCTCATCATTCCCCGTCACCTGCCGTCTACGCCGCCACCGGCCCGGCGGGGAACGAGCAGCAAACATCGTCCCAGCATCCATCCATGAGGCGAGACGGCCGCACTGCCACACCCTCGCTCACCCCTGCTGGTTCTTCGTCCCGCGCGCCCCGCGCGGCCATGGAGGCTCGAGCTGCGCTCATCGCGGCAAACGAGCTCCTGCGCTACCGCCCAATCGACGACGTCTACGAAGAGTGGTTCGACCGAGTCGCTGAGCTCGTCCGCGCCGCTGGGGGCTCCCCCACGCCGTCCTTCTCGCTGCACCGCGCTCCGCCCTGCGCGGGCAATGAAGCTCCTGGGGCGCCTTAGCCGCCTCCCCCTCAAGAAGGCGCCCTGGCCCCAAGGTGCGTGGCCCCTGGGCGGAACCCGCTCCGTCAGGCACCAGCACGGCAGGAGCAAAGCTGCCAAGAAGTCCCTCGCCCTCGACAAGCTTCCCGAGCGCTCCTCGCTCCAACACGTCAAGACCCCGCGCTGCTCCTAGCTGCAGTGCACGGGGACCCGCAGGACCAAGCTCTTCATCGCACAAGGCCTCCCGTGGCCACAGCGGGATGCCGCGCCTTCACCACCGAGCTATGCAGCGTCGCGTGGCCCCGCAAGTTCAAGCCAGAACTGCCTCCTCGCTACGACGACACGACTGACCTCGCAGAGTTCCTCCAGCTCTATGAGCTGGGCATCGAGGCTGCCAACAGAGACAAGAAGGTCATGGCGAACTGGTTTCCCATGGCGCTCAAGGACGGGGCCCACACCTGGCTCCTGAATCTGGCTCCAGGCACGATCTCCTCCTGGGACGAGATGCACACCCGCTTCATCGCCAACTTCCAGGGTACTCGCGACCGGCTACCCGCCGTGAGCGACATGCATCGTATCAAGCAGCAACCAGGGGAAACCCTGCAAAAGTACATCCAGTGCTTCAACAACGCGCGCCTCAAGATCCCCAAGGTAACGGAGGAGGCCATCATCTCAGCCTTCTCCGACGGCGTGCGTGACATCAAGATGAAGGAGGAGCAGGCGATGCATGAAGACCTGTGCACCTCCTTGGAGCTGTTCAACTTGGTGACCAAGTGCGCCAGGGCTGAGGAAGGACGCCTCTCCCTCCTCGAGCTGCCTACCGCAGACCCAGAAGAGAAGAAGCCCAAGGCCAAGGACGTGAAGCACAAGGGGGCTGTCGTGCTCGCGGCAGAGCCAGACACCAAGCGGGGCAGAGATCAGCCCGAATCCTCCAAGGGCAGTCGGTACTGCGTGTACCACGACCTCCACACCCACAACACCAATGAATGCCAAGAGCTCCGGGCCGTGCGTGAAGGAAGGGTCGGCCGATGTCCCGACCGCAGCGACCATGGCTATGGCCGAGGAGGAGGAAGGAACGCAGGACGCTGGGAAGACCGTGGCCCACGCCAAGGGTGGCGCGACCAACCTAGCGAGGATCGCTGGCAGGACCCGCCTCGCGAGGGAGGCTAGAGGGATCAGCCTCGCGAGGATCGCCCGCAAGGGAACGCAGGCCTCCCTCTGCTGCCGCCACAACCAAGGAGAAATGAGGACCGTCATCAGGACGAGGGGCTGGGGGCTTCCAGGAACCACGTGCGATCGCCTGCATCCTGGGTGGAGCTCAAGCCCCAGCCTCTCAGCGCATCTTCAAGCAGTTCGCCCGCGAAGTGAATGCAGTCCTCCCCAAACTCGAGGCCACGCGCCCTCTCAGGTGGTTGGCATGCGCCATCACGTTCAGCTCAGCAGATCAGCTCAAGTGCGCGGCCACAGCCGGAGTCCTCCCGATGCTTTGTTCCCCAATCATCAGCAACGTGCTAGTCACCAGGACCCTCATCGACGGCGGGGCAGGACTCAACGTCCTGTCCGTGGAAACGTTCAACAATCTCCAAGTGCCCTACAATTAGCTTCAGCCAACCAAGCCTTTCTCCAGAGTCACCGATGGCACCACGATCCCGATTGGGCAGGTCCGCCTCCCTGTCACCTTCGGGGCACGCGACAACTACCGCACCGAGCTCATCGACTTCGACGTCGCCCACATTCGCTTGCCGTACAACGCCATCCTCGGGTACCCAACGCTGGCCAAGTTCATGGCCATAACCCACCATGACTACAACGTCCTCAAGATGCCAGGAAGTGGCGGAGTCATCACGGTGCCCTGCGAAGAGAGGGACACAGTGTGCTCTCTGGAGCGAGCCTTTCAGGTCACGTCACTGGAAGACCCGGATCGCGGAAGCAGGAGGCTTCCTGAGGCCGCCCCTCAGGGCCCGTGCCTGCTCAGGGGGAACCTCCTTCCATCGCATAGGGAAGCGCGCCCGGCACCCTCCTCAGGCAGGGCTCGGGGGCTCTCCCTTGGAGGGCCACCGACCTCGCCAAGGTCACGAGGGAGGCACTTGGGCACCACGTGGAGGCGTGTTTCGAAGCATGTTTCCCTCAAGAAGGAGCAAGGCAAGGAGGGACAAACCCTCAGGAGTTCGTCAGCAAGGCCATTCAGGAGCTACAGGAGTCAAGAGTCATGAGAGGCAGCCGCTGCTTACCCGCTGTGGCCCCCCATCCAGGCGAGGATGGCGGGCTGCGCGTCTGCATCGACATACCAGGGCTCAACCGAGCCGCGTCTCAGGAGCGCCTCTGGCCCTCACAAGTGGGATGTTGCGGGGGTCCGCCCCACAGCTACGTTTGCATGCCTTATGGCTTGCCGAACGCGGCTGCCGTGTACCAGCGCCTCATGAGGGCCATCCTGGAGGCTCAAGAGGTCAGGCGTTCCGCAACCCTGGTGGATATGGAGATGGTCCGCGAGGGGCCACTAGCGCCTCCGGAGCCTCCCGAGGCCCCTGGGCCTGGGGGCTCGTGAGGATCGGCTCCCGCAGCCCACCGAGTCTGCTACACCAACACCCCATCATCCCCAATATAATCAGGTGACATCTTTCAAGTTTCATTTCCAGCTGGGAGCGCCCTCAGGGCCGCATTATTCCCAGGCCGCGTGGGTCCGTCCCTGCGGCGTGTATCCCTTTTATTTCATGTTCTTAGCTTACCTTATTGGAGGCGCCCCTTGGGCTGCATCATCCCCAAGTCGCTCGGGTCTGACCCAGCGACGTGTACCCTTCTTGCGTTTATCTTAGGGCCATGCTTTGGACCCATCATGCTTGTTATTTGGTGCCTGTCCGTGGCACCTTTTCTTCCTGAATGTCGGAAGCTTGCGCGTTAAAGGGGGGGTGCCTGAGCATCACGACTCGGGGCTCCTACCGGCTCTGCAGCCCTCACCCTTTGGTCTTGTCCACGGCATCACGACCTGGCATACCAGCGACGGCTAAGACCAGCTCGAGGGCTGGGACCCGAGGACGTAGAGTTTCGTCATCTAACCCAGCTTGCGCGTTAAAGGGGGGGTGCCTGAGCATCGCGACTTAGGGCTCCTACCGGCTCTCCAGCCCTCACCCTCTAGTCTAGTCCATGGCATCGCGACCTGGCATGCCAGCGACAGCTGAGACCAGCTCGAGAGCCGGGACCCGAGGACGTAGAGCACCGGCATCTAGCCAAATTTGCAGGAACATACTCCAAGATAAGGCCCAGAGCCAGGCGCAACCCGCCTTAAGGTAGGGCCCCGTGAGTCCCGCGCTGGCCCACGGGTGCCCAGATACACCTCGTCAAGCCCTACCGTGCCAGCCACGTGTCAGGGCAGGGTTGTACACGCCCGGGGGCTCCTCCCGGAGGGGAGCCCCCTCCCACGCACTAGTGGAAGCACCATGCTCCGCGCTGGCTGACGACACTGCCGAGGAGCGGCTATGCCCGTACACATACGGAAGAGGTATGCTCCGCGCTGGTGATAAACAACTGAGGGTGGCCTCCAGGCCGCATCAACCTCAGGGAGCCCAGAGCTCAGTGTCTAGCCTCATCGCAACGCCTCCCCTCGTGAGTGCCGCGCGAGAGGGCTGGGCACGGGGGGCTGCGCCTGGGTCACGCCCAGACGCACGCCACCCAGCCAGGCCCCCCGGTTCTGGTTCGTCGCACGTCCCTCCCTAAGCGGAGCCAAGGTACGAAGGCCATTTGAGCGTCAAGGGGGACTCCTGAGCATCGCGACTCAAGAGCCTAACTGGTCACGTAGCCCCTCACTCCTTAGTTCCGAAAGGCTAACGGCGGTTGAGGTATGCACAGGGCCGGGCTCTGCAGACGTAGAACGGTAGATCCACCCGCATCTCACCTCCCTAAGGAGTCACCCCCACATCTCACCTCCCTACTTGCTGTTCAAGCGCCAAGGGGGACTCCTGAGCATCGCGACTCAGGAGCCTAACTTGTCACGTAGCCCCTCACCCCTTGGTCCCGTCCTGGTTTCCGGTCGGGGCTAACAGTGACTGAGGTATGCGCGAGGCCGGGCTCTGCCAGCGTAGAACATAAGCAAGTAGGAAGGAATAGCGCAAATTTCAGGGAATTCAAAAGCAAATATTACAGTCCATACTGTTATCATAGCACCAAATGCAAGTTTTAACGCCTCCCAGAGGCATGGTACATGTGCAAGAATTAAAAGCAGGGCGGGAGCCACGACGGAGTCACTTGCTGGCGGTGGAGCTGCGCAGAGTGGGTTCGCCTTGTGGAGCTACAGGGATGGCAGCGCTCCGCTTTGGCTTGGTGTTGAAGGCCCGGAACTTCCCCAGCAGAGCCTCCGCACGACGCTTCACGGCCTCAGTAGCGGCAGCAGCAAGCTCGTCGCTCGCTGGCTCCAGCAGGCTGTCGAGCTCGACGTTGGGGTCGCGAAGATAGATGTGGGTGAAGACCCGCGTCAGCGCTGCAGAAGACAAGACGCGTGCCTCGGCCTCAGCCGTAGGGCCAAGGCCAAGGGTGGCATCTTCAAGAGCACGAACCAGGAAGGGAAGCAGCTTGGTGGGGCCATCCTCCTCGCCGGACAGCGGGCTCTCCAGGCCGCTCTCGTAAAGCGTCTTCAGTGAAGCGCGAGCCTTCTCCTCCATCTCCGCAAAGGCCACGCGATCCTTGGCAAGAACCTGTGCCTTGCCGTCCAGCTCAACCTTCCTCGCCTCCAGCTCTTGCTCCAGCGTGCCTAGGCGGTCACAGCGCTTCTTGAGCTTGGCGTCCCGCTCCTTGATGGCCGCCTCACGAGCCTTCATGCTTTACTCCTACTCTTGGCAAAGGCGGGCCTCCTCAGCGAGCTGGTCTTGCAGGCCCTTCAGCTCGCTCTCCAGCGCCTCGCAGCGACCTCGGACGTTAGCCACCTCCCCCAAGGCGGCCTCGCAGGCAGCCTTCGCCCCAAGGATGGCCTGCTTCTCCTCGTCGCAAGCCCTCGAAGCCTGGACCAGCGCCGCCCAAATTGAAGCATCAGAGCGAATCCAGCCAGAAGCTAGCTCCAAGCGCCCGGCCACTAAACGAGGGTCGGCGCCCAGAAGATCCTGCCGCAGACGGTCCAGTTCGGCAACAGCGCGATCCAGAACAGTGGTCGGGGAAGCACCAGTCGGTGGAGTAGGAGGAGAAGACAGCAGCGTGATCACGGTATCCCGAGGTGGAGCCTGCTGCGCCACGACGGCTGTGGTGGCGGCATCAGGCAAGGGCACCTCGGGAGTCGCTTGGGCCATGGGGGCTGAGCTCGCCCCGGCCGGCTCAGCCAGGCCTCGCGAGGACTCCCGGGCAGGAGAGGCCCGTGTGTCACGGTCACCTTCTTTCACGGGTAGAGGCGCTGCCATGGATGGAACCTCAGGAGCTCCCTTCGACTTCTTTGCCGCGGGCACCAGCCTAGCCGGGAAATACGAACGTCAAGCCTCAGCAATAGAACAAGAAACCAGACAGGAATCAAGGACTTACAGGTCATCGCTTGCGGGCTCGAGCAGCCTCCGGCCGTACTTGAAGCCCGAGAGCCTGCTGCAAGGATCAGCCTCAAGGAGCTCGGGAGCAGGAGGTGCCCCTGCGGATCGCTTCGGGGCTGGGGCAGACCCGCGGGGGATCAGCCCAGTCCAGTCCTTCTTCGGGATCGGGGGCAAGCTCCCGCCGCCCTGCTCGCCATCATCCTCATCGTCATCACTCAGAGAGAGGCGGAGAGCGCGGGACCTGCGCCGGAGAGGGGGAGTCCTTGACTCTGCCTCGGAGTCAGCCCCGTTTTCCCGCTCCCCTTCTTCCTTCTCTTCACTGGAGTCGCCGGAGGACACATCCACCGGGTCCTCGGGAGCCTCCGCGGGCACGGGCCCGTCCCCGTTGAAGACGGGCATGGACCCCACTACCTGCTCCTAGTCCTCGCGGAGGAACAGGGGCGTAGGAGCGCCCTCCAACCTCGCCACGTCGCCCCCAACCAAAGACTGGAGAACCGCAGCCAGATCCTCATCGGCCAAGACCGCGGGGCTTGGGTGGGGCCTCCACATCGGAAGTGAATACTGACGAAGCGGAGCCAGATGGTGCTCCAGGAATTCCCTCAGCAGCGATGCACCAGTCAGCTTCGCCGCCGCCATGCTGGCCGGCCTCAGATCCGCGTCCATCTTCTCCAACACCGGCTTCGCACGGGGATCCACAAGCTCCACTCGGGACCAGTCGTCGGAGCTCGCGGGGTGCCCCATGGGCAAGATCAGCCGGGGGTGGATGCGCCTAGCATCTACCAAGACCCACTTGCTCCTAAAGCCCTCAATCCTTTTCCCGGGGTTCGAGATGGCGATGGAGCTGCCGTACACGATGAAGCTCGCACACGCAGAGACGGAACCACGAGAGGTCCGGAGGGAGAAGTAGTGGCACAGCAAGGCCCCTGAGGGTTTCACCCCTACGTGAGCCTTGCAATAGTAGGAGAAGATTGCCAGAAGAAGGACAGAGTTGGGGTGGAGATGCAGAGCCTGAAGATTATAATGGCGGAGGACAGAGAAGAAGAACTCAGAAAAGGGAGGCACCAGACCGGCGACAATGGCGCTCACGAAGAGCGGATAGAAGGTGCTCCCTTGGCCCTCAGGGAGAGTAGAGCCGGCCTTGAACACCTTCACCCCGTCGATGCCCTGCGCCGCCGCCATCTGGCGCACCCGGGCAAGGCTCGCCTCCGACACGTTCGGCGAGTCCAAGGCGGACGAATACCAAGCTCCGGCCGGGGCCTGGCAAGGCGCCATGTCTGGCTAGGGCACGCGAACGGAGTAAATCTGAAGATTTCGAAGGCGGGGAGGAGAGGCGCAAGAAAGGGGATCTGAGCAGCAAGTGGAGAAAGGAAAGAAGGCAAGGGACAGATGCCGCTCCTTTATCAACTCACGCGGTTGCAGAGGCACCCACGTCCAATCAACCGCCACGCGACGCCCAAGGCCGCAGGCTATTAGGGCCCGCGACGCTCCGCACTTGCCCTTTTGCCTCTCTGCTCAGCCAAGTCCGGGCGCGCTGTGGGCCCGTGGGCTACTGTCGGTGTTCTGGGAATGGGAGTCCCCAGACATGCCTGCCTGCGGCCTGCGGCGTGGCTCAAAGGGGGCCCAGCGCGGCCCATCTTCATCAACACAAGCTCAAGACCCTCGTGAGGGGCCAAGCCTCGCGAGGCGGACGACAAGGAGCTTCCTCAGGCACGGCCTCATCAGGCTGGCTCACGAGGAGGCGGAGAGTTCAAGGCGGGGTACCTCGTGAGGTGCCCATGACGCAAGCCATGACGACCAAGGGCGCCAGTCGGGCGCCAGCCCGTGCAGTGTCCTCCTTTCCTCTTTGGTGCAAAGGGAGCAAGCGCAGGAGAGAGCATCAAGTAAAGGCATCCATTTCAGTGCAACAAGACCAAGACCAGCCCAACGGCAGGGAGGAAGTCATCATGGAGCCCAAGCAGGCGTCACCACCAGAGCCTTTGACAGGCGAGGACCAACTTTAGTCAGGATAAGTGTACCCGCTGTTCCCTTTCAAAATGGCCAATTGTTGGCACCCTTCCCGCTCAATATTTGGGGAGAAGCCCAGGGCCTTTGCCTATAAATAGGACTAGCCACCCCTAGGATCGAGAGAGGATCGGGGATCGAGGATCGAGCATCAAGGGGCTGGAATCAAGTATCCGGCATACATCTAGAATAGAGAGAGAGAGAGAGCGGCTGAACTCCTCCTAGCAGTTCGTCGCGCCAGCCAAGAACAGACCCTCGCGAGGCTGTTCTTCCTTGTATTGTTCATCATCAGCCCAAGAGGCAATCCACCACACCACACATTGGAGTAGGGTATTACACCACAATGGTGGCTTGAACCAGTATAAACCCTGTGTCTCTTGTGCTGTTTCTTTCGTAGTTTAGATCCTAGCGATTCAGCGAGGAGCAGGTAGGTAGAGGGCGAAATCTCCGCGCGCACCCCAGTGTTTGAACCTCAAGGGTCTGCCGGAACCCGAAATCCGACGTATGGCGTACTTCAAAATAGGACTCCACGAGCTACTGTTCATCCACCATCTACTGCCTCACTGCAGCCTCAACCTACTACTGTTCATCCACCGTCGACCTCCTCCGGCCTCCACCTGCTACTGTTCATCCACCATCGACTTCCTCCAGCCTCCAGTAGCTACTGTTCATCCACGGGGGTCCTGTTCATCCAGCCTCCACCGGCTACTATTCAACCAGCCCTCCATGGGGTCCTGTTCATCAACCCTCCACCGGCTACTGTTCATGGAGCCTCTACGGGGTCTTGTTCATCCACCCTCCACCAACCTGCTCGATCGGGGTCCTATTCATCCAGTGGCAATAGCCTACTACCACGGGGTCCTGTTCATCCACAACCCCCACCGGGAACTGTTCGTCAAACACCAACCACGTCTCGACTCGTTCATTCAACCCCCACATTCACTGTTCATCAAGAGGCAGTAGGTTTGATCGGCTTCAATAAGCAGCAGTAGCAATAGTGATCGATCGGGTTCAGTTAGCAGCGAGGGAATCGGTTGATTGGGTTCAGTAACATAGCTAGTGCAATCGCTCGGGTTCAGAAAGCGGACGCCCTTCCTCGGGTTCAGTTAGAGCCTAATGCCTCGCCCACACACACGCGCACGTATACGAGAGAAACGCGCAAACCTCCATGCATCGCTCGGCCGTGACCGCCCACCGTAACCGGGAACTCCCCGATATTTTCCTCGCCCTCGCTTCTACCACGATTTTTTCCGTGATGGACGGCCCAAAGAATGTCATGTAGCTGTGTCTCTGGCCTGCCCAGGACGAAAAGCCTGTTTTTTGTCATAGAAGTAGGAGCCCACCACATATATGATGATACCATGTTTTGTCACAATTATCATCATAGAAGTGTCATAAGCATGACAGGAAAAAAATTCGTTCGGCCCAAAATGTTACGGATGTGTCTTTTTTTTGTAGTGGAGGTTCAATAGTAACTTGATCTGAAGTTTCGTGATCATCATCATTTGCTTCCTCTCTAGTTGGTGTAGGCACCATGCGAATGGCTTTCTATGATGTACTATTTTCCAATTCAAGAGAAGGTACAACTACCTCATCAAGTTCTACTTTCCTCCCACTCACTTCTTTCGAGAGAAACTCCTTCTCTAGAAAGGACCCATTCTTAGCAACAAATATTTTGCATTCGGATATGTGGTAGAAGGTATACCCAATAGTTTCTTTTGGGTATCCTATGAAGACGCACTTCTCCACTTTGGGTTCGAGCTTATCATGCTCAAGCCTTTTGACATAAGCGTTGCATCCCCAAACTTTAAGAAACGACAGCTTAGGTTTCTTACCAAACCATAGTTGATACGGTGTCGTCCCCACGGATTTAGATGGTTCCCTATTTAACGTGAATGCGGCTATCTCTAATGCATAACCCCCAAACGATAGTGGCAAATTGGTAAGAGACATCATAGTATGCACCATATCTAATAAAGTATGGCTACGACGTTCAGACACACCATTACGCTGTCGTGTTCCAGGTGGCGTGAGTTGTGAAACTATTCCACATTGTTTTAAATGAACGCCAAACTCGTAACTCAAATATTCGCCTCCACAATCAGATCATAGAAACTTTATTTTCTTTTTACGATGATTCTCCACTCCACTCTGAATTTTTTTGAACTTTTCAAACATTTCAGACTTGTGTTTCATCAAGTAGATATACCCATATCTACTCAAATCATATGTGAAGGTGAGAAAATAACGATACCCGCCGCATGCTTCAACACTCATTGGACCGCATATATCGGTATGTATAAGTCATTAGCTTGCTCCATTGTTCTGGAGAACAAAGTTTTAGTCATCTTGCCCATGAGGCATGGTTCGCAAGTATCAAATGATTCATAATCAAGTGATTCCAGAAGTCCATCCGCATGGAGTTTCTGCATGCACTTTACACGAATATGACCTAAACGGCAGTGCCACAAGTATGTTGCACTATCATTATCAAATTTGCATCTTTTGGCATTAATATTATAATATGTGTATCACTACGATCGAGATTCAATAAACCATTTACATTTGGTGTATGACCATAGAAGGTTTTATTCATGTAAATAGAACAACAATTATTCTGTGACTTAAATGAATAACCGTATTGCAATAAACATTATATAATCATGTTCATGCTCAATGCAAACACCAAATAACATTTATTTAAGCTCAACACTAATCCCGAAGGTAGAGAGAGTGTGTGATGGTGATCATATAAATCTCTGTTTGTTCTGCAACTCCTGTTTCGAGTTAAAAATATGAGCAACCGAACCAGTATCAAATATCAGGCACTCCTACGATCACTAGTAAGGAACACATCAATAACATGTATATCAAATATACCTTTGTTCACATCGCCATCCTTCTTATCCGCCAAATATTTGGGCAGTTCCGCTTCCAGTGACCATTACCCTTGTAGTAGAAGCACTCAATCTCAGGCTTGGGTCCAGCTTTGGGCTTGTTCACGGGAGCGGAAACTTCCTTGTTGTCCTTTTTGAAGTTCCCTTTCTTTCCCTTGCCCTTTCTTAAAACTGGTGGTCTTGTTAACCATCAACACTTGATGCCCTTTCTTGATTTTTACCTTCGCCGATTTCATCATCGTGAAGAGCTTGGGAATCATTTTCATCATGCCTTGCATATTATAATTCATCATGAGTAGCTTGGTGATAGTGACTGGAGAACTCTGTCAATCACTATCTTATCTGGAAGATTAACTCCCACTTGATTCAAGCGATTGTAGTACCCAGACATTCTGAGCACATGCTCACTGGCTGAGCTATTCTCCTCCATCTTGTAGGCAAAGTACTTGTCAGACGTCTCATACCTCTCAACATGGGCATGAGCCTAAAATACCAATTTCAGCTCTTGGAACATCTCATATGTTCCATGGCATTCAAAACGTCTTTGGAGCTCCAATTCTAAGACGTAAAGTATGGCGCACTAAACTATAAAGTAATCATCAAATGTTCATAACGTCTGCATCAGCTCCTGCAACAGGTCTGTCACCTAGCGGTGCATCAAGGACATAATTCTTCTGTGTAGCAATGAGGGTAATTCTCAGATCATGAACCCAGTTCGCACTATTGGTACCATCATCTTTCAGCTTAGTTTTCACTAGGAACGTATCAAGAAACTAGGGGAGCTACATCGCGAGCTACCGATCTACAACATAATTTGCAAAGACATTTTGACTATGTTCATGATAAATTTTAGTTCAAATAATCAAATTACTAATGAACTCCCACTTAAATCAACATCCCTCAAGTTGTCTAAGTGACACATGATCCATATCATCAGATACCCGCCAGCCACCTTTATGCAAAACAAATTGCATGTCAGTCAGTGGAACCGATCTCATGTACATGGACATATAAGGTTCGTCTGGGCCACTTCATCTCACAATGCCGCCGAATCAAAATAAGACGTGGTGGTAAGCAGTATGTGTTGGAAAACATAGCATGCAATTTCAAAAAAATTCCTACGTTCACGCAAGATCTATCTAGGAGATGCATATCAACAAAGGAGGAAGAGTGTGTCCATGTACCCTCGTAGACCAAAAGAGGAAGCGTTTGACAACACGGTTGATGTAGTCAAACTTCTTCTAGCTCCGAGCGATCAAGCACCGAACGTACGACACCTCCGAGTTCTGCACACGTTCCGCACGATGACGTCCCTCGCCTCCTTGATCAAGAATGGTGTCAAGGAAATAGATGACTTCCGTCAACATGATGGCGTGGTGACAGTGATGGTTAAGTGATCCGTGCAGGGCTTCTCCTAAGCACCGCGAGAATACGACCGGGGCTGTAAACTATGGAGGGGGGCGCCGCACACGGCTAGGAATAGATGATGTATGTTCTAGGCACCCCTCCCCACATATATATAGGTGGGAGGGGAGGAGAGGCAGCCATGGGGCGCCCCAAGTAGGAGGAATCCTACTTGGGGTCCTCCGCAATTCGGCCTCCCCCCTTTCCTTATTTTTGGAGGGGGGGAAAGGGTAGAGGAGGGACAGAAGGAAAGGGGGCCCGAACCCTCTCTTTCCCTTCTCCAGTTTAGCCTCCTTCCTTGGGGGGGGGGGGACCACCCCTTGTGGGCTGGTGTTCTCCCCTCATATGGCCCATATCTTTCCCCCGGGGGTTTCGGTAACCCCTCCCCCCCCCCCCCCCCCGGTACTCCGATACATATCCGATACTATCCAGAACACTTCTGGTGTCCGAATACTATCATCCTATATAGCAATCTTTACCCGTCGACCATTTCGAGACTCCTCATCATGTCGGTGATATCATCTAGCACTCCGAACAACATTCGGTCACCAAATCACATAACTCATATAATGCTACATCGTCATCGGAAGTTAAGCGTGCGAACCCTACGGGTTCGAGAACTATGTAGACATGACCAAGACACTTCTCCAGTCAATAACCAATATCAAAACCTGGATGCTGATATTGGCTCCTACATATCCTACGAATATATTTATCAGTCAAACCGTTCTAACAACATACGTTATTCCCTTTGTCATCATTATGTTACTTGCCCGAGATTCAATCGTCGGTATCCACATACCTAGTTCAATCTCGTTACCAACAAGTCTCTTTACTCGTTCTATAACACATCATCCAACAACTAACTCATTAGTCACTTTGCTTGCAAGGCTTCTTATGATGTGTATTACCGAGAGGGCCCAAAGATACCTCTCCGATACTCAGAGTGACAAATCCTAATCTCGATCTATGCCAACCCAACAAACACCTTCGGAGATACCGGTAGAGCAACTTTATAATCACCCACTTATGTTGTGACGTTTGATAGCACACAAGGCATTCCTCCGGTATCCGGGAGTTGCATAATCTCATAGTCGAAGGAACATGTATTTGACATGAAGAAAGCAATAGCAATAAAACTAAACGATCAATATGCTAAGCTAACAGATGGGACATGTCCATCAAATCATTCTCCTAATGATGTGATCCCGTTATAAAATGACAACTCATATCGATGGTTAGGAAACCTTAACCATCTTTGATCAACGAGCTAGTCTAGTAGAGGCTTACTAGGGACACGGTATTTGTTTATGTATTCACACATGTATTATGGTTTCCGATCAATACAATTCTAGCATGAATAATAAACCTTTATCATGAATAAGGAAATATAAAATAACAACTTTCTTATTACCTCTAGGGCATATTTCCTTCAGTATGAACATCATCTCCCACAACTCCTTTGTGTTCTACTCGTGCATATCATCTACGCATAGACCTGGCTCATGATGCCACTATCGTGGAATGTTGCATGGAAAACAAAAAAATTCTACGCACATGCAAGATCTATCCATGGAGATGCATAGCTACGAGAGGGAGAGAGCATCTACATACCCTTGTATCACGATGCGGCCGATCTAGTGCCGAATGGATGAAGCCTCCAAGTTTAGCACGCGTGTGGCTTGATGACGTATCCTCCTTCTTGACCCAGCAAAATATTCCAATACTACTCTAGCACCAACGAGCGTTAAGTGTGCGACCCTGCGGGTTCGGGAATTATGTAGTCATGACCGAGACACCTCTCCGATCAATAACAAATAGCTAGACCTGGATGCCCATATTGATTCCTACATATTCCATGAAGATCTTTTATCGGTTGAACCTTTATGACAACAAACATAATTCCCTTTGTCTGTCTGTATATTACTTTCCCGAGATTTTCGATCGTCGGTATCTCTATACCTAGTTCAATCTCGTCACTGGCAAGTCTCTTTACTCATTCCGTAATACATCATCTTGTAACTAACTCTCTAGTCACTTTGCTTGCAAGCTTCTTGTGATGATGTATTACTAAGAGGGCCCAGAGATACCTCTCCATCATACGGAGTGACAAATCCCGATCTCGACTTACGCGAACTCAACAGACACCTTCAGAGATACCTGTAGAGCATCTTTATGATCACCCAGTTACATTGTGATGTTTCACAGAACACAAGGTATTCCTCTGGTATCCGGGAGTTGCATGATCTCATGGTCGAAGGAATATGTATTTGACATTAAGAAAGCAGTAGCAAAAACTGAACGATCATATGCTATGGTAACGAATGGGTCTTGTCCATCACATCATTCTCCTAATGATGTGACCCTGTTATCAAGTGACAACACATGTCTATGGTTAGGAAACCTTAACCATATTTTGATCAACGAGCTAGTCTAGTAGAGGCTCACTAGGGACACGGTGTTGTCTATGTATCCGGACATGTATCTGAGTTTCCGATGAATACAATTCTAGCATGGATAATAGACGTTTATGATGAACAGGGAAAGATGATAATAACTAATTTATTATTGCCTCTAGGGCATATTTCCAACAGGAGTTGGATGAAATTTGTCATGTAATTGACTCAATTGGTTAGGGCTTGGTCCCTACACTACTAGGAGAAAGGTTATAGGTAGAACCTTAATAGTAGCGCTGGGCCTGAACCAGTGCTACATGTAAGCTTGTAGTAGTAGCGCTGGCCCGCCACCCAGCGTTTCTACTAAGTGGTCCCATCCTCACCCACCAGGCCTACCTATAGTAGCAACGTTTGATAAAAAAGCAACGCTACTTCTTATCTTATAGCAGTAGCGCGTGTCCATGGCACATCGCTACCACTATGTGGGCCACTGACCCAACGCTACTTCTATGGCCTATAGCAGTAGCGATGGTCTTTATCTTGCGCTACTGCTAGGCCCAGCTTCCACGTTTTCCCACCCATCAACCTCCCCCTTTCCCCTCTCCCTCCTCTACCTCCCTCACTTGGTTATTCCCCATTATTTCTCTTCCTTCTACTTGTTAGGACCCCGACTCAATGCCACATCGATCTAGCATGTAACACCTCATATCACTTTGCCGCCTCACCCACGGTATTCCCATGGATGTCGCCTTACCTTTGCCCGGAACCGTTTGCGCCTTTTGGCACACGTATATGATAGTGTTGCTAGCATCCATATGATAAGGAGCCCGGGCTGACATGGCCAGTCATAACCCAAAGTGGCACAAACTTACAGGGACAGGCATCCATGACCCAGCATCGAACGTGTCGGTCATCAGCGAGTGAATCCCGGCTGTAGCACTAGGCTAACAAGACTTCGGTGAACCGGGCTGTAGCGGGCTAACAGGACTCCGGTATTCATCGCGTGACATTTCCCCGAAGGGACAGACACAGGAACGAAGAAGGACACATGCCGGCCAGCCTAAGTGTTCCGGAGCAGTAGCAAGCTACCATGGCTCAGTGGAAACACTAGGAGACATTTCCCGGTAAGAGAGGCTACTAAGGATAAACAACTAGATAGTCAGATCCCACACATACCAAGCATTTCAATAACATACACACAATATGCTCGATATGTGCAAATACAACATGGCATCACAACATGACTCTACAACTCAAGTATTTATTCAATAGGCTCCGAGGAGCGAGATATTACAAACATGGGTCTCATGACCCAACATTCAGAGCATATAAGGCAAAGCACAAGCGGAAGCTTAACATGTCTGAGTATAGACACCTGCAAATGAAAAAGGCTGAGAAGCCTGACTATCTACCAGATCCTGCCGAGGGCACAAGATCGTAGCTGAGGTAACAAGCTAAACGTTGAAGTCCACGAGGAACTACTAGTGAGACTGAAGTCTCTCTGCAAAAACATAAAATAGGCAAACGTGAGTACAAATGTACCCAGCAAGACTTACATCGGAACTAACTACATATGCATCATTATCAACAAAGGGGGTGGTGGAGTTTAACTGCAGCAAGCCAGCTTTGACTCGGTGGCTATCCTAAACTACGACTGCAAGTAACTCTTTTGAGGTGGCGCACACGAGTCCACATATTCACCATATCAATACACCACTATGGATCCGCTCCCGTCTCCCTACGAGAACTCCATGCATAGCACTCACGCTTATCTTGCGCATTTTAGAGTATCCACTTTCACTTGTCTATGAACTGTACAGGCAACCTAGAAGTCCTTTTCCACGGACACGACTATTCGAATAGACCATATTAACCCTGCAGGGGTGTACTTCTTCACACACGCTCTCGCCACTTACCGCCATGTACACGACGTGTATCTCGGCAACCTTCAAGCGGAAGCCTGGCGAGGGAGTCGGCCACGACCTGACTAACCACACAAGTCTCTAGTCCAGGTTTATCACCTATTCGGGTTCCATCCGCAAGGAGATCCGGCCGGGGTGTCGCTCACGGCCCCAAACGATGTGTGCAGGGTTCCCAAGCCCTCCTCGACGGGTGGATCTACGCTTGGTACACCATGCCACGGTGCCTAGTCTGTCCCAAGCCCACCTGTACCGGGTGCCACTTGGTAGACTACTAACACTACCTACAAACACAAGAAACTAGTTGCAACTCCTGGACAGAGATCGAGTTGATTAACAAGTCGAGAGAGCTTGGAGCGCCCGGAGCCCAATGTGTGGTAGTAACTGTTCATGGATCATAAACACAGAACTCAGTTCCTGAAGACGGCTACAATGAGACAACCCACCATGTACTCCTACATGGCCTCTCACCGCTACCTTTACCAAATCGTGTTCACACACTTAGCTCACACACAGTAGGACATGTTTACACACCTCCAATTCATCCCCGATGAATCAGACCTGACTGAACTCTAAGCAGTAGCAGGCATTTCAAAAAAACATGAATGAGTAGGCACATCAGGGCTCAAAATACTCCTACTCATACTAGTGGGTTTCATCTATTTACTGTGGCAATGATAGGTCATGCAGAGGATAAAGGGGTTCAGCTACCGCAGCAAGTAACAGTTGAATCGTTGTTGTCCTAATGCAGTAAAAGAGAGCAGGAGCGAGAGAGTGGGATTGTATCGGAATGAACAAGGGGGTTTTGCTTGCCTGGCACTTCTGAAGATAATATAGTTCTCCATCAGTGTCATCGAATAATCGTCGGAACCACGTCTATCGAGAGGGGACAAATATCGGCAACACAGAGAAAACACCATCAATGCAATGCAACAATATGATGCATGAATGTGACATGGCAATATGCTGTGGTTTGAGCTAATGCAGCTAGCAACAGGTTAAATGAAGTTGGTTTGAACCCTAGGTTCAAATTCAAACTCCATATGTGGATATTCAAATGCCATTATTTGTTTTGCCCAATTCAGCAACTATAAGTTGTTCTAACATGCATGAAAACAGTACATATGGATAGATTGGATTTTTTTTGATCATTTTTCATATATAATTTATCTCATTCTGAGCTACGGTTGAATTTATATGATTTTTAGAAGTTTGGGGTTTTTTCTGAAATTTCCTGATAAGAATAATTCCAGTAAATAATTATTGCGTCAGCATGACGTCAGGGTGATGTAATCAAGTCAAAGGCACGGTCCAGGTCAACTCTAACCTGTGGGTCCCGCGTGTCAGGTCATTAGTCTAACTAATATTTAGTTAACACTAATCCTAACCTAATTAACAGGCCGGCCCCACCTGTCATAGACTCATGGGGGAAAGTCAACCTGGGCCCACACGGGGTCAAACGTGGTCAAATGGGGTCAAACTCGCCGGCGTTTAGCCGCCGGCGAGGCTAGACGCGGCGGGGTGGTGCGGGTTTTGCCTACGGATCGCCGTTTGCCGCGCGGACCACAGCTACGGGATGCGGATGCTCGTCTGCATCCAACCGTGGTGGTGGCGCGGCCGGGGAGTGGCCGGAGTAGCGCCGGCGACGAGGTTTGCGGCGGCGCGTGTGGGTGAGCGCGGTGCAGTCGCTATGGTGCACGAGGGGAAAACGGAGAGGGGAAGCAGGAGCAGGACCTCACGGAGGGCGCGACGAGATGCTCAGCGGGCTCGGGGGAGGCCGGAGCTGAGCGGGGCGGCGAGGCGGATCTCCGGCGGCCGAGGAGGGGAGAAGCGTCGGGGTGGCGCTTCGGGGCTCTTCCGGTCGCGTGAGCCGTCGTGGAGGACGAGGGAGGCACGACGGAGCTCGGGCCGCGTCGAAGAGGTGAGGGGGTGGACGATGGCCACGGTGGTGCTCGTCGGCGCGGACGCGGCTGCGTCGGCCATGGCATTGTGGAAGCGAGGGAGAGAGCAGGGGGGAGAGTGAGGTGTCTGATGGACCGGGGCGACACCGGGGAGGCGTTCGCGGCGTCGAAGCGGTGACCAGGTGATGCAGATGAGCAGGGTGGTGGCGTGGCGAGCTTGGGCGCGTGCGCCGTGTCCCTCCTCTGCCTATTGGCAGAGGTAGGCGATGACTGGCACGGGCCAACACAGTGCTGGGCCGGCCAGTGGGCTGCCAGGTGGGCTGCGCCAGGTAAGTGGCTGGATCCTTTCTCTCTCTCCTTTTTCTATTTATTTCAGTTTTCTATTATTCTGTGAATTTTAAGGGCTTTATTAATAATACCTATGCACTTCCAAAAATCATGAGACTGCTTGTGGCCACTATTTGGATTATTTCCAATAACCAGAATTTCAGTTCATGAATATTTGGACATTTAATATAATATATTAAATTTAAATGCCCAAATGCAAATAAGGTATGATTTAATTCAGTGACCTAATGTTGTCCTCGAAAAATGTGAACCAATTTTGCCAGAGGTTCTAACCCAGGACAAAAATGATGGACATTTTAGAAGGGTATTTCAGGTTCATTGAAAATATTTTTATTTTGATCCTAGTTGCATTTCATTTGGTGCTAGGGTTTGAACACCCCCATTTCAAGTTTCTGAGAAATTTAAACATGATGCAAGATGATGATGTAATGACAAGCAAGGCCAAAGCTAGGGCTGTGACAACTCACCCCCACTAAACAAGAATCTCGTCCCGAGATTCAAGCGTAGGGTAAGATGAAGGGGGAGCGCAAACTAGTATAATCTTCACGATCTAGGTTGTACTTCATAAGAACATTGATTCGATCACCATCTTTGTCTCGACGTCTTGCTCTGAGATCTCCATCTAACATGACAACGAGAGGAGAAGGAAACTCTAGAACGATCGATCTTCTCGAAGATCAATCAACTTAGGATCAATTGACAGAGTGAGACATAGCAACATCTCTCGAGCTGGGACACTAAGCACACATCTAGAGGGATGGAGTGGAACATATGATGAGGGTTCACTAGGTAGACAATAATTCCACACTTAAGAAGGTGGTGAACGGTTGTCAACGTAGCGAGGAGTTGAGTTTCCATGATACCATAACGGGGCACCTTACGAAAGGTGACTCGTAGAATTATCCCCTTAAGTGGCAAAAAGAATTACCTTTGATTCAGAGATCATTGAAACTCTTTATACCAGCCTAAGGCAATTCTCGAGCGATCGTTTGATGGAGTTCGAAGGAGTAGCATACTCGGACTAGTATGGATGATGTGGATTACCTTGTTGAAAACAACACAAGGGATGATTTTAGTAACTGGGGAGAAGCTCAACAGTAGAGAGTGAGTCCACTGTTTGAAAAGTTATAGCATAATCGAGGAAACTGAGAGCAATCCCAGTTAGTGCCGATGGTAACACCTAACGCTTGTGCGTGCTCTCAAGAACTTGAGCATTTCCATAATCATCAAGGTTTTACCCACATCCATGTCAAGGGTGCTGACAACACAACATACTACCATGATGAATAGCGATGGACGATGCAGATGCAAAGGAGGATAACACTTCCTCAGATTTCACCTTAGCGAGGCCAAGGGGACGAAATCTGGATGATCGACCGAGAGACATTTAGCACTCTGCTTCTAATGTTCTCCTTGATGTACTAGCGTATCCCATTCACTGAAATGGTCTGGTATCTAGAACATCAAGTAAAGGTCAGACTTCAGAAACACAAAAATCATAAGGCACAGCTAGGGGGTAAATCCTACGAAGTCCTTATGGGGAGGTGGCCAACTTCTTCAATCAAGATACTACAATAATAGGTCTTCCGGAGGGGTGTGTTGGCCACGATATCCACTTTACCGGTTATCACGAGACCGATATTATAGTTCTTGGGAAATGTTCCAACCATCATATCTGCCTGAGATTCAGATCTGGTTGGTGTCAGAATAATTCAGACTCATCGAGTCTAGAAAGTAAAATGAAAGTTTGCAACACAAATCGACGAGATGACGTTGCGAGAATCTCAGGGAATGAACTACGATAGCAAGCTCCAAAACATGAGCTGGTTCTGCTACAAACATGTGAACACATTGTCCCAGACAAGCATGACCACATAGTAGTCTTACAACAAAACACTACCGAGTTCAGGTGGGAACCATCATTGAAGATAACGGAGTCCTTGATTAAGCCCGGGTTAGCTCTTAAAAAGAAACTCCTTCTCCTTGAACAAATCAATCAGTGGCTTAGTGTGCTAAGGACACATATAGAATGGAGGTAGCGATCCTATCAAACCATAGCATACTTCGCACATGCATGACTGACTTGAGATGGTTCCAGAGGAGGCAACATTGACTTTCTCGAATTCACAGCGGCAACTTGCATCAAATGCACATGAATTAGAGGAGGTCACTTCTTTCATCCGGACATATGCTCCATGAGCGGTCATGAAGATAATGCTTATAAAAGTTTCCAATACTAGCTGGATGTTCAACACGAATCATGGAGGAGATAAGGATGTTGTCGATGGGCTCAACAACAACTCATCCAGGTTTCCATGAAGATGGAATTCCATAATTATGTGAACAGGTGATAGCATTGGTCAGATCCAAAAGATATAATGGTCTATGCTCGAGGGATCAACCACGAGTAAGACAACATTATGAATATTGTTGGTTCTAACTTGATTTGACGATGGCCCACACTCAAATCAAGGTTTTGATAAGATAATAGGTCCAACAACTGATCACAGGGACCAATCGATGAAGATATCATCTTTCTTGAACACACATACAAGATATCCCTTAGTATGAACTAAGTCGGACAAGCTTTTATCTTCCAGCTCTCCAAGTTGAATGTATAGCTTAACCAACTAGCTCAGGGGTATCCAACACGGATTCTTGGAGAAAGGGTGGTTTACAGGAATAAACCAACTTGATCACGAACTCAACATAGCGGTCAGGTGATGACCTGGTGATACTTCCGAGAAGATATTCCAAAAATCATGAACCACCGATATGTTAGTAAGCTCAAGAACAATCTTGCTTTTCAGGGTAAGACGATATGATCAAATAAGCGAGGGATTGGCACAATCCCAACTCATTGATCGAAGAGTGCACCAGGAAATAAGGACTAGGTAGCACAACCTATCTTAGAATTGATGATTCAATATCCAACACGCAAAGAATGAGAATACTATCCATCTACTACCAAGCAACGAGTTGCTCGGAGTATTGATTTCACACATCACAATTCACTTGTCGGCATTCCGGTTACAACAACACGAGGGCCGAGGAATGAGTGATGATGGTGAGAAGTATCACTGCATCAGGAATTCATGAGAGATGGTGCAATTCTCATGACAATCCCGACGTAAAGAGGGTAACGCTCCAAGGTGGAACAGAACAAAAGCTGGATTAGCATTTAATCTGCGGAGTAGGACTACTTTGACCCAATCCTAGATATGGATGAGGTACTGGAGTTTGTTTCTCCTAGTCATTCCGAATAGAACGTCTTGACGAACCATAGGAGTAAAAGGCACCGATGAACACGAATGCACAACCACTCCTGACTGTCAATTGATAGACAAGGGCCAGAAAACAACTAAAGAGGGACAACTCAAAGGAACATATATTTTTCTGAGTTGTGGATGCATAGATTAGTATGTCAAACCAAGTTCTACATGTTTCTTCCGGATAACGCATGCAGAGAGGTAGGACTGGCAGAGTCACGATTATGAATGGAGAACTCCTCAAGAGTACTCTAATTGTCATCTTTTGGTTCAAATAACTTTTGCCTTAATGGTTCATGGTATTTGGAAGAAGGAAATACCACGGACCTCGAGGACTATCACAAGGTTACTAATAACCTAAAGGAACGAGCAAACACTATCAATCATGAAGTAAGTAGGGCGAGTCTCGGGTTCAAAACCCAGAAGTAGAATACCTACTAACTAAATGGCATCACGGGATGCTTCCGAGAATAATGGCCAGAATCATCACACTGGGAACAAAAACATGGCTAAATTACTAGGTGATACTCTAGACACCTAGGGTCATAATATTAGCTCCAACATAAATGCTGAGGCAATAGAGTACCTCAACGCACCAGTCAGTGTGCTTATTCTGACCAAAAGGACATCGGGAATGAAAAGAAAGGATTTGCAAATGCATCAGACTATTTAGAAACCTGGGATGACTCGGACAGCATAACGGCTGTAAATGCTCAAAATGATTTGAGACATCCTGAAAAATGGTGGCATAACCACTTAATATCACAATATGAAGGTTCTAAGACCAACTATGAAGATGCGGAAGTAGTAAAAGTTGAACTGGGATTTGAAACTAACAATTCTATAAGTCTATGGATTAGTAACACGTGATCCTAATAGAGAGAAGAGAAAGCCTAGTTCCTTAGCCCCGTAGGAAAGATAGGATGACTCAGATCAGAAGGTCATAAGGTAAAGGAGTAAAAAGAGCCTTACGTTCCCAACCACAATCAATTCCCTTATGTAACTAAAGCATTTCTAGACTCAACTTCGACCAGTTTGGCTTGGTAATCCTACAGGCAGTCAAGCTCTGATACCAAAGCTGTCAGGACCCCGACTCAATGCCACATCGATTTAGCATGTAACACCTCATATCACTTTGTGGCCTCACGCACGGTATTCCCACGGGTGTTGCCTTACCTTTGCCCGGGACCGTTTGTGCCTTTTGGCACACGTATATGATAGTGTCGCTAGCATCCATATGATAAGGAGCCCGAGCTGACATGGCCAGTCGTAAACCCAAAGTGGCACAAACTTACAGGGACAGGCATCCATGACCCAGCATCGAACGTGTCGGTCATCAGCGAGTGAATCCAGGCTGTAGCACTGGGCTAACAGGACTCCGGTGAACCGGGCTGTAGCGGGCTAACAGGACTCCAGTATTCATCGCGTGACATTTCCCCGAAGGGACAGACACAGGAACGAAGAAGGACACATGCCGGCCAGCCTAAGTGTTCCGGAGCAGTAGCAAGCTACCATGGCTCAGTGGAAACACTAGGAGACATTTCCCGGTAAGAGAGGCTACTAAGGATAAACAACTAGATAGTCAGATCCCACACATACCAAGCATTTCAATAACATACACACAATATGCTCGATATGTGCAAATACAACATGGCATCACAACATGACTCTACAACTCAAGTATTTATTCAATAGGCTCCGAGGAGCGAGATATTACAAACATGGGTCTCATGACCCAACATTCAGAGCATACAAGGCAAAGCACAAGCGGAAGCTTAACATGTCTGAGTACAGACACCTGCAAATGGAAAAGGGTGAGAAGCCTGACTACCTACCAGATCCTGCCGAGGGCACAAGATCGTAGCTGAGGTAACAAGCTAAACGTCTAAGTCCACGAGGAACTACTAGTGAGACTGAAGTCTCTCTGCAAAAACATAAAATAGGCAAACGTGAGTACAAATGTACCCAACAAGACTTACATCGGAACTAACTACATATGCATCATTATCAACAAAGGGGGTGGTGGAGTTTAACTGCAGCAAGCCAGCTTTGACTCGGTGGCTATCCTAAACTACGACTGCACGTAACTCTTTTGAGGTGGCGCAAACGAGTCCACATATTCACCATATCAATACACCACTATGGATCCACTCCCGTCTCCCTACGAGAACGCCATCCATAGCACTCATGCTTATCTTGTGCATTTTAGAGTATCCACTTTCACTTGTCTATGAACTGTACAGGCAACCCAGAAGTCCTTTTCCACGGACACGGCTATTCGAATAGACCATATTAACTCTGCAGGGGTGTACTTCTTCACACACGCTCTCGCCACTTACCGCCATGTACACGACGTGTATCTCGGCAACCTTCAAGCGGAAGCCTGGCGAGGGAGTCGGCCACGACCTGACTAACCACACAAGTCTCTAGTCCAGGTTTATCGCCTATTCGGGTTCCATCTGCAAGGAGATCCGGCCGGGGTGTCACTCACGGCCCCAAACGATGTGTGTAGGGTTCCCAAGCCTACCTCGACGGGTGGATCTATGCTTGGTACACCATGCCACGGTGCCTAGTCTGTCCCAAGCCCACCTGTACTGGGTGCCACTTGGTAGACTACTAACACTACCTACAAACACCAGAAACTAGTTGCAACTCCTGGACAGAGATCGAGTTGATTAATAAGTCGAGAGAGCTTGGAGCGCCCGGAGCCCAATGTGTGGTAATAACTGTTCATGGATCACAAACACAGAACTCAGTTCCCGAAGACGGCTGCAATGAGACAACCCACCATGTACTCCTACATGGCCTCTCACCGCTACCTTTACCAAAGTGTGTTCACACACTTAGCTCACACACAGTAGGACATATTTACACACCTCCAATTCATCCCCGATGAATCAGACCTGACTCAACTCTAAGCAGTAGCAGGCATGACAAACAAACATGAATGAGTAGGCACATCAGGGCTCAAACAACTCCTACTCATACTAGTGGGTTTCATCTATTTACTGTGGCAATGATAGGTCATGCAGAGGATAAAGGGGTTCAGCTACCGCAACAAGTAACAGTTGAATTGTTGTTGTCCTAATGCAGTAAAAGAGAGCAGGAGCGAGAGAGTGGGATTGTATCGAAATGAACAAGGGGATTTTGCTTGCCTGGCACTTCTGAAGATAATATAGTTCTCCATCGGTGTCATCGAATAATCGTCGGAACCACGTCTATCGAGAGGGGACAAATACCGGCAACACAGAGGAAACACAATCAATGCAATGCAACAATATGATGCATGAATGTGACATCGCAATATGCTGTGTTTTGAGCTAATGCAGCTAGCAACAGGTTAAATGAAGTTGGTTTGAACCCTAGGTTCAAATTCAAACTCCATATGTGGATATTCAAATGCCATTATTTGTTTTGCCCAATTCAGCAACTATAAGTTGTTCTAACATGCATGAAAACAGTACATATGGATAGATTGGATTTTTCTGATCATTTTTCATATATAATTTATCTCATTCTGAGCTATGGTTGAATTTATATGATTTTTAGAAGTTTGGGGTATTTTCTGAAATTTCCTGAATAAGAATAATTCCAGTAAATAATTATTGCATCAGCATGACGTCAGGGTGACGTAATCAAGTCAAAGGCACGGTCCAGGTCAACTCTAACCTGTGGGTCCCGCGTGTCAGGTCATTAGTCTAACTAATATTTAGTTAACACTAATCCCAACCTAATTAACAGGCCGGCCCCACCTGTCATAGATTCATGGGGGAAGTCAACCTGGGCCCACACGGGGTAAAACGTGGTCAAATAGGGTCAAACTCGCCGGCGTTTAGCCGCCGGCGAGGCTAGACGCGGCGGGGTGGTGCGGGTTTTGCCTACGGAGCGCCGTTTGCCGCGCGGAGCACAACTACAGGATGCGGACGCTCGTCCGCATCCAACCGTGGTGGTGGCGCGGCCGGGGAGTGGCCGGAGTAGCGCCGGCGACGAGGTTTGCAGCGGCGCGTGCGGGTGAGCGCGGTGCAGTCGCTATGGTGCACGAGGGGAAAAACGGAGAGGGGAAGCAGGAGCAGGAGCTCATGGAGGGCGCGATGAGATGCTCAGCGGGCTCGGGGGAGGCCGGAGCTGAGCGGGGCGGCGAGGCCGATCTCCGGCGGCCGAGGAGGGGAGAAGCGTCGGGGTGGCGCTTCGGGGCTCTTCCGGTTGCGTGAGCCGTCGTGGAGGACGAGGGAGGCACGGCGGAGCTCGGGCCCCGTCGAAGAGGTGAGGCGGTGGACGATGGCCGCGGGTGGTGCTCGTCGGCCCGGACCGCGGCTGCGTCGGCCATAGGCGTTGAGGAGGCGAGGGAGAGAGCAGGGGGAGAGAATGATGGTGTCGTGATGGACCGGGGCGCCCGGAGGAGGCGTTCGCACGGGCGTCAAGCGGTGACCAAGGTGATGCAGCGAGGAGGGTGGTGGGCATGGCGATGATCGGGCGCGTGCGCCGTGTCCCTCTCTGCCTATTTGGCAGAGGGTAGGCGATGACTGCACGGGCCAGCATAGTGCTGGGCCGGCCAGTGGGCTGCCAGGTGGGCTGCGCCAGGTTAAGTGGCTGGATCCTTTCTCTCTCTCCTTTTTCTATTTATTTCAGTTTTCTATTATTCTGTAAATTTAAGGGCTTTATTAATAATACCTATGGACTTCCAAAAATCGTGAGACTGCTTGTGGCCACTATTTGGATTATTTCCAATAACAAGAATTTCATTTCATGAATATTTGGACATTTAATATAATATATTAAATTTAAATGCCCAAATGCAAATAAGGTATGATTTAATTCAGTGACCTAATGTTGTCCTCGAAAAATGTGAACCAATTTTGCGAGAGGTTCTAACCCAGGACAAAAATGATGGACATTTTAGAAGGGTATTTCAGGTTCATTGAAAATATTTTTATTTTGATCCTAGTTGCATTTCATTTGGTGCTAGGGTTTGAACACCCCCATTTCAAGTTTCTGAGAAATTTAAACGTGATGCAAGATGATAATGTAATGACAAGCAAGGCCAAAGCTAGGGCTGTGACAACTCACCCCCACTAAACAAGAATCTCGTCCTGAGATTCAAGCGTAGGGTAAGATGAAGGGGGAGCGCAAACTAGTATAATCTTCACGATCCAGGTTGTACTTCATAAGAACGTTGATTCAATCACCATCTTTGTCTCGATGTCTTGCTCTGAGATCTCCATCTAACATGACAACGAGAGGAGAAGGAAACTCTAGAAGGATCGATCTTCTCGAAGATCAATCAACTTAGGATCAACTGACAGAGTGAGACATAGCAACATCTCTCGAGTTGGGACACTAAGCACACATCTAGAGGGATGGAGTGGAACATATGACGAGGGTTCACTAGGTAGACAATAATTCCACACTTAAGAAGGTGGTGAACGGTTGTCAACGTAGCGAGGAGTTGAGTTGCCATGATACCATACTGGGGCACCTTAGGAAAGGTGACTCGTAGAATTATACCCTTAAGTGGCAAAAGGAATTACCTTTGATTCAGAAATCATTGAAACTCTTTATACCAGCCTAAGGCAATTCTCGAGCGATCGTTTGATGGAGTTTGAAGGAGTAGCATACTCGGACTAGTATGGATGATGTGGATTACCTTGTTGAAAACAACACAAGGGATGATTTTAGTAACTGGGGAGAAGCTCAACAGTAGAGAGTGAGTCCACTGTTTGAAAAGTTATAGCATAATCGAGGAAACTGAGAGCAATCCCAGTTAGTGCCGATGGTAACACCTAACGCTTGTGCGTGCTCTCAAGAACTTGAGCATTTCCATAATCATCAAGGTTTTACCAACATCCATGTCAAGGGTGCTGACAACACAACATACTACCATGATGAATAGCGATGGACGATGCAGATGCAAAGGAGGATAACACTTTCTCAGATTTCACCTTAGCGAGGCCAAGGGGACGAAATCTAGATGATCGACCGAGAGACATTTAGCACTCTGCTTCTAATGTTCTCCTTGATGTACTAGCGTATCCCATTCATTGAAATGGTCTGGTATCTAGAACATCAAGTAAAGGTCAGACTTCGGAAACACAAAAAATATAAGGCACAGCTAGGGGGTAAATCCTACGAAGTCCTTATGGGGAGGTGGCCAACTTCTTAAATCAAGATACTACAATAATAGGTCTTCCGGAGGGGTGTGTTGGCTACGATATCCACTTTACCGGTTATCGCGAGACCGATATTATAGTTCTTGGCAAATGTTCCAACCATCATATCCGCCTGAGGCAGATGACGTCAAGACCTCCTCAAGGGACGACCTCCCCAGGCTGGCTCCCGAGGAGCGAAGATATCAATGCAAGCTGCACCTCGCGAGGTTCACATCATGTGAGCCGTGACGACCAAGGCCATGCGGGCGCCAGTGGGCACAGTGTACCAGCTTCCTCTTGGGTGCTAAGGAGGCAAGCGCAGGCGCGGGGTCCCGAGGAATCAAGCAAAGGTTTCCATATCGGTGCAACAAGACCAAGACCGCCAGGATGACTGGACGGTCATCGCGGAGCCCACTGCAGCATCACAACGAGAGGCTTTTGCAGGCGAAGACTACTTTTGTCAGGATAGTTTTTACTAGTTGTTCCCCTTCAAATTTGGCCATTCTGGGATCCCTTCCCTCCTAAGTTTTGGGGGAAGAGGACCAAGGCCACTATAAATAGGACTTAGCCACCACCATAGATCAGGATCGGATCATTCGGACCATCCTCACCCCCAGCTCAAGAACACCTCTCCTCCTGAGGCTGCTCCACCACTATACTAGTTCATCCTCAGCCCCTCGAGGCAAATCCACCACAAAGCAGGAGTAGGGTATTACACCGCAAGGTGGCCTGAACCTGGGTAAATAGTTGTGTTAGTCTACTTCCAGTTCATCGAGTTAGTTCGTGAGCCCGACGTATTGATCGGTAGGAAGGTTGAGTTCTTCGCACGCACCCCATTGTTCGAACCTCTCTAGGGTCCACGGAGCCCGGAATCTTACATTTGGCACGCCAGGTAGGGGTGAGTCGAAGCTTCGCCTCTCCGTCCACTTTGATTCTCCATTAAGCTCTCATGGCGGGCGCCGCTCCGCCGGCCGGATCGATGGGTGCACACGGAGGTGCCATGCGACTCCGGCCTTCATCCCTACCTTACGACAAGTTCGAGCCAGAGATGCCACCTCGCTACAACGGTGCGGTAGACCTAGCAACCTTCCTCCAGGCGTGCGAGGAGGCTGTTGGGGTGGCCGGTGGCGATGACAAGGCCATTGCCAATTGGTTTCCCATGGCCCTCGCCGGCGTGCCGCGCGCCTGGCTGGTCAACCTGCCGGGATCTTCTGTGGCCTCCTGAGAGGAGCTGCACAGTCTCTCCATCGTGCGCTTCGCGGCGCCGGCGCCTCTCACCGTCGCAGCCCTCCTCGGCGGTTCGTAGGCGCCGCCCTCGGGCCGCCACGTAAAGCAGTTCTTCCGCCAAGTGGGTGCCGCACATGTGCAGCAGGGAGCTCCTCCAGGATGGGTGGCGCCCAAGGCCGACCTCACCTTCAACTCAAGAGACCATCCAACAACCACCGCGGGCGCAGGCGCGCTCCCGATGCTCTGCACTCCCACATCTGCAATGTGGTGGTTACCAAGACCCTCATCGATGGCGGGGCTTGCCTCAATGTGCTCTCTGTTGAAGCTTTCGGCTTGCTCCACGTGCCACACGGCCGGCTACGCCCCACCAAGCCCTTCTCCGGAGTTGTCGATGGTTCCACCAGCCCCCTAGGGTAGATCCGCCTCCCCGTCACCTTCGGCACCTGCAACAACTACCACACCGAGCTTATCGACTTCGACATCGCTCGCATCAGCCTCCCGTACAACGCCATCCTCGGGTACCCAGCCTTGGCCAAGTTTATGGCAGTGACTCATCCTGCCTACAACCTCATGAAGATGCCTGGGAGAAGCGGCGTCCTCACCGTGGCCGGAGATACCAAGGAGGCCCTGACAGCATTCAAGCTAGCCCTCAGGGCCACGATGAAGCACACCCAACAGATGGAGGAGCCGCTGAGGTCCCGGGGTCTGTGCCAGCGAAGAAGAAGCAGCTATTCTCTCAAGGTCGGGCCAAGACGAAGGAGGTGCCAGTTGACGGGGATGGGGCGTCAGGAGCCACCTTCACCATAGAAGCCAACCGCACCCTAGACCAAGAAAAGGCGTTGGTTGACTTCTTGCGTGCAAACAAGGAAGTGTTTGCATGGGAGCCCAAAGATCCGGTTTGAGTCTTGAGGTGGGTAATCGAGAATCACCTAAGGGTGTGCCCCAACGTACGCCCGGTGAAGAAGAGGGCACGACGGCAGTCCACGGAGAAGCAGATGTTCATCGTTCAAGAGACCTGCAAGCTGCAAGATGCTGGTGTCATTCGGGAGGTGCGGTATCCTGGTTGGCTAACCCAGTCATCGTCCCCAAGAAAGACAGGAAGGAACACATGTGCGTCGACTTCACCAACCTTAACAAGGCTTGCCTTCAAGCCCCTTCCCGCTCCTGCGCATCGACCAGATCATCAACTGCCGAGTGCGGCCTGCTGTGCTTCCTGGACGCATTCTCAGGGTATCACCAAATGAAGATGGTGGTGGAAGATGTTGAGAAGACGGCCTTCCTAATCCCGTGTGGGGTGTATTGCTACACCTGCATGTCCTTCGGGTTGCGTAATGCCGGAGCGACCTTCCAACAGCTGATGAACATCGCTCTGGGCCAGCATCTCGGGAGGAACGCCAAGGAATACATCGACGACATAGTGGTGAAGTCTCGGGAGGCAAGGACCCTCATCCTGGACCAGGAAGAAACATCCGCCAGTCTACGCAAGGTGGACCTGCGGCTTAACCCGAAGAAATGCGTGTTTGGCGTCCCCTTTGGCAAGCTATTGGGCTTCCTATTGTCGCACAGGGGAATCAAGGCAAACCCGGAGAAGATCAAGGCAATAGAAAGGATGAGCCCGCCACAGACTCTTAAGGAAATGCAAAAGCTGGCGGGTTGTGTGACCTCGCTAGGACGCTTCATCTCCAAGCTGGGGGAGCGCGCCCTCCCGTTCTTCAAACTGATGAAGAAGAAGGGGCTGTTCGAGTGGACTCCGGAGGCCGACGCAACATTTCAAGACCTCAAGAGATACCTCACCAGCCCACCAGTGATGGTGGCACCGCGTCCTCTCGAGCCCCTGGTACTTTACCTGGCCACCACGCCTCAATCAGCCAGCGCAGTGCTGGTGGCCGTCCGGGAGGAGCGCCAGGCAAAGGGCCCGCCAGATGATGCCGCGTGCCCAGTCGAGATAATGCGTCCTTGAGACGGTGTCCCTGAAGCCTCGGTGGCACCAACAGATGACCAAGCTCCACAAGACGGTGCTCCCAAGGCTGCAGTTGCCCCCAACAGACCACCAAGCTCCTAAAGTCCCCCAGCCTCAGGATGTTCCCCAGCCTCAGGAAGTCTCGGACTCCACCAACACTTCCACCCTTGTCGAGCACCAGGTGTACTTCGTCAGCACGGTACTGCGTGATGCGCAGGCATGCTACCCCATGACGTAGAAGCTCCTGCTCACACTCCTCGTTGCTTCACGCAAGCTGCGCCACTACTTCCAAGGCCACCCCATCAAGGTCGTCTCAGCCTACCCACTGGAGAGGGTGCTCCAGAGCCCCAATGCTGCGGGGAGGGTCGCCGAATGGAACATTGAATTACGGGCATTCCAGCTGGAGTTCAGCACCACTAGGGTCATCAATGGTGTCGTGCTCGCCGACTTTGTGGCGGAGTGGACTGACGCCCCAGGACCTGAAGCAGGCGAGGACCGGTCCCTCTTGCTATGTAGCGAGGTGCCAGACGGCCGAGTCATGTACTTCGACAGCACCTTCACGCGTCAGGGCGCGGGGGCTGGAGCCGTGCTCATCTCGCCCACCCAAGGACAAGCTCTACTATGCCATGCAGCTCTGCTTCCAGCAGGGCGAAAAGGTCTCCAACAACATCACAGAGTATGAAGGCTTGATCGCCAGTATCAAGGCTGTGGCATCCTTGGGAGTGAAGTGCCTCACCATCAAGGGCGACTCCCAGCTCCTTGTCAACTTCTCCAACAAAGTATACGAGGCGAACGACGAGCACATGGAGGCATATCTTGCGGAGGTACGCAAAAATGAGAAACAATTCTTGGGCCTGGAGCTGCATCACGTGTCGCGCGACACAAACATGGAAGCCGACGACATCGCCATGAGGTCATCCTGCCGCCTACCTCAGGAGCCCGACGTCTTGAAGGAGCGGCTCTTCAAGCCTTCGGCAGTCCCGCCTGCTGCGGGGGAAACACTACCCCAGGAGAAGCTCCCCCCAGCACCAACCTTGGGAGCCCCCGCATGTGGCCCGACCTCCGTAGTGCATCTTCTCCTCGCGCTCGAGCCTCAGGAGGGATGCTGGACTGAAGAGTTTTGGGTGTACTTGCTTCAGGGAACCCTGCCGGAGAAGGAGGAAGACACGGAGCGAGTGGCACGCCAGGCTACAACATACTACATCTAGGACAGTGAGTTCTATCGAAGGCTCCCAAATGACGTCTCTTTACGGTGCATCTCCAGGGAGCAAGGTCGCGAGCTGCTGACTAATATACATGGTGGAGAGTATGGGCACCACTCCTTGTCGCACACCCTCGTGGGCAAGGCATTCCACTGCGGGTCCTACTGGCCCACGACACTCAATGACGCTCCAAAGCTGGTGAAGTCCTGCAAGGCTTGTCAGTTCCATGCCAAGCAGATTCACCAGCCCACGCAAGACCTCCAGACCATCCTGCTCTCATGGTTGTTCGTGGTCTGGGGGCTGGATATCTTGGGTCCTTTTCCTCGAGCGCCCGGGGGCTACCTCTACCTCTACGTCACCATCGACAAATTCACCAAGTGGGCGGATGTGCAGGCCGTCCGCACTATCCCAGCCGGCTCAGCCGTCAAGTTCATCAAGGTCCTCATGAGCCACTTTGGGGTTCCTAACCACATCATCACCGACAACGGTTCACAATTCATCAGCAATCTTTTCAAAACATATTGTGCTAACCTTGGAACACAGATATGCTACGCTTCGGTGGCACACCCTCGGAGCAACGGTCAGGCCGAATGCGCCAATGTAGAGGTCCTGAGGGGCCTCGAGACGAGGACCTTCAAGAAGAAGCTTGAGGCATGCGGCAGGGGCTGGCACGACGGGCTTCAGTCTGTGCTATGGTCCATCCGCACCACTGCGACCAAACCGACAGGCGAAACCCCCTTCTTCCTAGTCTACAGAGCCGAAGCGGTTCTCCCACACGAGGTCAGGCATCGCTCCGCGCAGGTCTTAGCATTTAACGAGGCATGCCAGTACGCTTCACAGGGGATGGACCACATGCTGGGGGGGGGACGCTGCTGCCAAGCCTTGCTCCGAGCTGCGAGGTACCAGTAGGCATTGCGGCGGTACCACTACCGCATCGTCCGCTCTAGGACGCTTGAGGTGGGTGATCTCGTCCTGAGACGGGTGCTCTCCAGGGAAGGGCTGCATAAGCTCTCACCCATGTGGGAGTGCCCGTTTAGGGTTGCCCGCGTCTCCAGGCCTGGCGCCGCGCGCCTAGGGACGCAGGACGGGATCCCCATCTAGAACGCCTAGAACATCGAGCATCTCCGAAAGTTCTACCCATAAAGCAAGGCCCCACGCCTATGAAGGTCTCCGGTCGTGACACTCTCACGTAATAATGAGTGGGGCTGTACACGCCCCAGAATCTCTAGAGTGCCGCCCTTCGGCCTCGGGGGCTCCCGCCCACGTCCTAGTGGCAGCACTTAGCACCACGCTGGTGAGAAAACTAGTATAGGTGCCGGATGCAGCTATTCATTTGCTTGCTTTCTGTATCTGGTCGCGATTTCTTGAATGAAATTCGGAGTTTTTGTGCCTTTCGTTCACAAGAGTTGAAGCTTTCTCTCTCTCTTTTCCCTTCGGCCCTCCCAGCCTTGCCCCAGGAAGAGCGGGAGTTTCCCGTCGCTCCTTGATAACCCACAAGTATAGGGGATCACAACAGTTTTCAAGGGTAGAGTATTCAACCCAAATTTATAGATTCGACACAAGGGGAGCCAAAGAATATTTGAAGGTATTAGCAGCTGATTTGTCAATTCAACCACACCTAGAGATTAATTATCTGCACCAAATGATCAGTAGAAATGTAGTATGATAGTTTTGATAGTAGTGACAGCAGCAATTGTAACAGTAATAGAGATAGCAGTAATTTTGTAGCAAGTGCAGTAGTGATGATAGCACTGCTAACTTAGCAGAAACAATATAAGATAAATTCGTAGGCATTGGATTGGTGATTTGTTGGATGATATTCATCATGAGAGGGTCATAACCTAGAGTGATACGGCACTAGCTCCAGTTCATCAATATAATGTAGGCATGTATTCCGTAAATAGTCATACGTGCTTATGGAAAGAACTTGCATGACATCTTTTGTCCTACCCTCCTGTGGCAGCGGGGTCCATATTGTAAACTAAGGGATATTAAGGTTTCCTTTTAATAGAGAACCAGAAAAAAGCATTAACACACGGTGAATACATGAACTCCTCAAACTACGGTCATCACCGGGAGTGGGCCCGACTATTGTCACTCCGCGGTTGCCGGATCATAACACGTAGTAGGTGACTATAACTTGCAAGATCGGATTTAGAACATAGACATAATAGTGATAACAAAAATGGTTCAGATCTGAAATCATGGCACCCGGGCCCAAAGTGAGAAGCATTAAGCATGGAAAAGTCATAGCAACATCAATCTTAGAACATAATGGATACTAGGGATCAAGCCCTAACAAAACTAACTCGATTACGTGATGAATCTCATCCAACTCTTCACCGACCAGCGAGCCTACGAACTAATTACTCACTCCCGGTTGCGAGCATCGCGGAATTGGCGATGGAGATAGGTTCGTGATGACGAAGATCAAAGATCCCCCTCTCCGGAGCCCCAAACGGGCTCCAGATCTGGCCTCCTGATGAAGAACAGGAGGTGGCGGCGGCTCCGTCTCGTGAAACATGATAATTCTTTCTCCCTGATTTTTTCTGGAAAAATAGGATTTTATAGTATCCGAGAAATCGTCTGCCGGGTCACCAGGTGGGGACAACCCACCTGGGCACGCCTGGTGAGGGGCGCGCCCTGGTGGGTTGTGCCCCCCTTCGGTAGGTCTTGGCTCCAGAAATTCTCTTATTTGATATAAAAAATCCTCGCAAAGTTCCGTTCCGTTCTAAGAACTTTTATTTCTGCACAAAAATAACACCATGGTAGTTCTGCTGAAAATAGCGTCAGTCCGGGGTTAGTTTCATTCAAATCATGCAAATTAGAGTCCAAAACAAGAGGAAAAGCATTAGGAAAAGTAGATACATTGGAGACATATCAACTCCCCCCAAGCTTAAACCTTTGCTTGTCCTCAAGCAATTCAGTTGATAAACTGAAAGTGAAAAAGAAAAACTTTTACAAACTCTTTTGCTCTTGTTTGCATAAATAAGCTTAAACAACACCCAGGTTTTCAGCCAATCATTATAACTAACCATGCCGACAATAACTGTTAAAAATTATATTAACTCATATCAATGACATAATCAGCTAGCGAGCAATAATAAGATATCTCAAACAGCAACACATTATCAAAACAACCATGTATAATATGACAATAGTGGTATCTCACTAGCCCTTTCTGAGACCACAAAACATAAATGCAGTGAACCTCTAAAGTCCGAGCAGCGACTAAACATTGTAATTCATGGTAGAAAAGATCCAGTCATCATGCACCCAACATTAGCTATACATAATGCATCGGCATGATAGCAGTGCTCTCAGGTTCTGGCGCTTATTTGAGAAGGTGATGACACAACATAAAAGTAAATAGATAGTCCCTTCGCAGAGGGAAGCAGTGATTTGCAGAGGATCCAGAGCTAAAGTTTTTTAAAATAGATGTAAATGTAATTTTGATACATGCACCCTTCATATTCACTTCACGACTATCAGTTATCAATATCTTCCATGCTAAACATGCTAGTGGCGGTTCCCAAGCGATAAAGTAAAGGTTATGACTCCATTGGGAGTTTTTGTTTGATTATTTGAGAGATAAACTCTTTTTGTTGTTTGGGAATGGGAATCCCTTTTACCGCCCTTTTCTCATGCGATGGTGAGTGAATAAACACTCAACCTGAGAATAACCCGCTTAGCATGAAAGATATCGACTACCTCCCGTCGGTCCATGAACGATCCAGGCACACAAAAAGGATATTTATTTGAAGTTTTTAGAGGTGGCACATGCAAATTTACTAAGGACGGCAGGGTAATACCGCATATAGGTAGATATGGTGGACTCATCTGGAATAACTTTGTGTTTCAGGTTTTGGATGTACAAGCAGAATTCCCACTTAGTACAGGTGAAGGCCAGCAAATAGGTTGGGAAGCGGCCAGCTAGAGAGCAACAACATTCATGAACATGCATTATGCATAAGTAACATTGAACACTAGCATGAGTAGGATATGAACACCATGAACATAAATATCATAGAGGCTATGTTGGTTTTGATTCAACTACATGCATGAACATGTGCCAAGTCAAGCCACTCGAACATTCAGAGGAGGATACCATATCACCATACTACATCACAATCATTTTAATGCAATGTTGACATCCAAGATAAATCATTATCCACTCCTAGCTACTTATGCATGGCATGAGAAACTACAATCTCTAATTGTCATTGCAAACATGTTTAATCATAATGGACTGAATCATGGATACTAGGTTAAACATATTTACAAAAACAGAGCAAGTCGAGTTCATACCAGTTTCTCTCTGCCACGACTAGTTCATCTAATATCGTCATTATTGCCTTTCACTTGCACGACTGGACGATGTGAAAATAATAATAGTGCAAGAGTGTCATGGATTAAGCTGGAATCTACAAGCATTTTATTCAACAATAGAAGACAAGGTAAAATGGGCTCTTTGTCAGATCAACAATTATGCAAATGAGAGCCACTCAACATTTTCATCGTGGTCTTCTCCTTGTACAACTGGAATAAAAAGAAAAGGAATTCAGAGAAACACACTGAAATATTTTTGGAGTTTTTGATTTTCTGAAACGAGCAAATAAAAGCAAAATCAAGAAAAAATATTTACACGGGAAAGCTCCGAACAAGCAAAAGAAGAACAAGGAAATATTTTTGGATTTTCTTTTAAGTATTACAACTAAGCATGCATAGAAAGTAAACTAACTACAACTAATTCTTTTTGGTTTTTCTAAGATTTTTCAAACACATAAGAAGAAAGCGAGAAAATAAATTAAGCATGGATGATACAATGAAAAAGTGTGAACATGAATGTAATGTCGGTGATAAACACGCACTCCCCCAAGCTTAGGCTTTTGGCCTAACTTGGTAATCGGTCAGTAGCTTGGATAGTAGTCAGCGTGGTAGCTCACGAAGGCTCTCGGTGTGGATGCCTCGGTCTGTCGTGCTACCTCCACCGTTGCGTTGTGAGATCGAGCAGGCGCAGGCAAATATGTGTCAACAACAGAAGTTTGGTTAAACAACAGATTGTAAGTGAAGTTGTGAATTTCCCCTTTGTGGATTTTATGGCCTTTTAAAGCATCAAAATCTAAATACTGCGTGGGTAGGATAGGGTCAAAGGGCAAAGGTGAAACACCTAACCCCCGTGCCAAATGCGTGGCATATATTCCGCCATAGAAATAGTCACTATTAGCGTTATGCTGTAATCTGCGTGCAATTATCGCTCCAAGGTTATAAGTCCTTTCACTGGTGAGAGCGGTGCGTATGAGGCTCAATTATGGAGCACAAAGCGTATTACAGTCTTGCTTGCCTACTATACATTTCCTGTTAAATAATGCAAAGTACCGAATCATGGGAAAATGAATGCTCTTTATTCTACCTTGTGTCACTCCCTTCGTCTCACCGTAGAAAATACTAGTCAAGAATAATTGATACTCAGCCCTTGGCGGTTTGTCAAGCGAACCCCAGAATGGAAGTTTGCAGTGGTGAGCAAAACTCTCTAGTGAGATTGTGACTGGATTTTCATAAAGCTTAAATGCCACTCTGGACTCACGGGGATGGATTTTAAATCCTTTGACAAATGATTCAGTGAGAATGTGGTATTGCTCGCACTTATCTGAAATGTAGGGACCAAGACCGGCATTGTGAATGTATTGCTCAAATTCCTCCTTAATTCCTGCATGCACCATATAATCATCACATGGCCATAAGCATGTTTTGGTGGCAGCATCTCGTGTGGAACTTTCACTAGGTTCAACATAAGACCGACGAGCGGAGCTGTCACTAGAGGATGCCCCCGAGGATCTCCTCCTTGAGGAACTCCTTCCAAAAAGGTTCATCTTATCCGCATACAATTTTCTGAAAAAATTTGGGCGACAAAAAATTATCAACAAAACTTTGTAAGGTTGAAAGCAACTACTCATAGGGATACATAGAAGCCATAGCAAGTATTCAAACTACTTAGAACTCTAAGAAATCAACATGCAAGCTCATCTACAGCAGCACCAAGAGTAGCTAATTATTCAAAATATAAACAACTAAAACAAAAACTAATTGGACAAACGGTGGAGTCACATACCAAGCAACAATCCCCCAAAACAGTTTTGGAATCGGAGCTTCGAGCAAAGAGATCAAAATCCGCGGGTTTGAGAGCAAGAACATGAGAGAGAGAGAGCAATCAAGAATTTTTTTCTGGAGGTAGGTGATGATGTGGTATAAAGAGATAAGTGAGAGGGCCACGTGGGGACCACAACCCACCAGGGCGTGCGTGGGGGTCCTGGCGCACCCAGGTGGGTTGTGCCCACCTGGTGCACCTCCCTCTGATATTATTTGCACTAGTATTTCTTAAATATTCAAAAAAAATCATATTAAATTTTCAGAGCATTCTGAGCACTTTTATTTTTGGGTCATTTTTTATTGCACGGGAAATTCAAAAAACAGACAATACATGGCATTAATTTTATTTAACTAATAATAACAGAAAAATAAAAGTAGCGACAGAAGGTAGTGCTTACTAGATTCATCAACCTCATACCTCTAAAAAATTATCCATTAATAAGGTTGATCAAGTCTTATTAACAACCACTTTTGATTAGCATGAAACCGAAGAATTTTCGTAAATCACTAAGTTACCTCAATGGGGATTTGCATTTCCCCAAAAATAGGTTTTTCATATTTCTTTTTGACAATAGGTAAAGGTAGATGAAAACTTCCAATAGTGAGTGTCGGAGATTTTTCAATAACATTAATACCATTCACTTAGAATTGTTTCTTCGGAAAGTGCACCGTATGCTCATATTGCCATTGATATGAAAAATGACCTTGCTTTAATTACAATCAATAACAGCCCCTACAGTATTCAGAAAGGGTCTACCAAGGATAATCGACATGTTATCGTCCTCGTGCATCTCAAGTATAAGAAAGTCAGTCAAAATAGTAACATTAGCAACAACAACGGGCACATCCTCATAAATACCGATAGGTACGGTAGCCATTTCCAAAGATATTTCAGTAGGTGTGAGCTTATTCAAATCAAGTCTTTTATAAAGAGAAAGGCATAACACTAACACCAGCTCCTAAATCACACAAAGCAGTTTTCACATAATTCTTTTTGATGTAGCAAAGTATAGTTAGTATTCCCGGATCTCCAAGTTTTTTAGGTATTCCATCCTTAAAAGTATAGTTAGCAAGCATGATGGAGATTTCAGCTTCAGGTAATTTTATATTATTAGTGATAATATGTCAGGACCCCGACTCAATGCCACATCGATCTAGCATGTAACACCTCATATCACTTTGCGGCCTCACGCACGGTATCCCCACGGGTGTCGCCTTACCTTTTCCCGGGACCGTTTGCGCCTTTTGGCACACCTATATGATAGTGTTGCTACAATCCATATGATAAGGAGCCCAGGCTGACATGGCTAGTCGTAAACCCAAAGTGGCACAAACATACAGGGACAGGCATCCATGACCCAGCATCGAACGTGTCGGTCATCAGTGAGTGAATCCAGGCTGTAGCACTGGGCTAGCAGGACTCCGGTGAACCGGGCTGTAGCGGGCTAACAGGACACAGGTATTCATCGCATGACATTTCCCCGAAGGGACAGACACAGGAACGAAGAAGGACACATGCCAGCCAGCCTAAGTGGTCCGGAGCAGTAGCAAGCTACCATGGCTCAGTGGAGGCACTAGGAGACATTTCCCGGTAAGAGAGGCTACTAAGGATAAACAACTAGATAGTTAGATCCCGCACATACCAAGCATTTCAATAACAAACACACAATATGCTCGATATGTGCAAATACAACATGGCATCACAACATGACTCTACAACTCAAGTATTTTACTCAATAGGCTCTGAGGAGCGAGATATTACAAACATGGGTCTCTCGACCCAGCATTCAGAGCATACAAGTCAAAGCACAAGCAGAAGCTTAACATGTCTGAGTACAGACATCTACAAATGAAAAGGGCTGAGAAGCCTGACTATCTACATGATCCTGCCGAGGCACAGGATCGTAGCTGAGGTAAAAAGCTAAACATCGAAGTCCACACGGAACTACTAGTGAGACTGAAGTCTCTCTGCAAAAACAAAAAATAGGCAAACGTGAGTAAAAATGTACCCAGCAAGACTTACATCAGAATTAACTACATATGCATCATTATCAACAAAGGGGATGGTGGGGTTTAACTACAGCAAGCCAGCTTTGACTCGGTGGCTATCCTAAACTATGACTGCAAGTAACTCTTTGAGGTGGCGCACACGAGTCCACATATTCACCATATCAATACACCACTATGGATCCGCTCCCGTCTCCCTACGAGAGGACCATCCATAGCACTCACGCTTATCTTATGCATTTTAGAGTATCCACTTTCACTTGTCTATGAACTGTACAGGCAACCCTGAAGTCCTTTACCACGGACACGGCTATTCGAATAGATCATATTAACCCTGCAGGGGTGTACTTCTTCACATAGGCTCTCGCCACTTACCGCGATGTACACGTCATGTATCTTGGCAACCTTCAAGCGGAAGCCTGGCGAGGGAGTCGGCCATGACCTGGCTAACCACACAAGTCTCTAGTCCAGGTTTATCGCCTATTCGGGTTCCATCCGCAAGGAGATCCGGCCGAGGTGTCGCTCACGGCCCCAAATGATGTACAGGGTTCCCAAGCCCACCTCGACGGGTGGATCTACGCTTGGTACACCATGCCACGGTGCCTAGTCTGTCCCACGCCCACCTGTACCGGGTGCCACTTGGTAGACTACTAACACTACCTACAAACACCAGAAACTAGTTGCAACTCCTGGACAGAGATCAAGTTGATTAATAAGCCGAGAGGGGCCGAGTTACCGGAACCCAATGTGTGGTAGTAGCTGTTCATGGATCACAAACAGAACTCAGTTCCTGAGGACGGTTTCAATGAGACAACCCACCATTTACTCCTACATGGCCTCTCACCGACCTTTACCAAATCGTGTTCACATACTTAGTTCACAAAGAGTAGGACATGTTCATCACTGTCCCAATTCATCCCCGATCAATCAGACTGACACAATTCTAAGCAATAGCAGGCATGACAAACAAGCATGGATGAGTAGGCACATCAGGGCTCAAACAACTCCTACTCATGCTAGTGGGTTTCATCTATTTATTGTGGCAATGACAGGTCATGCGGAGGAAACGGGTTCAACTACCGCAGCATGTAACAGTTGAATCGTTGTTGTCCTAATGCAGTAAAAGAGAGCAGGAGCGAGAGAGTGGGATTGTATCGGAATGAACAAGGGGTTTTCGCTTGCCTAGCACTTCTTTAGATAGTATAGCTCTTCATCGGTGTCCTCAATCACATCGTCGGAACACGTCTACTGAGAGGGGACAAACACCGGCAATAGAGAGGAAACACAATCAATGCAATGCAACATTATGATGCATGATCATGACATGGCAACATGATGGTGTTTTGAGATAATGCAACTAGCAACAAAGTTAAATGAAGTTGGTTTGAACCCTAGGTTCAAATCCAAACTCCATATGTGAAATTCAAATGCCATTTAATTGATTTGACCTAAACAGTGAACAAAAGTTGTTCTAACATGCATGAAAATTTTACAGATGGATAGATTAGATTTTTCTGATCATTTTTCATATATAATTTATTTCATTTGGAGTTACGGTTGAATTCCTATGATTTTTAGAAGTTTGTGGTATTTTCTGGAATTTCCTAAAAAGAATTAATCCAGAAAATGAGTTATGGGGTCAGCACTACATCACTGTGATGTCAGCAGGTCAACAGACCAGGTCCAGGTCAAACCTGACTAGTGGGTCCCGCTGGTCAGTGTCACGGTGCTGTCTGGGTCACAGACATGTGGGGTCGGGTCAACAGGTGACGTGGCGAGGTCAAACTGACCTGTGGGGTCTCCGGGGTTAGTTTAATCTAAATAAAACTAAACCAGGTTTAGTTAGACAGTGGGGCACGTATGTCAGTGGATGTTGGTTCAATTAATGGCGCCATTAGCTGCTAATGACGCTGCCACGTTAGACATGCCGGTGGTTAGCCGCCGGTGACCAAAACCGCGGCGGAGGTCTTCGGAAAACGCCGTCCGGCGACCAAACGACGTGCGGGCAGGCGCATTTGGTAGCTGGATCAGACCCGCGTCTAGCGGAGTAGGTGGGGTTGGCTGGGGTGGCCTACAGCGGCGACAGCAAGGATGACAGCGGCGGCCGGAGCTCGGCTGAGCGCGGGCGCGGTGCTGCAGCTCGTAGGCGAGTGAACGGAGGTGCTAAGCAGCACCTAAAGGGCAGCAGGAGCACGTCGGAGCTACTACGCGAGGTGGAGGTGCTCGGGGGCACGGAGCTCGCCGGCCATGGCAGACGGCGGCTTCGGGTGCTCGCGGGGCAGCAGCTACTGGGCACGCGCGAGAGAGAGAGGTGAGGGGAAAGGAAGAGGGACTCACGGCGGACTCGCAGAGCAGCTCAATGGGGGCGGGGAAGCTTTGGTTGCCACGAATGCAACGATGGCGATCCACGGCGGCCGAGGCCGAAGACGACGATGGTGGCGTCGCTTCGGGCGTCCCGCAGGCGCGAGCTTCGTCTTGGGCTCCGTGGCGCCTAGGTGGAGCCTCTGGACAGCACGGAGAGGCGAGGGAGAGGCGATGGCCGCGGTTGTGCTCGGCGGTGGCGACGACAGCGCTCGGTGGTTGCGTGCGAGAGAGACAGAGGAGGAGAGGGAGAACGGCGAGTGAGAGAGAGGGAACAGGGGCTTCGAGGCGTCTCCGTGGCGTCGCTAGAAGGGGCCGGGGAAGCAGGAGGTGGCCAGAGCAGCGTCGGCGCTCACCACGCACCTGGTTGTCCTCCTGGCAGAGGAGGAAGATGACAAGGGGGCTCTTGTGGGCTGGGCCGCCAGCTGGGCTGCCAGCAAGCTACAGTAGCGGGCCGCAGGTGGGTGCAGGTAAGTCCTTCTGCTCTATTTTATATTTTCTGTTTTGTTTTCTATTTTCTGTATTTTGTTTTTTTATTTAGTGTTCAAACTAAATCAAATTTACTGCTTCTAATAAATATTGTGTGGGCTAGTTGAGCTATTCTAGAGCCCCACACAAATTTACAGAATTATTGGACTTATATTAAATATATAGCAAATATAAATCCAATGCAAATAGTTGTTGCATTAACTCCAAATGCCCAAAATAAATATTTATGAGCTCCTAAAAATATTGGTCTGAATTTTACCTCTGGCCAATATTTTCAGGGAAAAACATGAACATTTTCTTCGACCTATTTTAAGAAATTTGTATCTTGGTCATTTTCAGAAATGATTTCTGAGGCTTTCACATGTCCCCATTTCAAGTTAAATAAAATTTCAACATGATGCACCCATGAAGCTAGCCTAGTGCAAAGCCAGAAGCTAGGGATGTGACAGGATCTGCTCCCGTCTCCCTACGAGAACGCCATCCATAGCACTCACACTTACCTTGCGCATTTTAGAGTATCCACTTTCACTTGTCTATGAACTGTACAGGCAACCCAGAAGTCCTTTACCGCGGACACGGCTATTCGAATAGATCATATTAACCCTGCAGGGGTGTACTTCTTCACGCACGCTCTCGCCACTTACCGCCATGTACATCTCGTGTATCTCGGCAACCTTCAAGCGGAAGCCTGGCGAGGGAGTCGGCCACGGCCTGACTAACCACACAAGTCTCTCATCCAGGTTTATCGCCTATTCAGGTTCCATCTGCAAGGAGATCCAGCCGGGGTGTCGCTCACGGCCCCAAACGATGTGAGCAGGGTTCCCAAGCCCACCATCCGGGTGCCACTTGGTACACCGTGCCACTGTGCCTAGTTTGTCCCAAGCCCACCTGTACTGGGTACCACTTGGTAGACTACTAACACTACCTACAAACACCAAAAACTAGTTGCAACTCCTGGATAGAGATCAGGTTGATTAATAAGTCGAGAGAGCTTGGAGCGCCCGGAGCCCAATGTGTGGTAGTAACTGTTCATGGATCACAAACACAGAACTCAGTTCCTGAGCACGGATGCAATGAGACAACCCACCATGTACTCCTACATGGCCTCTCACCACTACCTTTACCAAATCGTGTTCACACACTTAGCTCTCAATAGTAGGACCTGTTTACACACCTCCGATTCATTCCCGATGAATCAGACCTGACTCAACTCTAAGCAATAGCAGGCATGACAAACAAGCATGAATGAGTAGGCACATCAGGGCTCAAACAACTCCTACTCATGCTAGTGGGTTTCATCTATTTACTGTGGCAATGATAGGTCATACAGAGGATAAAGAGGTTCAACTACCGTAGCAAGTAACAGTTGTATCGTTGTTGTCCTAATGCAGTAAAATAGAGCAGGAGCGAGAGAGTGGGATTGTATCGGAATGAACAAGGGGGTTTTGCTTGCCTGGCACTTCTAAAGATAGTATAGTTCTTCATCGGTGTCGTCGATCACATCGTCGGAACCACGTCTATCAAGAGGGAACAAACATCGGCAAATAAGGAAGAACACAATCAATGCAATGCACAATATGATGCATGATCATGACATGGCAATATGTTGTGATTTGAGCTAATGCAACTAGCAACAGATTAAATGAAGTTGGTTTGAATACAAGATTCAAATTCAAACTCCACATATGGTTATTTAAATGCCAGTCATTTGATTTGTCCTAAACAGTAGCTATAATTTGCTATAACATGCATGAAAATGGTACAGATGGATAGATTGGACTTTTTTTGATCATTTTTCATATATAATTTGTTTCATTTGGAGTTATACTTGAATTTCTATGAATTTTAGAAGTTTAGGGCATTTTCTGGAATTCCCTGAATAAGAATAAATCCAGAAAATGATTTACTGCATCAGCCTGACGTCAGTGTGACGTCAGCAGGTCAACGAAGCCAGGTCCAGGTCAAACCTAACGTGTGGGGTCCACACGTCAGTGACTAACTAACTAATCTAAATTAATTAGTGTTAAACTACTACTAACTAAAAATGTCAGTGGAGTAATTAAACTTAATTAAAAACTAATCTAGGATTAGCTGGGGCCTAGGCCCACTCGTCAGTGACTCAGGGGGAGTCAAACTATGGTCAAACCGAGTCAAACTCGCCGGAGTTGACCCGGGGCTTGTCGCCGGCAGGGCCAGGGACGGCGGAGAGGTGTGGGTTTCCTCCTCCGGTGACCAAATCGACGGCGGAGAGCGGCTACGTGGAGCTGGAGCTCGCGCGCGTCGAGTGGTGCCGGTGGGAGGTGTTGGGGTGGCCGAAAACATCGCCGGCGATGACCTTGGCGGTCGCCGGAGTTCGAACGAGGTCGGCTCTGATGCTAGGGGGCACGGCGAGGCGCGTGGGGAGTGCTATGGGCTCGTGCGAGTGCGGTGGAGACGATGACATGCTCGGAATCAATCCAATGTGGCTGTGGCCACGACGGCAATGTGCGGTGGCGGCGGCGGGTGCGGCTTAGCTCGGTGCGGTTGTTGTGGTGCTCGAGAGCGAGAACGGGAAGGGTGGGGGGAGGAAGAGGAGCTCACGGGGAGTCGGTTGAAGCAGACAGCGAGCTCGGGGAGGGGCCGGAGCAAGCGGGGCGGCGATGGGGATCTCGATGGACCGAGGTTGAAGAAGATGGCGGGGACGGCGATTTGGGGCTTCTAGCGTCGCTTGGATCTGTGCAGAAGGTCTAGGGCGACGAGGCGGAGCTCTTGAGCCGTTCAGGGAAGAAAGGGGAAGGCGGTGGCCGCGGTGGTGCACGTCGGCGGCGGCGGGCGCATTCGGGTGGTGCGAGGAAGAGAGCCAGAGGAGGGGAGGAGCACGGGAGAGAGTGAGAGAGGCCCAGGGGGTGGCGTGGCGCTGCGAGAGGCGTCCAAGGGGAGGAGGAGGCAGCCAGGCAGGGAGGAGGTGGCCGGCGTGTGGCTGCACGCGCCCCTGCCTACTGGCGCGAGGAGGAAGGCGACAGAGGGGCTGCGGTGGTGGGCTGGGCTGGCTTTGGTGGGCTGCACAGGTAGGTGGCCAGATAAATGGCCCAGGTAAGCATTCTCTCTCTCTCTTCTAAATTTTTTCTGTTTTCTATTTTCTGTAATTGTGTTTGGCTTTAATAAACATGCCAGGGCATTTCCAAAAATCATGAAACTGCACAATGTCACTGTTTGGAATATTTCCAACAACAAACATTTTAGTTTGTGATTATTTGAGCATTTAAAATATTATTTAGCAATTAAATTCCCAAATGCAAATACCATATGATTTGATTCAAAAATCCAGAATGGCCTAGAAAAATGTGCACCATTTTTGGGAGAGGTTCTAGACTAATCCAAAAATGATGAACTTTTCTGAAGGGCATTTTGGGTTCTTTGAGAATATTTTTATTTGATCCTAGTTGATTTAATCTGGTGCTAGGTTTTGAGCAATCCCCAATTCAACTTTCAAATAAATTAGACATGATGCAACAACCAAGCTAGTCCAAGTGCATAGCAAGGCTAGGGATGTGACAACTCACCCCTACTAAACAAGAATCTTGTCCCGAGATTCAGGCGTAGGGTAGGATGAAGGGGAAACGCAACTAACACAATCTTCACGATCTAGGTTGCACTTCAAATGAACGTTGATTCAATCACCATCTTTGTCTTGTCATCTTGCTCTGAGAACTCCAGCCAACATGACAACGAGAGAAGGAGACTCTAGAGGGATCGGTCTTCTCGAAGATCGAACAACTTAGGATCAACTCACAGAATGAGACATAGCAACATCCCTCGAGCTGAGACACGAAACACACATCTAGAGGGATGGAGTGGAACAAATGACGAGGGTTCACTAGGTAGACAACAATTCCACGTTTAGAAGGGTGGTGAACGGTTGTCAACGTAGCAAGGAGTTGAGTTGCCATGATGCCACAGCGGGAAATCCTGGAGGAGGGTGATTCGTAGATTATTACCTTAAGTGGCAAAAAGAATTACCTTTGATATAGAGATCATTGAGACTCTCTATAGCAGCCTAGGGAAAATCTCGAGCGATCATTTGGAGGGGTTCAGTAGAATGGCATACCCGGATTAGAATGGATGATGTGGATTACCTTGTTGAAAACAACACAATGGGTGATTTTAGTAACTGGGGAGAAGCTCAACAGTAGAGAGTGGGTCCACTGTTTGAAAATTTATAGCATGACCGAGGAAACTGAGAGCAATCCCAGTTAGTGCCGATGATAACACCTAGCGCTTGTGCGTGCTCTCAAGAACTTGAGCATTTCCATAGTCATCAAGGTTTTACCAATATCCGTGTCAAGGATCCTGGCAACACCACATACTACCATGATGAATAGTGATGGATAATGCAGATGCAAAGGAAGATAACACCTTCTCGGATTTCACCTTAGCGAGGCTAAGGGACGAAATCTGAATGATCGACCGAGAGACATTTAGCACTCTGCTTTTAACGTTCTCCTTGATATGCTAGTGCAACCCATTTATTAAAATGGTTTGATACGTAGAACATCAAGTAAAGGTCGGACTTCGGGAGCACAAGAATCCATAAGGAATAACTACAGAAATAGTATCCTATGAAATCCTTATGGGGAGGTGGCCAACTTCCTCAATCAAGATAGTACAGTAATAGGTCTTCCGGCTGGACATGTTGGCCACGACATCCTCTTTACCGGTTACAGAGAGACCAATATTATAGTTCTTGGAAAAATATTCCAACCATCATATCCGCCTAAGATTCAGATCTGGTTGGTGTCAGAACAATCCAGACTCATCGAGTCTAGAAAGAAAAATGAAAGTTTGCAACACAAATCGACGAGATGACGTTGCGAGATTCTCGGGAAATGAACTATGATAGCAAGCTCCAAAACATGAGTTGTTTCTGCTACGTACATGTGAACACGCTGTCCTAGACAAGCATGACCACATAGTAGTCTTATAATAAAACACTACCGAGTTCAGGTTGGGAACCATCATCGAGGATAACGAAGTCCTAACATAAGTCATGATTAGCTCTTATGAAGTAACTTCTTGTCCTTGAACAAATCATCCGGTGGCTTGGTGTACTAGGAGATACATGTGGAATGGAGGTAGCGAGCCTGTCAAACCATAGCATACTTCGCACATGCATGACTGACTTGGGATGATTCCAGAGGAGGCAACATTGACTTTCTCGAATTCACGGCGGCAACTTGCACCAAATGCACGTGAATCAGAGAAAGTCGCTTCTTTCATCCAAACATATGCTTCATGAGCTAGCATGAAGAAATGCTTTCAAAAGTTTTCAACACTAGCTTAATGTTCAACAAAATTTTGGAGAAGACGAGGATGTTGTCGATGGCTCAACAACAATTCATCCAGGTTTCCATATGAATGGAATTCTACAATTATGTGAACAAGGTGATAGCATTGGTTAGACCCGAAAGATATAATGGTGTATGCTCGAGGAAACAACCACGAGTAAGACAACATTATAAACATCGTTGGTTCTGATTTGATTTGAGGATAGCCCACACTCAAATCAAAGTTTTGGCAAGACAATAGGTCCAACAACTGGTCACGAGGATCAGTCGATGAAGATATCATCTTTCTTCAACACACATACAGGATATCCCTTAAGATGAACTAAATCGGACAAGCTTCCATCTTCCAACTTTCCAAGTTGTTGTTTAGCTTGACCAACCAGCTTAGGGGTATGCAACACAGATTCTTGGAGAATGGCTGGTTTACAAGAAACCAACTTGATCACGAACTCAACATAGCGGTCAGGCGACATCCTGGTGATACTTCCGTGAAGATATCCGGAAAATCACGAACCACCAATATGTTACTAAGCTCGGGTGCACTCTTGCTTTTCAGGGCAACACAATGTGATCACAAGAGTGAGGGATTGACTCAATCCTAACTCATTGATCGGAGAGTGCACCAGAAATAAGGACTAGGTAGCACGATTAGCCTTAGGGTGATGATTCAATAATCAACACGCTAAGAATGAGGTTATTGTCCATTTAACTACCAAGCAACGGAGTTACTAGAAGTATTGATTTCACACATCACGATTCACTTGTCGGTGTTCCGGTTACAATAACACGGAACTGAGGAATGAATAATGATGTCGAGAAGTATCACTGTATCAAGAGTTCATAGGATGGTGTGCAATTCCCATGATATTCTTAATATAAAGATGGTAATACTCCAAGGTGGAATAGACCAGAAGCTGGGTTGCATCTTGATCTGCGGAACACAACTGCTTTGACCCAATCTTGGAAATGGAAAAGGGTACTGGAGTTTGTTCCTCCTAGTCACTCTGGAATAGAATGGCTTGACGGACCACAAGATTAATAGGCATCGATAAACACGATTGCACAACTACTCCTTACTATAAATTGATATATGAGGATCAGAATACAACTAAAGGGGGACAACTCAAAAGAACATATGATTTTCTGAGTTGGGGATGCATGGGCAGGCATGTCGAACGAGTTCAACATATTCCTTCTGGATAACCCATGCAAAAAGGTTGAGCTGGCAGAGTTGCAATATAAAATGGATAACCCATCGACAGCACTCCTATTGTGATCTTTTGATCCAACAAACATCTGCCGTAAGTGGTTCATAGTATTTGGAAGAAGGAAATACCACGAACCTCGAGGACTAATGTAAAGGTTACTGATATCCTAAAGGAACTAGCAAACACTATCAACATGAGATAAGTAGGGTGAATCTCGGGTTCAAGAACCCAGGAATAGAATACCTACCAACTAAATGGCATCACGGGATGCTTACGAGACTAATGGCCAGAATCATCACACTGGGACACAAAACATGGTTAGCTTACTAGGTGGCACTCTAGACATCTAGGGTCATAATATTAGCTCCAACATATATGTGGAGGCAATAGAGTACCTCAACTCATCGTTTAGTGTGGTTAAACTGGCACAAAGGGGCTGCGGTGGTGGGCTGGGCCGGCTTTTGTGGGTTGCACAGGTAGGTGGCCAGATAAGTGGCCCAGGTAAGCGTTCTCTCTCTCTCTCTCTTCTAAATTGTTTTTGTTTTCTATTTTCTGTAATTGTGTTTGGCTTTAATAAAAATGCCAGGGCATTTCCAAAAATCATGAAACTGCTTAATGTCGCTGTTTGGAATATTTCCAACAACAAACATTTCAGTTTGTGATTATTCGAGCATTTAAAATATTATTTAGCAATTAAATGCCCAAATGCAAATACCATATGATTTAATTAAAAAATCTAGAATGGCCTAGAAAAATGTACACCATTTTTGGGAGAGGTTCTAGACTAATCCAAAAATGATGAACTTTTGTGAATGGCATTTTGGGTTCTTTGAGAATATTTTTATTTGAACCTAGTTGATTTAATCTGGTGCTAGGGTTTGAGCAATCCCCAATTCAACTTTCAAATAAATTAGACATGATGCAACAACCAAGCTAGTCCAAGTGCATAGCAAGGCTAGGGATGTGACATAATTTCTTTCATGTACTTTGCATAAGGAGGCATTTTCAAGATATCAGTCAAGCGAGTACGCAAAAAGACTGGCCTGATCATTTCAGCAAAGCGTTCAAATTCTTCATCATCTTTCTTTTTAGTTGGCTTGGGTGGAAAAGGCATAGGTTTTTGAACCCACGGTTCTCTTTCCTTACCGTGTTTTCTAGCAACAAAGTTTCTTTTATCATATCCTTTATTTTTGGGTTGTGGGTTATCAAGATCAATAGATGGTTCTATCTCAACGTCATCATCTGGTTCTTTTTCATTGTTTGGTTGAGTATCTTCATGAACATCAATATTATCTTTTTCATTATCACTAGGTGGATGTTCATAACTAGATTGAGTTTCGGCATCAGAGATAGACACTTCATTATCATTATCAGGAGGTTTGTCTATTTCAAGTTCACTAGAGGCATGCGAAGTCCTATCATTTTTCTTCTTCTTTTTCTTTCTAGAAGTACTAGGTACATTAGCATTTGCTCTTTGAGAGTCTTGTTCAATTCTTTTTGGGTGACCTTTAGGATAAAGAGGTTCCTGAGTCATTTTGCCTCCTCTAGTTACAACTCTAACAGCAAAGTCATTTATATTATGATTCATTTCATCAAGCAACTCTCTTTGAGATTTAGCAACTTGTTCTAATCGAGTTTGAACCATAGAAGCATGCTTTCCTACACCTCTAACATTTTTTGAGATTCTAAATAACAAGTCACTCAAGCAAGCAATCATATCAGAATTATATTTTAGTTGTTTCATAACATTTGCATTGAAGTGATCTTGTTTTCTAATGTAATTCTCAAACTCATAAAGACATTGGCTAGGGTGCATATTATGAGGATTGTCATTATCATTAAACTTCATTAGAGAATTTATCGCTACCACCTTGGGTGGTGGTGGTGTGTCCAGCCCATGTATTTCTTCAATAGGAGGTAAATTTTTAACATCCTCAACTTTAATACCTTTTTCCTTCAAAGATTTCTTTGCCTCTTGCATATCTTCAGGACTGAGATATAATATACCCCTCTTCTTTGGAGTGGGTTTAGGCGGTGGTTCAGGAACAGTCCAATCATCATAATTCTTCAATATATTATTCAATAATTCTTCATCTTGCCCAATAGTTTGTTCCCTAAAAACACAACCAGCACAACTATCTAGGAAGTCCCTAGAAGCATCGGTTATTCCAATATAGAAGATATCAAGTATTTCATTTTTCTTAAGAGGATGATCAGGCAAAGCATTAAGCAACTGGAAAAGCCTCCCCCAAGCTTGTGGGAGACTCTCTTCTTTAGTTTGCACAAAGTTAAATAATTCCTGTAAGGCAGCTTGTTTCTTATGAGCAGGAAACTATTTTTCAGAGAAGTAGTAAATCATATCTTGGGGACTACGCACACAACCAGGAGCAAGAGTATTGTAACAAGCTTTAGCATCCCCCTTTAATGAGAATGGAAATAGATTGAGAATATAGTAGTAGCGAATTTTCTTACCGTGAGTAAAAAGGGTGGCTATGTCATTCAACTTAGTAAGATGTGCCACAACAGTTTCAGTTTCATAACCATGGAAAGGATCGAATTCAACCAAAGTAATTAACTCTGGGTCGACGGAGAATTCATAATCCTTATCAGTAATAAAGATAGGTGAGGTAGCAAACTTAGGATCATATTTCATTCTAGCATTCAGAGATTTTCTTTATACTTGCATAGCTATTTCTCTAGATCATCTCTATCCTTACAAGAAAGAATATCTCTAGTTGTCTCCTCATTCATAACATAACCTTCCGGTACCTTAGGCAACTCATATCTACGAAGGCTAGTTCTAGCAGGTGTTTCAAGATTTTCAGTATCAAGCTCATCATCAGATTCAACAACATCATGTTGTATTACTCTAGCAATTTGTTTATCAAGAAAATGATGTAGTGGTACATTATCATCAAGTAAGGTACTAGCATCATCATAAGAATTATCCATAACAAAATTAGCATCATCAATAACTTGCGACATGTCAGAATTGATAGCATGTGGTGGTGTTGCCAGTTTACTTATAACAGAAGGTGAATCTAAAGCATAACTGGATGGCAGTTCCTTACCTCCCCTTGTCTTAGAGGGGAAAATATTAGTCTTAGCATCCTTCAGATTCTTCATAGTGATAATATGATAATAATCCCAACAAATATAGCTATGCTCCCCTGCAACGGCGCCAGAAAAGGACTTGATAACCTACAAGTATAGGGGATCGCAACAGTTTTCGAGGGTAGAGTATTCAACCCAAATTTATAGATTCGACACAAGGGGAGCCAAAGAATATTTGAAGGTATTATCAGCTGAGTTGTCAATTCAACCACATCTGGAGATCAATTAATTATCTGCAGCAAAATGATCAGTAGCAAAGTAGTATGATAGTTTTGATAGTAGTGCCAACAGCAATGGTAACAGTAACAATGATAGTAGTAATTTTGTAGCAAGTGCAGGAGTGATGATAGCAGTAGTAACTTAGCAAAAACAATATAAGATAAATTTGTAGGCATTTGATCAGTGATTTGTTGGATGATATTCATCATGAGACAGTCATAACCTAGGGCGATACTGAAAGTGCAACTATCCCTGGGTGGTTTTGGTAATTCCTAACAACATATAGGTCATTGAGCTAATGCTATTTCAAGAAAAATATTTCAGGAAAGCTCAATGGTTGGCATGGCATGGATGAGAAACGTGGACCCCTCAAAATGCTAAGGACAAAAGGATTAGCTCAAGCTCAAAGCACAAGACTCTACATTTTTCATTTTAGTGATCCAAGATCACATTGTGTCCATAGGAAAAGCCAATACTATCATGAGGGGATGAGGTGTTTCCTAATGAGTTGCTTGCTCGAAGTGCTTAGTGATATGCTCCAAAACCCTCAACTACTTTCTCACATCCACATATGTCCTAAACCAAAAGTCAAACTCGGCCCCACCGAAACTGTCTATCCGGCGCCATCGAGTTCAGTTGACATAGCCATTGCCAGAAACCCTAGTATTTTCGGTCTCACCGATAGGGATCTCGGTCTCACCGAGATGGGATTGCAAACTCTCTGTTTCCCTTCGTAATGTTTCGGTCAAACCGAGATGAGTGATCGGTCCCACCGAGATTGCAATGCAAACTCTCTATTTCCCCTAATCGGTCCCATCGAGTTTGCGTGACCAACTCTCTGTTTGACTATTACCAAAATCGGTCTCACCGAGTTTGTGTAATCGGTCTCACCGAGATTACGTTATGCCCTAATCCTAACGATATCGGTCCCACCGAATTGACATGTCGGTCCCACCGAAATGCCTAACTGTCGCATTATGAACTAAATCGGTCTGACCGAGTTTCATGATTCTGTCCCATCGAGTTTGGTAAGTTGTGTGTAACGGTTAGATTTTGTGTGGAGGCTATATATACCCCTCCACCCACTCTTCATTCATGGAGAGAGCCAACAGAACGTGCCTACACTTCCAACACACATTTTCTGAGAGAGAACCACCTACACTTGTGTTGAGGTCAAGATATTCCATTCCTACCACATAAATCTTGATCTCTAGCCTTCCCCAAGTTGCTTTCCACTCAAATCTTCTTTCCACCAAATCCTAATCCTGTGAGAGAGAGTTGAGTGTTGGGCAGACTATCATTTGAAGCACAAGTGCAAGGAGTTCATCATCAACACACCATTTGTTACTTCTTGGAGAGTGGTGTCTCCTAGATTGGCTAGGTGTCACTTCGGAGCCTCCATCAATATTGTGGAGTTGAAACAAGGAGTTTGTAAGGGAAAGGAGATCGCCTACTTCGTGAAGATCTACCCTAGTGAGGCAAGTCCTTCGTGGGCGACGACCATGGTGGGATATACAAGGTTGCTTCTTCGTGCACCCTTCATGGGTGGAGCCCTCCGTGGACTCGCGCAACCATTACCCTTCGTGGGTGGAAGTCTCCATCAACGTGGATATACGATAGCACCACCTATCGGAACCACGGATAAAAAATCTTCGTGTCAACATTGCGTTTGCCTCCTCAAACTCCTCCCTTTTACCTTCATATGCAATTGTTTTACATTCCACTGCTATACTCTTAGAATTGCATGTGTAGGTTGATTGCTTGACTTGTGCTAAGTTGCTAAAATCTGCCAAGAACTAAAATTGGGAAGAGGCTAGATTTTTATTTGGTCAAGTAGTCTAATCACCCCCCTCTAGACATACTTTCGATCCTACAAGTGGTATCAGAGCCTTGGTCTCCATTCGCTTTGATTTCCATAGCTTTTGGTGGTCATAGCCTTGGTTCCACAACCTAGGAGAGTATGGCATCTAGCGAGGGAAATTACGACCATAGAGGTCCTTACTTTGATGGTACAAATTTTGCTAGTTGGAAGCATAAGATGAAAATGCATATTCTTGGACATAACCCTGCCATTTGGGCTATTGTGTGTATTGGCTTGCAAGGTGAATTTTTGATGGGAGAGAACCGAACCATGAAGCTACCGCGGAAGAGTTGAAGATGCTGCAATACAATGCTCAAGCTTGTGATATTCTCTTCAACGGATTGTGCCCCGAAGAATTCAACAAAATCAGCCGTCTTGAGAATGGAAAGGAAATTTGGGATACTTTGATTAATATGCATGAAGGTACCGACTCCGTCAAAGAATCCAAATTGGATGTGCTTCAAAGTCAACTTGACAAGTTCAAAATGAAGGATGGTGAAGGCGTCGCTGAAATGTACTCTTGGCTTGCTCACATCACAAATGAGATTGCCGGCTTAGGAAGTGAAGAGATGACCGACAAAATCATCATCAAGAAGATCCTAAGAGCCTTGGATGGGAAATATGATACCGTGTGCACATTGATCCAAGTGATGCCCAATTACAAAGATCTCAAGCCAACAGAAGTCGTTGGAAGAATTGTTGCTCATGAGATGTCACTCAAGGATAAGGAAGAGCTCCACAACAAGTCCAGTGGTGCTTACATAGCCTCATGTGAAGCTCCTGCATCATCAAGTGAGAAACAAACCTTCAATGAAGAATTGAGCCTAATGGTGAAGAACTTCAACAAGTTCTACAAGAGTAGAAGCAAGGAAAGAAGTTCCAAGTCAAGGTCCTACAATGACAAAAGATCTTCTACTCGTGAGCGTAATTGCTACAATTGTGGAAAACTCGGACACTATTCCAATGAGTGTACGGCTCCCTACAAAATAAGAGAATATTCTCCAAAAAGAAGGAGTAGAAGAGAAGAATCACCATCAAGAGAAAGAAGGAGTAGAGATGATCGTTATGAACAAAGAACATCCCGGAGAAGCAAGGATTCAGAAAGGAAGGACAAGTCATCAAGGAGCTACACAAAACGAAGACATCAAGCTCATGTTGGTGAATGGGTATCTGGCTCCGACTCCGACAATCACTCCGAGAGAAGCTATCACTCCGACTCCAAATATACTCAAGATGAAGGTGTTGCCGGTCTAGCACTTGTGTCAACCAACTCCTACGACATATTTGACTCACCAAATGAAGGAATTGGAAGATGCTTCATGGCTAAGGGCCCAAAGGTATCACACCCCGAGTATGTTGATTTTAATAGTGATGAAGATGACTTGTTAGGTGATGATGATTTACTTGTTGACAACTCTAGTGATGAATACTATGATGAAACGTCAATTAATCATGCTAATCAAGATAAAACGAATGACAATGATAAGCAGAAGATTGAGTGCCTAACTAAAGAACTAAACACTCTTGAGTTAGCTCATGAAACTATCTTGGAAGATCATCGAGAACTTTTAAAGACTCATGAGAGTTACGCTTTGAAAAGCTCAACCTTGAGCAAGAGCATGAGTTTTTAAAGGCAATCAATGATGATCTTCGCAAGAAAAGTTCTTCTTACATTGCCAAGCGTTTACTCTTATCTACTTACATGCCACATTTGAAGTCTAGTAACAAGAACAAGAAAGATTCTTCTTCTAGTAGTAACAATAATCATGCTAAATCTAATGTTGTTGCTTCAAGTAGTTCTCTTGATTCCACTAATGATTCTCTTAGCCAAGTTACACTTGAGCAAGAAAATAGCTTATTTAAGGGAATTATAGAGAAAGGTGTTTACAAGAGCCTTGCCAGAAGTAAGCAATTCGAGGAGATTGTACGCAAGCAAGGAAGGCATTGGAAGAATCAAGGTGTTGGTTTTGAACGAAAGTTTAATGCCAATGGAGTTGAGTGGGAAGATAATCAATACCCAAAGACAAAGTTTGTTCCTCAACAAGAGAAGTACGATACTACTTCTTTCAAAGGAACACAATCTCAAGATGATCTTCCACCACAAGACCACAACCAAAAAGGCAAGGACAAGCTTCAAGAGGAGATTGATGCATTCGAAGAAGCTCCTAAGGCCTTGGTCAAGTGGGTTCCCAAGACAACATCAAGTTCTACTTCATCGAGTACAACTACAACTCCAAGGATTCCCATCAAGATGATGTGGATCCCAAAGAAGAAGAATTAGAGAGTTCTTGAGGGTAACTCCGCCAACATACTTCACTCATATCATTTTGGCAAGGACAAGTGCAATCAACTTCCACACCTTGCACTATATCAAGGAGTCACAAACCCTCTTGTTGGTAAGACAAGGGACAAGGTAACCTAATGCTTTCATGGACATCATCTTGTGTGTGCATCACTCTATGTCTATGGATTTCTTTGCTTGTTCCTTGTGGGACTAAACCGTGTAGGTATTGAAAGTGCAACTCACTCCAATGGATTGCTCCGAATGATCTACATTAACATTGAGCATCCACATGTTCAACACCTACATGAAGTCATCATCGACAAAACCCCAGGTTAGTTCATCCCTCTTAGGGGGGATCTCACACCTAGGGGGAGCTTTACTCTAAGAATTGATCTAAAGCAACTCTAATGGTGTGAACACAACAATGCTTTATGTAAAAGTGGTAACCCCACTTGTGCTTAAACAATGAATATGACCTATGATCAAATGTTCTCATTTGACTCCTAAGTCAATACACTCATATATAGATGACCTAGTCATCGCCAATTGCTTGATAGATGCTAGAGTGTTTGTGCATGCTTTGCCACATATTTCATTTGCCATTTTATTGTGTGAGCATGTTGGTTGCATATTTTACTCATTCAAGGACATCCACGTGTTGTTTTGATTGTTTGGTTTCTTTCCTTTTGCCAAGTGGATGAACAAGAATGCCTAAGAACCTTCTCTAGCTATCTATGCTTTTCTCGTCTCAAGCTCTATTCATGCTACATCACAAAGTTTGATCAAGTCAGATTCGAACCACTCTGTGTGAGGAGCACTCGAAGTCCCCGATTCGTTGTAGACTTAAACTTCCAAAACCTCTTTGTGCATTTTGGTCTGACCGATTCACTCTTTTCGGTCATACCAAGATCACTAAGTTGATCTAGGTTTTCAACCTCGGTGCAACCGATTAGAACATTTTGGTCACACCGAGTTGCAGTAACTGCTTGCAGTTTTGCATCTTGGTGCCACCGAGTTGTTCCACTCGGTCACACCGACAGGGTCAGGTTATATATACTGACCGGTCAAATTTTGGAATTGTTTCCAAAACTCTTCGCCCGCGCGTAACCTGCTCTGCCTCTTCGGGTCTCCATCGTCTTCTCGCCGCCAGCGACCTCCCACCGCTGGTCTCCGCCGCTGTCAACGGCATTCTGCCCCGCCATTGCCGCCGTAGCAAGTTCACCGCCGAGTTAGGTTATGAACTTGATACTTTGTGCTATTCGTTAACTCCGATTCGTAGCACATTGCTTTACCATGATTCTTGCCTCAAATGAAATCATCCTGTCCAGCGAAAACATCCTGTAGATTAGATTTGATTTGAAAATTTAGGGTTAGGTTTCTGCCGAACTCATCTCGGACCGACCGAGTTGTTGAAATCGGTCTCACCGATTTGGCTTAGGCCAATGCACATGCGACTTTTGGTCTGACCGAGAATTGCAAATCGGTGTGATCGAGTTCGATTCTTTGTGAAACCCTAGCAGTCTCGGTGCCACCGAACTTTGACTCGGTCTGACCGAGTTCACTAGTTTAGGTTCCAAAAGCTGCTTCGATATCACCGATTTTACAAATCGGTAGCTCCGAAATGCTTTCTGTGGAAAACAAAAACTAAGTTTTTGACTCAATTGTTTTGAAAAACCTCTGTACTCTGTGATGCTCATCCACTCTACCTCATATATATCTATTCATAGGGTTTGTTGTCAGAGAGTTTGAAGAGATGTCAGATCAAAGTGATAGCCAGACCAAGCCTGAGAGTCGTTTAGCACTATTCATTTTTTGAACTTTTTGGTAACTTGCTGCCAAAGGGGGAGAAAATGTATAGATCATAGGCTTCGAGAGAGAGAGTGTGTGTTGCTTTTTATCTCTCTTGGTTTTTGGTTGAACTTGTTTGATTGTGTGCTTGTGAGCTACTTATTTACTTGTTTGATCATGTGTTTGATCATATGCTACCCTTAATGCTTGTTGGATGATATTATCTCTTATATCCTTACATGATCATTCACTTTTGCTTGGTGATGAGTGCATGTGTTCAATTATTATCATTTTGAGCACTCCACCAAGATGTATGTGACATGAAAGAGTAACCCATGATCCTAACACATTGTGCATTTGCAGTCCAAAGCAAATTTTAAATGATGCACAAATTTAGGAGGAGCTCTTTCTTATCACATACTTCTCAAAGCGACGATGTTTTTCAGTCTTATTATCATTTGTCAAAGATTTGATCTATATGTTGTCCTCAATTACGAAAAAGGGGAAGATTCAAAGTGCAACTATCCCTGGGTGGTTTTAGTAATTCCTAACAACATATAGCTCATTGAGCTAATGTTATTTCAAAATAAATATTTCAGGAAAGCTCAATGGTTGGCATGGCATGGATGAGAAATGTGGACCCCTCAAAATGCTAAGGACAAAAGGATTGGCTCAAGCTCAAAGCACAAGACACTACATTTCTTATTTTAGTGATCCAAGATCACATTTAGTCCATAGGAAAAGCCAATACTATCAAGAGGGGACGAGGTGTTGCTTAATGAGTTGCTTGCTAGAAGTGCTTAGTGACATGCTCCAAAACCCTCAACTACTTTCTCACAGACACATATGTCCCAAACAAAAAGTCAAACTCGGCCCCACCGAAACTGTCTATCCGGCGCCACCGAGTTTAGTTGACATAGCCATTGCCAGAAACCCTAGTCTTTTCGGTCTCACCGATAGGGATCTCGGTATCACCAAGATGGGATTGCAAACTCTCTGTTTCCCTTTATAACGTTTCGGTCAAACCGAGATGAGCGATCGGTCCCACCGAGATTGCAATGCAAACTCTCTGTTTCCCTTTCCTAACGTTTCGGTCCAACCGAGTGTCAGGACCCCGACTCGGTGCCACACTGATCTAACATGTAACACCTCATATCACTTTGCGGCCTCACACACGGTATTCCCACGGGTGACGCCTTACCAGGCCCGGGACCGTTTGCGCCTTTTGGCACACGTATATGATAGTGTCGCTAGCATCCATATGACAAGGAGTCCGGGCTGACATGGCTAGTCGTGAACCCAAAGTGGCACTAACTTACAGGGACAGGCATACATGACCCAGCAACGAACGTGTCGGTCATCAGTGAGTGAATCCAGGCTGTAGCAGCTGGGCTGACAGGACTCCGGCAAACCGGGCTGTAGCAGGCTAACAGGACTCTGGTACACACCGCGTGACATTTCCCCGAAGGGACAGACACTAGAACAAAGAAGCACACATGCCGGCCAGCCTAAGTGTTCCGGAGCAGTAGCAAGCTACCATGGCTCAGTGGAAGCACTAGGAGACATTTGCCGGTAAGAGAGGCTACCAAGGATAAACAACTAGATAGTCAGATCACACACATACCAAGCATTTCAATAACATACACACAATGTGCTCGATATGTGCAAATACAACATGGCATCACAACATGACTCTACAACTCAATTATTTTACTCAGTAGGCTCCGAGGAGCGATATATTACAAATATGGGTCTCATGACCCAACATTCAGAGCATACAAGTCAAAGCACAAGCGGAAGCTTAACATGTCTGGATACAGACATCTACAAAAGAAAAAGGTTGAGAAGCCTGACTATCTACTAGATCCTGCCGAGGGCACAAGATCGTAGCTGAGGTAACAAGCTAAACGTCGAAGTCCAAGCGGAACTACTAGTGAGACTGAAGTCTCTCTGCAAAAACATAAAATAGGAAAATGTGAGTACAAATGTACCCAGCAAGACTTACATCAGAACTAACTACATATGCATCATTATCAACAAAGGGGGTGGTGGGGTTTAACTGTAGCAAGCCAGCTTTGACTCGGTGGCTATCCTGAACTACGACTGTAAGTAACTCTTTTGAGGTGGTGCACACGAGTCCACATATTCACCATATCAATACACCACTATGGATCCGTTCCCGTCTCCCTACGAGAACGCCATCCATAGCACTCACTCTTATCTTGCACATTTTAGAGTATCCACTTTCACTTGTCTATGAACTGTACAGGCAACCCAGAAGTCCTTTACCGCTGACACAACTATTCGAATAGATCATATTAACCCTGTAGGGGTGTACTTCTTCACACACGCTCTCGCCACTTATCGCCATGTACATGTCATGTATCTCGGCAACCTTCAAGCGGAAGTCTGGCGAGGGAGTCAGCCACGACTTGACTAACCACACAAGTCTCTCGTCCAGGTTTATCGCCTATTCGGGTTCCATCCGCAAGGAGATTCGGCCAGGGTGTTGCTCACGGCCCCAAACAATGTGAGCAGGGTTCCCAAGCCCACCATCCGGGTACCACTTGGTACACCGTGCCACTGTGCCTAGTCTGTCCCAAGCCCACCTGTACCGGGTGCCACTTGGTGGACTACTAGCACTACCTACAAACACCAGAAACTAATTGCAACTCCTGGACAGAGATCATGTTGATTAATAAGTCAAGAGGGGGTCGAGTTACCGGAACCCAATGTGTGGTAGTAACTGTTCATGGATAACAAACACAGAACTCAGGTCCTGAGGACGATTTCAATGAGACAAACCACCATGTACTCCTACATGGCCTCTCATTGCTACCTTTACCAAATCGTGTTCACACACTTAGTTCTCAACTGTAGGACATGTTCACCACATTCCAATTCATCCCCGATGAATCAGATCTGACACAACTCTAAGCAATAGAAGGCATGACAAACAAGCATGAATGAGTAGGCACATCAGGGCTCAAACAACTCCTACTCATGCTAGTGGGATTCATCAATTTACTGTGGCAATGACAGGTCATGCAGAGGATAAGGGGTTCAACTACCGCATCATGTAACAGTTGAATCATTGTTGTCCTAATGCAGTAAAAGAGAGCAGAGCGAGAGAGTGGGTTTGTATCGGAATGAACAAGGGGGTTTTGTTTGCCTGGCACTTCTGAAGATAGCATTGAGTCTTCATCAGTGTCAACGATCACAAGGTCGGAACATCGTCTACTAAGAGGGGACGGTTACCGGCAAACAAAGGACACAATCAATGCAATGCACAATATGATGCATGATCATGACATGGCAATATGCTGTGATTTGTAATAATGCATCTAGCAACGATTTAAATGAGGTCCATATGAACCAAGGGTTCATATGCAAACTCCATAAGGGGTATTTAAAATGCCATTATCATGTTTTCACTTATACAAGGGGTATAAGTTGGTTGAACATGCATTAAAGTAGCATAAATGGATAGATTGGATTTTTCTGATAATTTTTCATATATAAATTGTTTCATTCTGAGCTACAGTTGAATTTCTATGTTTTTCAATGTTTTAGATAGTTTCTAAAATAAATAAATCATTTAAGACTTATTTAAATTCCAGAAAAGAGTTATTGTGTCAACACGACGCCACTGTGATGTCAGCAGGTCAGCGGGGTCGCCCAGGTCAAACCTGACCAGTGGGTCCCACTGGTCAGCGGCACAACTAATTAACCAAGTTAATTAGCCTTAAGTTAATTCTAACTAAACTGTTTGTGGGGCCGGGGCCCACTAGTCAGCGACTAATTAGCTAGCTAACCCAGGTTAATTAGTGTTAAACTAATACTAACTAAAAGTGTAAGGGGGTGGCCCACGCATCAGTGACACACGGGGGGAGGTCAAACCCTGGTCAGTGGGGTCAAACCCACCGAACCTGGGGCTCATCACCGGCGACGACAGAGACGGCGGAGGGCTTCGGAAATCGCCCACAGGCGATGTTTTGGTTTTGGGGAGGCTCTATGAAGAGCTGCTGCTCGCGCACAGCTGATGGAGCAGACAGCGGGAGCTGGGGTGGCCGGAGACGACCGCGGCGAGGTCATCCGCAGCGGCCGAAGTTCGGACACGCGCGGGTTCGGTGTTCCGGTGCACGGCAGGACCAGCTGGTGGTCGGGGTCGTCTCCTAGGAGAAACCCGAGCATGATGACGCGCCCAGGCGCAAACTGCGGCATCTGTAGCCACGACGGCGACATGGCCGGCGGGTGGGAGCTCTAGGCTCCGGTGGAAGAGGCGGCTAGAGGGCGGGAACGAGCTCGAGGAACAGGGGAAAAGGCGGTGGAGCTCACAGTGGATCGAAGAGCGGGGTCGTCGAGCTCGGGGAAGGCTTGGACAGTGTTGGAGCCACGGCGGTGATCGTCGGACCCGAGGATGAAGATGATGTCGATGGCGATGATGGGATGCTCCCGCGCTCACGATATTCGGCGTGGAGAGGCTCTGGTTCACGGCGGTGCGACTGGGCTCGGTGGTGGAGCGAGGGGTTGCCGGAGAGGCGGTGGCAGCAAGCGGTGGCGACGGCGCGCTCGGGTCCGAGCGAGAGAGAGAAGCGAGGAGGGGGAAAGCACGGGGAAGAGGTCGAGGGGATTCCAGGGCTGTCGTGGCGCTCGGGGCCGTCTCCAGCAGCGAGCACACAGGCAGGAGGTGGCCTCGCGCGTGGACGCGCGTGGCGAGCACGCGCCGTCGTCCTCCTGGCAGGGGAGGAATACGACAGGGAGGAGGCCAGTGGGATGGGCCGCCAGGTGGGCTGGCCAGCTGGGCCACGACAGGTAGCTGGCGAGGTAACTTCTCTCTCTCTCTTCTAATTTAGTTTCTATTTTCTATTTTTCTGCAATTGTTTTGACTTAATTAAAATGCTAAGGCGTTTTCAAAAACCCTGAAAATAATGGTGGGCTCTGTTTGGAATATTTCCAATAGCCCCCACTTAAGTTCAGAATTATTTGGACATATAAAATATTATATAGCATTTAGTTGTCCAAATTCAAATACGTATGAATTAACTCCAAAATCCAGAAATGTCCTAGAAATGTGCGCATCATTGTCGGAAGAAGTTTTCACCCATTCCAAAATTGATGAACTTTTCTAAAGGCCATTTTGGGTAGATGGAAAAGATTTAATTTGACCCTAGTTGTATTTTATTTGCTGCTAGGGTTTATCAGTCCCCATTTCAAGTTTAATTAAAACATGGACATGATGCAACACAAGATGCTAGCGCTATGCATTGCCTAAACTAGGGATGTGACAGCTCACCCCCACTAAACAAGAATCTCGTCCCGAGATTCAAGACGTGAGGTAAGAAGACAAAGGGGACACAAGCTAACATGATTATCATGATCCAACTATCCTTCTCAAAGATGTTGATTCATTGCATCATCTTGATCTCGACGTCTTAGTTTGAGAACTTCATCCAACATGACAACGAGAAGAAAGGGAGATTTTTAGAAGAATCGATCTTCTCGAGGTTCGAGCAACTTAGGATCATATTAATGATCACAAGATCAACTTACGGAATGAGACGTAGAAACATCTATTGAGCTGAGACACGAAGCATACATCCAAAGGGATGGAGTGAAACGGATGACGAAGGTTTGCTAGGTAGACAACAATTCCACACTTAAGATGGTGGTGAACGGTTGTCAACGTAGCGAGGAATTGAGGTGCCATGATACCACAGCAAGACATCCAGGAGGAGGGTGGTCCGTAGATTATTGCCTTGAGTGGCAAAAAGAATTACTTTTGACATAGAGATCATTGAGACTCTCTAAACCAGCGTAGGGAAAATCACGAGCGATCGTTTGGAGGGGTTCGGTATAATGGCATACACAGATTAGAATGGATGATGTGGATAACCTTGTTGAAAAACAACACAAGGGATGATGTTAGTAACTGGGGAGAAGCTCGACAGTAGAGAGTGAGTCCACTGTTTGAAAAGTTATAGCATAATCGAGGAAAACTGGGAGCAATCCCAGTTAGTGCCAGTGATAACACCTGGTGCTTGTGCGTGCTCTCAAGAACTTGAGCACTTCCATACTCACCAAGGCTTTACAAATATCCGTGCGAATGATCCTGGCAACACAACATACTACCATGATGGATAGCGATGGATGATGCAGATGCAAAGGAAGATGACACCTTCTCAGATTTCACCTTAGCAATGCTAAGGAAACAAAATCTGGATGATCGACCGAGAGACATTTAGCACTCCGCTTCTAATGTTCTCCTTGATGTGCTAGCATAACCCATTTATTGATATGGTTTGATATCCAGAACATCAAGTAAAAGGTCAGACTTCAGGAGCACAAGAATCCATAAGGAACAGCTACGGAGGTAAATCCTACGAAATCCTTATGGGGATGGGGGCAACTTCCTCAATCAGGATAATACAATAATAGGTCTCCCGGCTGGGTGCGTTGGCCACGACATCCACTTCACCGGTTACAGAGAGACCAATATTATAGTTCTTGGGAAACGTTCCAACCATCATGTCTGCCTGAGATTCAGACCTGGTTGGTGTCAGAATATTCCAGACTCATCGAGTCTAGAATGAGAAATTAAAGTTTGCAACACAAATCGACGAGATGGCATTGCAAGATTCTCGGGAAATGGACTATGATAGTAGGCTCCAAAACATGAGCTGGTTCTGCTACAAACATGTGAACACGTCCCAAACAAGCATGACCACATGGTAGTCTTACAACAAAACACTACCGAGTTCTGGTTGGGAACCATCATCGAGTATATCGGAGTCTTGTGCATGATCTAGAATTGACACAACAAATTCCTTTTCCTTGAGAAAATCAATCAGTGGCTTGGGGTGCTAGGGATACATATAGAATGAAGGTAGCTAGTCTCACCAAGCAATGTATACTGCCCACATGCATGACTGACTTGGGATGATTCCAGATGAAGCAACATTGACTTCTCGAGGTCACGGCGACAACTTGCATCAGATGCACATGAACTGGAGAAAGTCACTTCCTACATCCGAACATATGCTTCATGAACGGGGCATGAAGAAAATGCTTACACAAGTTTCCAACACCAGCTGGATGTTCAACACGAATCATGGATGAGACAAAATGCTGCTGATGGGCTCAACAGCAACTCATCGGAACTTCCATATCACTGGATCCACCATTATGTGAACAATGTGATAGTATTGGTCAGACCAAAAAAATGTAATGGTGTATGCTCGAGGGATCAACCACGAGTAAGACAACATTACGAACATCGTTGGTTCTGACTTGATTTGAGGATAGCCCACACTCAAATCAAAGATTGGATAAAATGATAGATCTATTAACTGATCATGAGGGTCAGTCAATGAAAATATTATCTTTCTTCAACACATATACACAAGGATATCCCTTTGGAATGAACTGAGTCGGACAAGATTTTATCTTCGAACTCTCCAAGTTGTTATTTGGCTTAAACAACTAGCTCAAGGGTATCCAACACGGACTCTTGGAGAACGGGTGGTTACAAGGAACCAACTTGATCACGAGCTCAACATAACAGTCAGGTGACAACCTGGTGATACTTCCGAGAAGATATTCAGAAAATCACGAACCACCGATAAGTTACTAAGCTCGAGAACAATCTTGCTTTTCAGGGCAAGACGATATGATCAAATGAGCGATGATTTGACAAAATCCTAACTCATTGATCGAGGAGTGCACCGGAAATAAGGACTAGGTAGCACGATCAATCTTAGAATGATAATTCAATACCAACATGCTAAGAATGAGATTATTGTCCATTAACTACCAAGCAACGGGGTTGCTAGCAGTATTGATTTCACACATCACGGTTCACTTGTTGGCATTCCGGTTACAATAACACGGGAACTGAGGAATTAACAATGATGGCAAGAAGTATTACTGCGTCAAGAATTCATAAGAGGTGGTGCAATTCTCATGACACTCTTGACATAAGGATGGTAACACTCCAAGGTAGAGCAGAGCAGAAGCTGGATTGGCATTTTGATCTGCGAGGTACTACTACTTTGACCCAATCCTGGATGTGGACGAGGTCTGGAGTTTGTTTCTCCTAGTCATTCTGGAATAGAATGGCTTGACGGACCACAAGAGTAGTAGGCATCGATGAATGAATGCACGCATACTCTTGACTATCAATTGATAGACGAGGGTAAGAAGACAACTAAGAGGGACAACTCAAAGAACATATGATTTTCTGAGTTGTGGATGCATGGATTGGTATGTCGAACGAGTTCAACATATTTCTTCCAGACAACCCATGCAGAAAGGTAGAACTGGCAGAGTCACAGCATAGAATCGAGAACTCATCAAGAACTCTGGTTGTGATCTTTGGTTCAAGAACTTCTGCCATATTGGTTCATGATACTGGAAGAATGATACCTCGAGGACTATCACAAGGTTTACTAATGTCCTAAGGAACTAGCAAACACTATCAACATGAAGCAAGTAGGGTGAATCTCCGGTTCAAGAACCCAGGAATAGAATGCCTACTAACTAAGTGGCATCACGGGATGCTTTCGAGAATGATGGCCAAAATCATCACACTAGGAACACAAAACATGGCTAGATTACTAGATGATCCCCTAAGATACCTAGGGTTATAATAATAATTCCAACACATATGTCGAGGCAATAGAATACCTCAACTCAACAATTAGTGTGATTAACCTGGCCTAAAGAAACATCGAAACTAGAGGGGAAGGATTTTGCAAATGCATCAGACTATTAGAAACCTGGGATGACTCAAACAGCATAACGGCTGTAAATGCTCAAAATGATTTGAGACATCCTACAAAATGGTGGCATAACCACTCGATCACCTCAATATCGAGATACTGAGCCGGCTATGAATACAGGGAAGTAGTAGGAACCGACTTGAAGTTTAGAACCGCCAATCTTATAAGTCCATGGATTAATAACACGCAATCCTGATAGATAGAAGAGAAAGCATAGTTTCTTAACCCCGTAGGAAAGATAAGATGAGTCAGATCAGAAGGCATAAGGTAAAGGAGTAAAAGAGCCTTACGTTCCATCCCACAATCAATTCCCCTACATATAACTAAAGCATTTCTAGAGTCAACTTCGACCAGTTTGGCTTCGTAATCCTAGAGGCAATCAAGCTCTGATACCAAAGCTGTCAGGACCCCGACTCGATCCCAAACCAATCTAGCATGTAACACCTCATATCACTTTGCGGCCTCACGCACGGTATTCCCACGGGTGGCGCCTTACCAGGCGCGGGACTGTTTGCGCCTTTTGGCACACATATATGATAGTGTCGCTAGCATCCATATGACAAGGAGCTCGGGCTGACATGGCTAGTCGTGAACCCAAAGTGGCACTAACTTACAGGGACAGGCATACACGACCCAGCAACGAACGTGTCGGTCATCAGCGAGTGAATCCGGGCTGTAGCAGCTGGGCTAACAGGACTCTGGTAAACCGAGCTGTAGCAGGGTAACAGGACTCCAGTAGACACCGCGTGACATTTCCCCGAAGGGACGGACACAGGAACAAAGAAGGACACATGCCGGCCAGCCTAAGTGTTCCGGAGCAGTAGCAAGCTAACATGGCTCAGTGGAAGCACTAGGAGACATTTCCCGGTAAGAGAGGCTACCAAGGATAAACAACTAGATAGTCAGATCCCACACATACCAAGCATTTCAATAACATACACACAATATGCTTGATATGTGCAAATACAACATGGCATCACAACATGACTCTACAACTCAAGTATTTTATTCAATAGGCTCCGAGGAGCGATACATTACAAACATGGGTCTCATCACCCAACATTCAGAGCATACAAGTCAAAGCACAAGCGGAAGCTTAACATGTCTGAATACAGACATCTACAAATGAAAAAGGCTGAGAAGCCTGACTATCTACCAGATCCTGCCGAGGGCACAAGATCGTAGCTGAGGTAACAAGCTAAACGTCGAAGTCCAAGCGGAACTACTAGCGAGACTGAAGTCTCTCTTCAAAAACATAAAATAGGCAAACGTGAGTACAAATGTACCCAGCAAGACTTACATCAGAACTAACTACATATGCATCATTATCAACAAAGGGGGTGGTGGGGTTTAACTGCAGCAAGCCAGCTTTGACTCGGTGGCTATCCTGAACTACGACTGCAAGTAACTCTTTTGAGGTGGCGCACACGAGTCCACATATTCACCATATCAATACACCACTATGGATCCGTTCCCGTCTCCCTACGAGAACGTCATCCATAGCACTCACTCTTATGTTGCGCATTTTAGAGTATCCACTTTCACTTGTCTATGAACTATACTGGCAACCCAAAAGTCCTTTACCACGGACACTGCTATTCGAATAGATCATATTAACCCTACAGGGGTGTACTTCTTCACACACGCTCTCGCCACTTATCGCCATGTACATGTCATGTATCTCGGCAACCTTCAAGCGGAAGTCTGGCGATGGAGTCGGCCACGACCTGACTAACCACACAAGTCTCTCATCCAGGTTTATCGCCTATTCGGGTTCCATCTGCAAGGAGATCCGGTAGGGGTGTCGCTCACGGCCCCAAATGATGTGAGCAGGGTTCTCAAGCCCACCATCTGGGTGCCACTTGGTACACCGTGCCACTGTGCCTAGTCTGTCCCAAGCCCAACTGTATCGGGTGCTACTTGGTAGACTACTAGCACTACCTACAAACACCAGAAACTAATTGCAACTCTTGGACAGAGATCATGTTGATTAATAAGTCGAGAGGGGTCGAGTTACCGGAACCCAATGTGTGGTAGTAACTGTTCATGGATCACAAACACAGAACTCAGTTCCTGAGGACGGTTTCAATGAGACAACCCACCATGTACTCCTACATGGCCTCTCATTGCTTCCTTTACCAAATCGTGTTCACACACTTAGCTCTCAACTGTAGGATGTTCACCACATTCCAATTCATCCCCGATGAATTAGACCTGACACAACTCTAAGCAATAGCAGGCATGACAAACAGGCATGAATGAGTAGGCACATCAGGGCTCAGACAACTCCTACTCATGCTACTGGGTTTCATCTATTTACTGTGGCAATGACAGGTCATGCAGAGGATAAGGGGTTCAACTACCGCAGCATGTCACAGTTGAATCGTTGTTGTCCTAATGTAGTAAAAGAGAGCAGAGCGAGAGAGTGGGTTTGTATCGGAATGAACAAGGGAGTTTTGCTTTCCTGGCACTTCTGAAGATAGCATTGAGTCTTCATAAGTGCCAACGATCACAACGTCGGAACATCGTCTACTGAGAGGGGACGTTTACCGGCAAACAAAGAAGGACACAGTCAATGCAATGCACAATATGATGCATGATCATGACATGGCAATATGCTGTGATTTGTAGTAATGCATCTAGCAACAATTTAAATGAGGTCCATATGAACCAAGGGTTCATATGCAAACTCCATAAGGGGTATTTAAAATGCCATTATCATGTTTTCACTTATATAGGGGGTATAAGTTGGTTGAAGATGCATGAAAGTAGCATAGATGGATAAATTGGATTTTTCTGATAATTTTTCATATATAAATTATTTCATTTTGAGCTACAGTTGAATTTCTATGATTTTTCAAAGTTTTGGATATTTTCTGAAATAAATAAATCATTTAAGACTTATTTAAATTCCAGAAAAGAGTTATTGTGTCAGCACGACGCCAGTGTGACGTCAGCAGGTCAGCGGGGTCGTCCAGGTCAAACCTGACCAGTGGGTCCCACTGGTCAGTGGCACAACTAACTAACCAAGTTAATTAGCCTTAAGTTAATTCTAACTAAACTGTTTGTGGGGCCGGGGCCCACCAGTCAGCGACTAATTAGCTAGCTAACCTGGTTAATTAGTGTTAAACTAATACTAACTAAAAGTGTTAGGGGGTGGCCCACGCGTCAGTGACACACGGGGGAAGGTCAAACCCTGGTCAGTGGGGTCAACCCCGCCGGACCTGGTCCACGGCTCGTCGCCGACGACAACAGAGACGGCGGAGGGCTTCGGAAATCTCCCACAGCCGATGGTTTTGGGCATGGGGAGGCTCTATGAAGAGCTTCCGCTCGCGCACAGCTAACGGAGTAGACAGCGGGATCTGGGGTGGCCGGAGACGACCACGGCGAGGTCATCCGCGGCGGCCGGAGTTCGGACAAGCGCGGGTTCGGTGTTCCGGTGCACGGCAGGACCAACTGGTGGTCGGGGTCGTCTCCTAGGAGCAACCCGAGCATGATGACGCGCCCAGGTGCAAACTCCGGCGTTAGTAGCCACGACGGCGACATGGCCGGCGGGCAGGAGCTCTCGGCTCCGGCGGAAGAGGCGGCTAGAGGGCGGGAACGGGCTCAAGGAGGAGGGGAAAAGGCGGCGAAGCTCACAGTGGATCGAACAGAGGGGTCGTCGAGCTCGGGGAAGGCTTGGACGCCGTTGGAGCCACGGCGGCGATCGTCGGACCCGAGGATGAAGATGATGTCAATGGCGATGATGGGCTGCTCCCGCGCTCGCGATCATCAGCGTGGAGAGGCTCTGGTTCATGGCGGTGCGACTAGGCTCGGTGATGGAGCGAGGGGTTGCCGGAGAGGTGGTGGCAGCAAGCGGTGGCGACGGCGCGCTCGGGTCCGAGCGAGAGAGAGAACCGAGGAGGGGGAAAGCACGGGGAAGAGGTCGAGGTGATTCCAGGGGTGTCGTGGTGCTTGTGGCCGTCTCCAGCAGCGAGCACACAGGCAGGAGGTGGCCTCGCGCGTGGATGCAAGCGGCAAGCACGCGCCTTCGTCCTCCTGGTAGGGGAGGAGGACGATAGGGAGGAGGCCAGTGGGCTCGGCCGCCAGGTGGGCTGGCCAGCTGGGCCGCGACAGGTAGCTGGCCAAATAACTTCTCTCTCTCTTCTAATTTAGTTTCTGTTTTCTATTTTTCTGCAATTGTTTTGACTTAATTAAAATGCTAAGGCATTTTCAAAAACCCTGAAAATAATTGTGCGCTCCATTTGGAATATTTCCAATAGCCCCCACTGAAGTTCAGAATTATTTGGACATTTAAAATATTATATAGCATTTAATTGTCCAAATTCAAATACGTATGAATTAACTCCAAAATCCAGAAATGTCCTAGAAATGTGTGCATCATTTTTGGAAGAAGTTTTCACCCATTCCAAAATTGATCAACTTTTCTAAAGACCATTTTGGGTAGATGGAAAAGATTTAATTTGACCCTAGTTGTATTTCATTTGCTACTAGGGTTTATCAGTCCCCATTTCAAGTTTAATTAAAACTTAGACATGATGCAACACAAGATGCTAGCGCTAAGCATTGCCAGGACTAGGGATGTGACACCGAGATGAGCGAATCGGTCCCACCGAGTTTGCCTGACCAACTCTCTATTTGACTATTACCAAAATCGGTCTCACCGACTTTGTGTAATCGGTCTCACCGAGATTACATTATGACCTAACCCTAACGATATCGGTCCCATCGAGTTGACATGTCGGTCCCACCGAAATGCCTAACGGTCACATTATGAACTAAATCGGTCTGACCGAGTTTCACGATTTGGTCCCACCGAGTTTGGTAAGTTGTGTGTAATGGATAGATTTTGTGTGGAGGCTATATATACCCCTCCACCCACTCTTCATTCGTGGAGAGAGCCATCAGAACATGCCTACACTTCCAACACACATTTTCTAAGAGAGAACCAGCTACACTTGTGTTGAGGTCAAGATATTCTATTCCTACCACATAAATCTTGATCTTGAGCCTTCCCCAAGTTGCTTTCCACTCAAATCTTCTTTCCACCAAATCCAAATCCTGTGAGAAAGAGTTGAGTGTTGGGGAGACTATCATTTGAAGCACAAGAGCAAGGAGTTCATCATCAACACACCATTTGTTACTTCTTGGAGAGTGGTGTCTCCTAGATTGGCTAGGTGTCACATGGGTGCCTTCGTCAAGATTCTGGAGTTGAACCAAGGAGTTTGTAAGGGTAAGGAGATCGCCTACTTTGTGAAGATCTACCCTAGTTAGGCAAGTCCTTTGTGGGCGATGGCCATGGTGGGATAGACAAGGTTGCTTCTTCATGGACCCTTCATGGGTGGAGCCCTCCATGGACTCGTGCAACCGTTACCCTTCGTGGGTTGAAGTCTCCATCAACGTGGATGTACGATAGCACCACCTATCGGAACCACGGATAAAAAATCTCCATGTCAACATTGCATTTGCCTCCTCAAACTCCTCCCCTTTACCTTCATATGGAATTGTTTTACATTCCTGTAACACCCCGGATTCGTTGCTCCAGGTGTCCGCCAGTTATTCGCCTTCGTTGCCATGTCATTTGCTTGCGTGTTGCACTTTGCCATGTCATCATATGCATTTCATATCATGTCATCATGTGCATTTCATTTTGCATACATGTTCATCTCATGCATCCGAGCATTTTCCGCGTTGTCCGTTTTGCAATCCGGCACTCCTATGTCATCCGGCGTCCCCTTTTTGCCTCTTCTCTTGTGCGGGTGTTAAACATTCTCGGAATGGACCGAGGTTTGCCAAGCGGCCTTGGTATAGCAACGGTAGACCGCCTGTCAAGTTTCGTGTCATTTGGAGTCCGTTTGATACTCCAACAGTTAACCGGGTAACCGTAAAGGCCCCTTCTCTTTGCTTCCCAACACCCCTTCCAAACTGGCCCAAAACCCATCTAACTCCCCTCCATGCTCTTGGTCATTCGATCACGATCGTGTGGGCGAAAACCGAACCTCATTTGGACTCTCCTAGCTCCCTCTACCTATATAAACACACCCTCCCCCGAAATTCGCGGATGAATCCACCCTAACCCTAGCCTTCTTCCTCCTCCCGCAGCCGGACATGTCCACCCCCACCGGACATGTCTAGCCTCCACCTCACCCCAGCCAATCCGCTTGTGCCACATCACCCCGCCGCCGCCCGCGGCCAACCAGAGGGCGCCGCGTGGCCCTTTCTCTCCTCCCTCCGCCGCGGCCCTGCGGAGCCCGCAGCAGGCCCGCCCGGCCCGCGCGCCGCTGCCGCTGCCCGGGCGCCTCGCCCGCGCAGCCCGGCCAGCCCCGCGCCCCGGCCCCGTCCTGGCCTCGCCGGCCTCCGCCCGCCTCCTCGCCGCCGGCTGCGGCCTCGCCGCCACCGCGCCCGGCCCGCGCACCGCCTCCGCCCGCGCCTCCCCGGCCCCGCTCTGCCGGTGCCCGCCGCCGGCCGCCGAGGTGCCCCGCGCCGCCGGCCCGACACCCTGAGCCCCGCCGAGCTGGAGCTCCGCCGGCCGCCGGATCCGGCCTCCCCGGCCACGGATCCGCGCGCTGCGCCCTCCGGCGTCGGCCCCCGGTGTCTCTTCCCCGCCGGTGCCACCCTCTTCCTCTCCGGCCGCCGTCTACCTCAACCCCGGCGAGCAACTCCGGCGATCTTCGTAAACCGTGCGAACCCTAAGGTTGAACCCCGAAACGTCCAAGTCCCGAAGTATTTGCATAATCATGCCATGTTCATCGCATCACATCTCTGCATTCGTAGCTTCGTTTTGTGCGTGTAATATGTCAAATTGTACGTCTCGACGAGTACTTCATTTCATTCCATTGCATCATTTTCATTTGAGGTCATCTTGATGCCCGAAATGTTGTTGGAAGAGTGCATGTTCATGTTAATCTGCTGAAACTGTTATAACTTGCTCATTTGTCATTTTTGCCATGATTGATGTGTGCATCCTATGAGGTTGATCTCTACATGTGTTTTGATCTATGCTATGTCATCTTTCCAGAGGTGCAACCCATATATTTTTGTGAGTTGTGTGCTGAGTGTATCAAGCTTGCTAAGTAGGGTAGTTGCTGTTGATGTTTTCCTGACAGATTATGTTATATTTTGTTGCTATGTAAACATGCTTCTACTAATCATTCTATGCATAATCTGGAGATGTTCTATAAACATGTTTTGATCTACATGTCATTGTCTATCCATTCATGCCCTTGGTTGCAATTATAGCCTGCTGTAGCTTGTTGTAATCTTGCTCCAAAGTTGCTTGATAATGTTGTTGTCAGCCTGTTAACATTAAGTTCATGTTTCCATGATTGTTTGCTAGTGATCCATGCACCCTATGACCTTGATCTTGCCATGCTTAGCTTCATAAACATGTCTTCTTACTGTTGGTTGCCTTGCCATGCCATGTATTGCTCTGTGGTGAGTGTTTCAAGCTCACGAACATGCCTACTTATTGTTGTTCCTGCCATGTATGAATCTGTAATATAACTTGCCATGTTTACATGGGTGCCATCATATTTTCTGTGTCCTTTTTGGCTCATGGTCAGTAAGGGACTTTTGATCTATGCAATTAGTAGATTCATGCCATGCCTTTGTTTGCCATGATATGTTCCTGTAACATGTTGTTTTCTTGCTCTAAACATTGCAACCTGATGTTATTTCTGCTAAAGTCTGAAACTGTTATTATTTGCAATCTTACCAAGTGTTTTTGAGCATGATCTAGTGATTTCTGGAGATAGCTCAGTGTTCATGTTCTGTTATGCTTTACCAGTACTTCATGCCCATGCCTTTTGTTATTATGTTGGGGTGCTGTAGCATATTGTTTTGGTGCTTGCAATATGCCTAGTTGCTGTTTTGGACAGATTATTGCTATGACTTGTATAGAGTGCATGTGTTGCACCGATGCTCCGTTTTGAGTGTGCTCTATATGAAACTTGCTTGATTTTGCATGTAGTTTCATATTATCATGTTTCATCCTTGTTTTGGTGTGTTTGCTTGATGTTTGGTTGCATTTTGCATCGATGCCATGTTTAACTTGCTTTGCTCATATCTTGTAGGCCGTAGCTCCGAATCTAATGAACTTTATATGTAACTTGACTAGAATTTCGTGTAGATCATCTTGGTGCATCTTAACTTGCTGTTTAACAACTTGAACATAAGGTTTATTCAGTTATGGACCAATTTCGAAATTTGCATATGAGGACTTACCGGAATTGTTATATGTTGTTCCCAGCCTCATTTAAACTTGCCTTGATGTGTTGTTCTTGTTTGCATAATCTCTTGCCATGAGTAGCTTCATGTAGCTTGGTCATGCATCATGCTTGTTGTGCATCATGCCTTGTTCATGTGTGGTGTGTTTACCTATGTTGTGTGCTTCTTCTTGATAGTTCCCGTTTCGTTGCGATCGTGAGGATTCGTTCATCTACGTGTGGTTCGTCTTAATGGCTTCATCTTCTTCATGGACTCGTTCTTCTTCCTAGCGGGATTTCAGGCAAGATGACCATCACCTTGGATCTCATTACTATCATTGCTATGCTAGTTGCTTCATTCTATCGCTATGCTACGCTACCTATCACCTGTTTTTCAAGCCATCCCAAATTGCCATGAACCTCTAACCTTTGACACCCTTCCTAGCGAACCATTGCTTGGCTATGTTACCGCTTTTGCTCAGCCCCTCTTATAGCGTTGCTAGTTGTAGGTGAACTTGAAGATTGCTCCATGGTGGATAGGATTTATGTTGGGATATCACAATATCTCTTATATTATTAATGCATCTATATTTTTGGTAAAGGGTGGAAGGCTCGGCCTTATGCCTGGTGTTTTGTTCCACTCTTGCCGCCCTAGTTTCCGTCATACCGATGTTATGTTCCCGCATTTTGCGTTCCTAACACAGTCAGGTGATTTATGGGACCCCCCTGACAGTTCGCTTTGAATAAAACTTGTCCAGCAAGGCCCAACCTTGGTTTTACCATTTGCCTCACCACCACCTACTTTTCCCTTGGGTGTCGCTCTCTCGAGGGTCATCTTTATTATAGCCCCCCCGGGCCAATGCTTGTCTAAGTGTTGGTCCAAACTAGAGCACCGTGCGGGACCATCCCTTGGCAACTTGGGTTACGTCGGTACCTGTACGCTTAGCTTATCCAGTGTTGCCCTGAGAACAAGATATGTGCAGCTCCTATCGGGATTGTCGGTGCATCGGGCGGTCTTGCTGGTCTTGTTTTACCATTGTCGAAATGTCTTGTAAACAAGGATTCCGAGACTGATCGGGTCTTCCTGGGAGAAGGTCTATTCCTTCGTTGATCGCGAGAGCTTGTCATGGGCTAAGTTGGGACACCCCTGCAGGGTATAAACTTTCGAGAGCCGTGCCCGCGGTTATGTGGCAGATGGGAATTTGTTAATGTCCGGTTGTAGATAACTTGACACCTGATCCGAACTAAAACGCATCAACCGTGTGTGTAGCCGTGATGGTCTCTTTTCGGTGGAGTCCGGGAAGTGAACACGGTTTCTGTGTTATGTTTGACGTAAGTAGATGTTCAGGATCACCTCTTGATCATTGCTAGCTTCACGACCGTTCCGCTTGATCTCTTCTCGCTCTCATTTGCGTATGTTGGCCACCATATCATGCTTAGACGCTGCTGCAACCTCACCACTTTACCCCTTCCTTTCCCATTAAGCTTTGCTAGTCTTGATACCCATGGTAATGGGATTGCTGAGTCCTCGTGGCTCACAAATTACTACACCAATAGTTGCAGGTGCAGGTTATGCGATGATCATGACGCGAGAGTGATGCTTGCTTGCCTTGAGTTCTTCTTCTGCTTCTTCTTCGATCAGGGGATAGGTTCCAGGTCGGCAGCCTGGGCTAGCAGGGAGGTTATTGTTTGAGTTTCTGTTTATGTATCATCCGTAGTCGGATGTTGATCTCTTGTGATGTGATGTTGTATTGTGTGGCACTGTATGCCTTATGTATGTATCCCCACTATTATGTAATGTTGATGTAATGATATCCACCTTGCAAAAGTGTTCCAATATGCGGGTCTATCCTTGGTGGGACCTTCGAGTTCCTTTTGGATAGGGTCGCATATTGGGCGTGACAATTCCGCTGCTATACTCTTAGAATTGCATGTGTAGGTTGATTGCTTGACTTGTGCTAAGTTGCTAAAATCTGCCAAGAACTAAAATTGGGAAAATGCTAGATTTTTATTTGGTCAAGTAGTCTAATCACCCCCCTCTAGACATACTTTCGATCCTGCAGCTACGGAACTAGCTCCAGTTTATCAATATAATGTAGGCACGTATTTCGTAAATAGTCATACATGCTTATGGAAAGAACTTGCATGTCATATTTTGTCCTACCCTCCCGTGGCAGCGGGGTCCATATTGGAAACTAAGGGATATTAAGGCCTCCTTTTAATAGAGAACCAAAACAAAGCATTAACACATGGTGAATACATGAACTCCTCAAACTACGGTAATCACCAGGAGTGGGCCCAACTATTGTCACTCCGGGGTTGCCGGATCATAACACATAGTAGGTAACTATAACTTGCAAGATCGAATCTAGAACATAGATATAATGGTGATAACATAAATGGTTCAGATCTAAAATCATGGCACTCGGGCCCAAAGTGTCAAGCATTAAGCATGGCAAAGTCATAGAGACATCAGGCTTGTTGCTATGGTGAGAACGACTGCTTAATCTATGAATGAAATCTATACTTTATTATTGAATTTTAATTGCTATTGATTTTTAGCTGCATATTTTGACAAATCGCAGTGTCTCTTGGCTTAGCGCCGAAGTCTGGCTTTAATTTGCATAACATAATCTGAACTGTTTTCATTGAAGAGATGCACAAATCCTGCGTTGAACAGCTTGCATGCTTCCCGGTGAGCCTGCACACCGGACTACACTCACACGCCTCCCGCTCAGTCAAGCAGCTATCCGCACGGCACCTCCTATAGCCATTAAAACCAAGACACATGGGGTCACGTGAATGGTTAACAAAACACACACGGTTTGAATTATACAAACATTTGAGATATTAAAGTGAAAGCTATTTTTTCAAAATGCCTTTTTTGGCTATTATCCGAGTGCGCCTTCTTTCAAAATGGAAACGAAAAATACCACAGCATGTCGGGTGCCATTCCATGATAGCATGCCAAGTTTCATGACTTCCAGACGAGTTTTGGATTTACTAGAATTTAAAAACCAGGTATCTCAACGTTTTGCCGGCAATCAACAGTGCCCTGGTGTTTGAAATTCATTCCCATTTCTTGCATGGGACCTAAGCATGCACTCAAGGACACAGATTTGATTTTTCAACCAATAGATATGCACTGGAGCATGTGAATGTATTTCAAATTTGAATTATGCACATAAAATGCCTAGAAAACCCAGTTCATGTATAAAAATGTCCAAACGAACCCTGAAAAATTTCAAAACTTAACACAACATTCATGTTGTTCTATGTTGACACTAGAAAATTTTGGAAAGCAATAAGAGGCAACGAATATCGTTTCGTCTCCAAAGGTGGCACGTTCCCTACAGAAACCATCAGGCTTGTTGTGAGAAGCTTATACCCAAACCTGTCGCAAATGGGACAAAAAATTTACCACAGCAAGTCGGGTGCCGCTCCACGATACCATGCCAAGTTTAATGAATTTCAGACGAGTTTCAGATTTACTTGAATTTAAAAACCAGTTATATATCTCAACATTTTGCCGGCAATCAATAGTGCCCTAGTGTTTGAAATTAATTCCCATTTCATGCATGGGACCTAAGAATGCACCCAAGGACACGGATTTTATTTTTCAACCAATTTATATGCATGGGAGCATGTGCATGTATTTCAAATTTGAATTATGCATATAAAATGCCTAAAAACCCAGTTAATTTATAAAAATGTCCAAACGAACCCCGAAAAATTCCAAAACTTAACACAACACTCATGTTGTTCTATGTTGGCACTAGAAATTTTTTGAAAGCAATAATAGGCAACGAATATTGTTTCGTCCCCAAAGGTGGCACGTTCCCTACCAAAACAATTAGGGTTGTTGTGAGAAGCTCTGGTTTGTGAGAAGCTTATACACAAACCTGCCCCAAATGGAACAAAATTTGTACCACTGCATGTTGATGCCGCACCATGATACCATGCCATGAATTTCAGATGAGTTTTTGATTTACTAGAATTTAAAAACTAGGTATCTCAATGGTTTGCTGGCAATCAACAGTGCCCTGCTGTTTGAAATCCATTCCTATTTCTTGCATGAGACCTTAGCATGCACCCCAGGACAAAGATTTGATTTTTCAACCAATTTATATGCACTGGACCATGTGCATGTATTTCAAATTTGAATTATGCACATAAAATGCCTAGAAACCCAGTTAATGTATAAAAATGTCCAAACGAACCCTGAAAAATTCCAAAACTTAACACAACACTCTTGTTGTTCTATGTTGACACTAGAAAATTTTGGAAAGCAATAAGAGGCAATGGATATCATTTCGTCCCCAAAGGTGGAACGTTTCGTACCGAAACCATCAGGCTTGTTGTGAGAAGCTCTGGTTTGTGAGAAGCTTATATCCAAATCTGCCCCAAATGGGACAAATTTTTTACCACGGCATGTTGATGCCGCTTCATGATACAATGCCAAGTTTCACGAATTTCAGACGAGTTTTGGATTTACTGGAATTTAAAAACCAAGTATCTCAATGTTTTGCCGGCAATCAACAGTGCCCTAGTGTTTGAAATTCATTCCCATTTATTGCATGGGACCTAAGCATGCACCCAAGGACACAGATTTGATTTTTCAACCAATTTATATGCACCGGAGCATGTGCATTGATGTCTACTACGAAACCTTCTTCTTGTAGTCGTTGTTGGGCCTCCAAGTGCAGAGGTTTGTAGGACAGTAGCAAATTTCCCTCAAGTGCATGACCTAAGTTTATCAATCCGTGGGAGGCATAGGATGAAGATGGTCTCTCTTAAACAACCCTGCAACCAAATAACAAAGAGTCTCTTGTGTCCCCAACACACCCAATAAAATGGTAAATTGTATAGGTGCACTAGCTCGGCGAAGATATGGTGATACAAGTGCAATATGGATGGTAGATACAGGTTTTTGTAATCTGAAATTATAGAAACAGCAATGTAACTAATGATGAAAGTAAGCACAAACGGTATTGCAATGCTAGGAAACAAGGCCTAAGGTTCATACTTTCACTAGTGCAAGTTCTCTCAACAATAATAACATAACTGGATCATATAACTATCCCTCAACATACAACAAAGAGTCGTTCCAAAGTCACTAATAGCAGAGAACAAACGAAGAGATTATTGTAGGGTACGAAACCACCTCAAAGTTATCCTTTCCGATCAATCCATTGGGCTATTCCTATAAGTGTCACGAACAGCCCTAGAGTTTGTAGTAAAATAACACCTTAAGACACACATCAACCAAAACCCTAATGTCACCTAGATAATCCAATGTCACCTCAAGTATCCATGGGTATTATTATACGATATGCATCACACAATCTCAGATTCATCTATTCAAACCAACACAAAGAACTTCATAGAGTGCCCCAAAGTTTCTACTGGAGAGTCAAGACGAAAACATGTGCCAACCCCTATGCATAGATTCCCAAGGTCACGGAACCCACAAGTTGATCACCAAAACATACATCAAGTGAATCAATAGAATACCCCATTGTCACCATAGGTATCCCACGCAAGACATACATCAAGTGTTCTCAAATCCTTAAAGACTCAATCCTATAAGATAACTTAAAAGGGAAAACTCAATCCATTACAAGAGAGTAGAGGGGGAGAAACATCATAAGATCCAACTATAATAGCAAAGCTCACGACACATCAAGATCGTGCCATATCAAGAACACGAGAAAGAGAGAGATCAAACACATAGCTACTGGTACATACCCTCAACCCCGTGGGTGAACTACTCCCTCCTCGTCATGGAGAGCGCCGGGATGATGAAGATGGCCACCGGTGATGATTCCCCCCTCCGTCAGGGTGCCGGAACAGGGCCCCGAGAGGTTTTTCGTGGCTGCAGAGGCTTGCGGTGGTGGAACTTCCGGTCTAGGTTATTTTTTAGAGGTTTCTATATTTATAGTAATATTTGGCGTAGGTCTCACATCAGGGGGGTCTCCGAGTCGTCCACGAGATAGGGGGGCATGCCCAGGGGGGTGGGCGCGCCCCCACTTGCGTTGGCAGCCCGGGACTCTTTTGGCCCAACTCTTTTACTCTGGGGGCTTCTTTTGGTCCATAAAAAATCATCAAAAATTGGCACGTCAATTGGACTCCGTTTGGTATTCCTTTTCTGTAAAACTCAAAAAATTATATAAAATAGCATATAAATGCATATAAAACAACCTAGATGAATAATATAATAGCATGGAACAATAAAAAATTATAGATACGTTGGAGACGTATCATGCATGTAGTCTAATTTTGAATTGTGCACCTGAATTGGCTAGAAAACCAATTTAATGTATGAAATGTCTAAACAAACCCTGAATAATTCCAGTTCTTTTACGACACACCTATAGTTGCATGTTCACTGCAGATAAAAGGTCTAGCAATTCAAACTCCGTCCATTGCCGCTGTGACCCAGTGACCCCATTATGTAATTCAAATCAAGATGAAAAATCAAGTAGATCCCACACAGTTTATTATCACAAACCTTGTGAGATGTAGTAAAAAATATCCTGGAGCATCGTCGGTGTATAGTACGCCCATGGCTTACGCGAGATGGTGCATCGGCTACAGTCCACAGCAGGCGTGTCAAGCACACTAGCTCGCTCCCCAAATACTCCCGCCACTGCATCCCTCGCAATCTCAAAAATATTACTGCCTCACAATCTCGAAAATATCTACCGCCTGGAAGGTTCTAATGTTTGATAGCACACGATTAGTATGTGCGGACCATGTGTGATGTCTGTTACTCCCGCTCTACTTCAGTCCCTTGATTCAAATTTTTAGTAGCCCCGACATTTAACTTTTAAAGGATCGTCTAGAGATGGCCTTATGACTTGTTTATTTTAGTTCTTCACAATGTGATGCTATGTGCTACTATTTGCCATGCAATTCAATTCCATCAATAACAGTTTCAACAATACCACTATGAATTACGATATTTGCTTGCTGATAAGGATATTGCAGTTAACATGCCTTTTTGTTTTTTAACAATAACTAGTGTACTTTGGACCTGCACAATACCAGTTTGAATGACAATTTGCTTGTTTCTAAATGTTATGCCTGATGCAGTTAACACACTTTTCCACTTCTTGTTTTTCTTAACTAGCGTGCTTAAGCCTGCACACTGAAGCTATCATTTGTAGATTATGTTGTCTACCATGGATATATTTGGTTGATGTTTAGCATGTTGTACTTAACATGCCTTTATATGTACTCACTGTTCAGGATATCGGTAGCTGGTACCATATAGCCTAGGGCTGATAAGGGATTAATCGTCGAATTGGACATTTCACTGAATATATCTATTACCCATTCATCAGTAGGTTAACAAGGGCCATATTATATATATATATATATATATATATATATATATATATATATATATATGAGGCAACATAGAAACATGCATTGTACTGAATGACTAAATATGCAATCCCAGGCTACATAGCAACAAGGAAGAGTGTTACCTCAATGTTCTGATGATGTCTAGATATACATGTAATAAAATCTTATATAATGGGATGGAGGGAGTGTTGTACTACATCATTTTTCAATTGTTGTTTAGCTTCTAATATTTACTTAGTGCTTTTAGGTACATATATCATTGCCAAAGATCCACACTTCGACCCTTTCTGTGTATGGGGCAATGAGATATTCATGAACCAACATCAAGTGAGGAAACTGATAAAGATTGTTATTAAAATGGGTCAAAAGACGTCAATCGAACTATTTGTTTACACTTTATGCAAGACAACAGTGAACTACAGGATGGTAAGTAAGAACCCTGCAGCCTTCTTTTTACTGCCTGTAATGAGTTGTGTTAGATGACAATGTCTGAATCTTTAATCTTTTGCAGTGGATCCTGAAGCAGTTTACTCAACATTACCTCTCAAACTACATGATTGGCGGCCGGCCATCACAAGGGGTTGGACTGGAGTCCTGCATGCCTTCCGCATCCAGGAGAGCACAATAGGGCCATTCCGCTTCACCTTGTTCAACAACCGGAATGTCTGTCGCCTCTTTCTTTACCATCTGTAATAGTACAAGTATAGAACATTGGTTCATCATTCTTTATTTGGTGCTTATGTAATTCTTAAACATATATACATATGAATCGAATAATGCATTGGTTGTTTGAACCTGCTGGATATGAATAAAGTTATAGCCTACTTTCAAGTTTAAATTAGGTACAATTTTAAATAGCAACAATTAAATTGGGGCGAAATTATGATGTGCAGGTCATTACGGGGCACACGGTTAATAAAGAACAGTGGGTGAGATATACATCATAATACAACACGGTTCATAGAGAGGAAACGTGTGTAACAATGCACACAGTTGCCATTTGCAAAGCGTGTGTGATGTTAGATACAATCACATACAGTGCGGGAAAACTAAATGTGTGCGATTGTCTACCTATCGTACATGGTTTATAATCATGAACTGTTTGTGATGTGCCAGGCATCGTAAAACTCACGTGCCTGGAATCTTCCCGGAAAACTCCTGTGCCTGGAATCTGCCTGGTTTTAGGTAAAACCACAAAACAACGACTGCGATGGCAATGCGAGCACAAACGAGTAGCAAGGAAACGGTTATATAGGGACAACTGTATGCGTCAAGGCTCCCTATCCCCGACGGTTTCTGGGTCGTGTGGGAAGGACCCCCTATTGCCATCACTCACTAGGCGACGGTTCCAAATGTCATCACGGAAAGGGGTTAAAAACCGTTTGTATAGCACCGACGCGTGCCAGTGTAGCACTATGGCCGTCACTTCTGATCCTTCCTTCCCTGTTGTCAGCGAGGCACCCGCTGAAGCGCTCGAGCAGCCTCGGAGAAGAAGAGTAGGGCAGGCATGTTCAAATCACCAGCATGATGGATAAGGCAGACATGACTAAGCTGACATATTAAGGAGCAGGACGCAGTGATAGGGAGGCAGAGATTGCTTCTTCGGCCTTCGTCCACTTCTTCGCCTTGCACATGAATATCTCCCCACACTGCTGCCTCCAAGCTAGGACGCATGTAACCACGGTCCAGCGGCAACAACTTAGGTCTGAGACACATCCGCCTACAAGCCACCATAGTTGACGACTATGTGATGCTTGAGCTCCGACTCTTCTTTGGATCATCAGTTCTCAGGTTTGTTCATCTTCTATGTACCTCAATTTCGTGGCTTCTGGAACAAACAAATATGCGTAGTTGAGATGTTAGATTCTCCATGAATGTGGTTAGAGCCTTAGACTAATGATGTGATGCATGACCATTGCAAAGCTACCTCTACTCTGATCGGATTTATACACCAAGGTTAATCTTATTTCCAAAGCTATAAAAATTATTTACATTATCTTTACAACAAAATGCGTCACTATGTATTTATGGAATTGTACAGAATTTATTTACATATTCATCATAGAAAAAATGTGTCATTCATTATGCACATTACATAGGTGAATTAATCTCCAAATTTGGATGTCAATGGATTATTCACCCATTATTAGAGCATTGCCCTGTCCAAAAAAGAAAGAAAAAAAGAGAGGCCAAAGAAGCCTAAATAAAAAAAAGGGGGACCAAAGAAGCCCGCCCAAAAAAAAGGGGGGGGCAATGTTACTATCCTTTTACCACACTTGTGCTTCAGAGTAGCACCATGTTCTTCATATAGAGAGTCTTCTATATTGTCACTTTCATATACCAGTGGGAATTTTCATTATAGAACTTGGCTTGTATATTATGATGATGGGCTTCCTCAAATGCCCGAGGTCTTCATGAGCAAGCAAGTTGGATGCACACCCACTTAGTTTCAGTTTGAGCTTTCATACACTTATAGCTCTAGTGCATCTGTTGCATGGCAATCCCTACTCCTCACATTGACATCAATTGATGGGCATCTCCATAGCCCGTTGATTAGCCGTGTCGATGTGACACTTTTTCCCTTTTTGTCTTCTCCACACAACCTCCACCATCGTACTCTATTCCACTTATAGTGTTATATCCATGGCTTGCGCTATGAGGGTTGAAAGGCTGAAGCGCGTTAAAAAGTATGAACCAGTTGCTTGGCTGACACCGGGATGGGCATGAGAGGTACCTTGTGTTAAGAAAAGGGAGCATAAAAGACTATATGATTTTGTAGGGATAACGTTCTGAAGCATTGTTATTTTGAAAGACATGATTGTTTGTTGGGATGCCCGAAGTATCACTCGTGTCTTAATATTCATGCCATGATTAGATATATGATCAAGATTATGCTAGGTAGCATTCCACATCAAAAATATCTTTTCATCATTTACCTACTCGAGGACGAGCATGAATTAAGATTGGGGATGCTGATACGTCTCCGTCGTATCTATAATTTTTGATTGTTCCATGCCAATTTTATTCAACTTTCATATACTTTTGGGAACTTTTTATACTATTTTTGGGACTAACATATTGATCCAGTGCCAAGTGCCAGTTCCTGTTTGTTGCATGTATTATGTTTCACAGAAACCCCATATCAAATGGAGTCCAAATGGGATAAAAATGGACGGAGAATATTTTTGGAATATTTGTGATTTTTTGGAAGAAAAATCAACGTGAGACGGTGCCCGAGGGGGCCACGAGGCAGGGGGGCGCGCCCCTGACCCTCATGGGCACCCCATAAGGCGGTTGATGCTCTTCTTTTGCCGCAAGAAAGCTAATTTTTGGAGAAAAATCTGGGTGAAGGTTTCAATCCAATCAGAGTTACGGATCTCCGGATATATAAGAAACGGTGATAGGGCAGAATCTAGGAGCGCAGAAACAAAGAGAGACAGAGAGACAAATCCAATCTCGGAGGGGCTCTTGCCCCCCCCCCCATGCCATGGAGACGAAGGACCAGAGGGGAAATCCTTCTCCCATCTAGGGAGAAGGTCAAGGAATAAGAAGAAAAAAGGGGGGGGGGTCTCTCTCCCCTCGCTTCTGGTGGCGCCGGAACGCCGCTGGGGCCATCATCATCACCGCGATCTACACCAACACCTCCGCCATCTTCACCAACATCTCCATCACCTTCCCCCATCTATATTCAGCGGTCCACTCTCCCGCCACCCGTTGTACCCTCTACTTGAACATGGTGCTTTATGCTTCATATTATTATCCAATGATGTGTTGCCATCCTATGATGTCTGAGTAGATTTTCATTGTCCTATCGGTGATTGATGAATTGCTATGATTGGTTTAATTTGCTTGTGGTTATGTTGCTGTCCTATGGTGCTCTCCGTATCGCGCAAGCATGAGGGATTCTCGCTGTAGGGTGTTGCAATACGTTCATGATTCGCTTATAGTGGGTTACTTGAGTGACAGAAGCATAAACCCGAGTAAGGGGGTTGTGGCGTATGGGATAAAGGGGACTTGATACTTTAATGCTATGGTTGGGTTTTACCTTAATGATCTTTAGTAGTTTTGGATGCTTTCTAAGTTCCAATCATAAGTCCATATGATCCAAGAAGAGAAAGTATGTTAGCTTATGCCTCTCCCACATAAAACTTGCTATCGGTCTAGTAAAGTAATCAATTGCTTAGGGACAATTTCACAACTCCTACCACCACTTTTCCACACTCGCTATATTTACTTTATTTCTTCTTTACCTAAACAGCCCCTACTTTTTATTTACGTGCTCTTTATATTCTTACAAACCTATCCAACAACACCTACAAAGTACTTCTAGTTTCATACTTGTACTAGCTAAAGCGAACGTTAAGCATGCGTAGAGTTGTATCGGTGGTCGATAGAACTTGAGGGAATATTTGTTCTACCTTTAGCTCCTCGTTGGGTTGGACACTCTTACTTATCGGAAGAGGCTACAATTGATCCCCTGTACTTGTGGGTTATCACTCTCTTTTGGATAATAGCTTGGGATGCCGTGGCATCCCCAAGCTTAGGCTCTTCTTACTCCTTATTCCTTCATCCATCGTAAGATAACCCAAAACTTGAAAACTTCAATCACACAAAACTCAAAATAACCATCGTGAGATCCGTTAGTATAAGATAGCAAATCACTACTTTAAGTACTGTTGCAGACCCATTCATATTTTATTTTGCATTATATCTACTGTATTACAACTTTTCTATGGCAAAAACTCATCAACTAAAACCAGAGAGCCATCAAAACAAGCACACGACGCAAAGAAAACAGAATCTGTCAAAAACAGAACAGTCTGTAGCAATCTGAAAACTTCGAATACTTCTGTCACTCTAAAAATTCTGAAGAATTAGGACATCCTCGGCAACTTGTATATCAATCTACTGTAGAAATTTCAGGTCTTTATCACGCTCCAGTGAATTTTAGAAATTCTGAGACTGGAGTCAAATGTTTCGATTTTAAGCAAGATCAAATCAACTCTCACTGTAAGCCATCCTAAAGGTCTTATTTGGCACAAACACTAATTAAAACATGAAAAAGACAATCATAACAGTAGCATAATTGTGCAAACACACAAGAACAGAAAGCAAAAAGCAAAAATAAATTGTATTCATTGGGTTGCCTCCCAACAAGCGCTATCGTTTTACACCCTTAGCTAGGCATAAAGTAAGGATCTAAGTTTTCTCATCCGTAGTTTTGGTAACTTTTGTAAGGGTTTTCTCAAACCCGGGAGGCTCTTTACTCTTCCCTAAATTCTCCGGAAAAGAAACCATCTTTATATACAAAATATCCAATCGCTTGTTGCAAATAGTAATCAAGGTATTGCAACACCCTATGTTTATAGTTCAACCATATGTTTATGCAAATCAATCAGTTTATCTATCATTTGAACTCCCTCTGGGGTGAAAGAAAACCCCTTCTTTTGAGGCGGAACTCCCAAAATTCCTTCTAAAATTTCATTGGCAGCATTGGCATCAAGCTCAATAAAATTCCCTTTGGCGGCAAAATCTAAGAGTTGTCTATGGTGCAAAGCCAATCCTATGTAAAAATTACGAAGCAAGATCTTAGCATCCCCCTTTAAATTGCAAATATGATAGGATTCCATAAGCCTATACCAAGCATCTTTCATATTTCTCCTTGTCTTTGCTTGAAGTATAGAACTTCAAAGTCTGGTGACAAAGGAGGAGTAGACATGCTAGCCATCAGGACTAGTAAGCAAGAGAACGGCGAATGAAAAAGAGGGGCGAATAAAATGACAAATTTTTGTGAAGTGGGGGAGAGGAAAACGAGAGGCGGATGGAAAATAATTTAATTGCGAGGAGATGAGATTTGTGATTAGGAACCTGGTATATGTTGATGATGTCTCCCCGGCAATGGCGCAGAAATTCCTTTTGATGCGGCTTGAAGCTACGTCAGTATTTCCCCAAATAGGAAGGGATGATGCAGCACCGCAGCAGTAGGTATTTCCCTCAGTGATGAGACCAAGGTTATCGAACCAGTAGGAGAACCAAGCAACACAACATAGACAGTAGCTGCACACAAAAAACAAATACTTGCAACCCAACATAAGAGACGGGTTGTCAATCCCTCACGGGTAAAATGATAGATAGTTTTGTAGTAGTTTGGATAAATAGATCTCGTGGAAAGCGAGATAAAATAAATAAAAATAAATTGCAGCAAGGTATTTTTGGGTTTTTAGAAATATAGATCTGAAAATAAAAGCAAAGGAAAATAGATTGCAAAGGCAAAATATATTGAGAAGAGACCCCGGGGCCGTAGGTTTCACTAGTGGCTTCTCTCGAGAAAAATAGCAACCGATGGGTGAACAAATTACTGTTGGGAAATTGATAGAACTCCAAAAAATCATGACGATATCCAGGCAATGATCATTACATAGGCATGACGTCCAAGATTAGTAGACCGACTCCTGCCTGCATCTACTACTATTACTCCACACATCGACCGTTATCCAACATGCATCTAGTGTATTAAGTTCATGGGGAAACAGAGTAATGTAATAAGAACGATGACATGATGTAGACAAGATCTATCTATGTAGAGATAGACCCCATCATTTTATCCTTAGTAGCAACGATACATATGTGTCGGTTCCCCTTCTGTCACTGGGATCAACCACCATAAGATCGAACCTACTACAAAGCACCTCTTCCCATTGCAAGATAAATAGATCAAGTTGGCCAAACAAAACCCAAATATTGGAGAGAAATACAAGTCTATAAGCAATCATGCATATAAGAAATCAAAGAAACTCAAATAACTTTCATGGATATAGAAAGATAGATCTGATCATAAACTCAAAGTTCATCCGATCCCAACAAACACACAGCAAAAAGAGTTACATCATATGGATCTCCAAGAGACCATTGTATTGAGAATCAAACGAGAGAGAGGAAGCCATCTAGCTACTAACTACGAACCCGAAGGTCTACCAGGCACTACTCATGCATCATCAAAGAGGCACCAGTGGAGCTGATGAACCCCTCCGTGATGGTGTCTAGATTGGATCTGGTGGTTCCAGACTCTGCGGCGGCTGGATCAATATTTTGTCGACTCCCCTAGGGTTTCTGGAATATTGGGGTATTTACAGAGCAAAGAGGCGGTCCGGGGGGCACCCGAGGTGGGCATAACCCACTAGGGCGTGCCTGGGCCTCCTGGCGCGCCCTAGTGGCATGTACTCCCCTCGGAACACCCCCAGGCGCTACCTTGGCCCATTGTGTGTCTTATAGTCCATAAAAAATCTCTGTGAAGTTACGTTGCATTTGGAATCCGTTTGGTATTGATATTTTGCGATGTAAAAAACATGCAAAAAACAGGAACCGGCACTTGGCACTATGTCAATAGGTTAGTACCAAAAAATGATATAAAATGACTATAAAATGATTATAAAACATCCAAGATTGATAATATAACAGCATGGAAAAATCAAAAATTATAGATACGTTGGAGACGTATGACCCGCTCCTGTGTCCGCAACCAAGGGAGTGAAGAAGATCGCCTCCAAAGGTGACAGAACAGACGTGGTGCGCCGCCACTCTTCCCGCCTTTCTGAGGTCAAGTCCCCTCCCGCCAAGCGGCAAGCGGTCACAGGGGTAGACTCCAGCTCCCAATCAAGTTCAAACTCCTCGTGTAGCTCATCCTAGCCGGAGCCCCCAGTTCTTCAAAAGAGCTCGAAATTGCCAGGAAGCTCTGCCCTCCCGACCCCGAAGAGGAGCAGAGCGACCCCACCACCTATAGGGTTCGTGATGGGCTCTATGCTCATCGATTCTGAGTAAGGAGATCACTATCTTTTCTTGTTGAAGCATCATGTACTTGTTGGTTTGCTGATCCAATCTTGCTTGTTCTCATTGATGGAGATGAAGAAGAAACCCTCATGCATCGGGCCAAATGATCCAAGCAAGTGGAGCCGTTGGGGCCTTCAGAGGGCACGGGCTTGGCGTCAGGTAGCACGAATGACCCGACGCCATGCCCCGAGCCCAGCCCTGAAGACGAAGGCATGGGACAGGCTTCCCCTGCTAGGGGAGGCGTGGGAGAGCATGTCCCATCTCCTGCCGAGGGAGAGAGGGAGACCGTCTAGGGCGTGGTTCTCTAGGAGGCCCCCACCCAGCCTCATGTTCTAACTGAGGAATCTCCGGCAAGGGCTTCCAAAGAAGGATTGGCCCACACTGACACCATGGTCACCAAGGAAGGGGGCAGGGTCCACACCCCGGCAACTGATGTTGCCGGGAAAACCAATACCCTCCCGCGGCAAACATCTCCGAGTAGACCTTCCTTTTGACAACATCATCGGGAATACCTGCAAGCTTAAATAATCCACAAACTTCATCCACAAAGATAAGGTGTAAATCGGGACGCAATGTTCCATCTCCTGCAAATGGATTAGCTAGCAGTTTTTCTACCATACCCGAAGGAATCTCAAAGTGAATATTTTCATAAAGTTAAGTAGGTTGAGGAGCAACTCTTTGCTCTTCTAGTTGGGGTGAAGATACCCCAAACAAGCCCCTCAAAGGATTAGTTTCCATAGTGACAAGTAACAGAAAATTTCAGCACACTATATAAATGTTTCCTCACCAAGTTCCACTCACCAAAAGCGCTACACTCCCCGGCAACGATGCCAGAAAAGAGTCTTGATGACCCACAAGTGTAGGGGATCAATCGTAGTCCTTTCGATAAGTAAGAGTGTCGAACCCAACGAGGAGCAGAAGGAAATGATAAGCGGTTTTTAGTAAGGTTTTCTCTGCAAGCACTGAAATTGTAGGTGATAGATAGTTTTGTGATAAGATAAATAGTAACGAGTAACAAGTAAATAAAGTAAATAAAGTGCAGCAAGGTGGCTCAATCCTTTATGTAGCAAAGGATAAGACTAGACAATTTCTAATAATGAGAAAGGAGCTCCCGAGGACACATTGGGAATTATCGTCAAGCTAGTTTTCATCACGTTCATATGATTCGCGTTCGGTACTTTGATAATTTGATATGTGGGTGGACCGGTACTTGGGTACTGCCCTAACTTGGACAAGAATCCCACTTATGATTAACCCCTATTTCAAGCATCCGCAACTACAAAAGAAGTATTAAGGTAAACCTAACCACAACATTAAGCATATGGATCCATATCAGCCCCTAACGAAGCAACGCATAAACTAGGGTTTAAGCTTCTGTCACTCTAACAACCCATCATCTACTTATTACTTCCCCATGCCTTCCTCTAGGCCCAAATAATGGTGAAGTGTCATGTAGTCGACGTTCACATAACACCACTAGAGGAAAAGACAACATACATCTCATCAAAATATCGAACGAATACCAAATTCACATGACTACTAATAGCAAGACTTCACCCATGTCCTCAGGAACAAACGTAACTACTCACAAAGCATATTCATGTTCATCATCAGAGGAGTAATAATATGCATAAAGGATCTGAACATATGATCTTCCACCAAGTAAACCAATTAGCATCAACTACAAGGAGTAATCACCACTACTAGCAACCCACATGTACCAATTGTGGTTTTGATACAAGATTGGATACAAGAGATGAACTAGGGTTTTGAGAGGAGATGGTGAGGGTGAAGATGTTGATGGAGAATGACCCCCTCCCGATGAGAGGATTGTTGGTGACGACGTTGGTGATGATTTCCCCCTCCCGGAGGGAAGTGTCCCCGACAGAACAGCTCTGCCAGATCCTATGATGCCTGAGTAGATTTTCATTGTCCTATCGATGATTGATGAATTGCTATGGTTGGTTTAATTTGCTTGTGGTTATCTTGCTGTCCTATGGTGCTCTCCGTGTCGCGCAAGTGTGATGGATTCCCGCTGTAGGGTGTTGCAATACGTTCATGATTCGCTTATAGTGGGTTGCTAGAGCGACAGAAGCTTAAACCCGAGTAAGGGGATTGTTGCGTATGGGATAAAGGGGACTTGATGCTTTAATTCTATGGTTGGGTTTTACCTTAATGATCTTTAGTAGTTGCGGATGCTTGCTAGAGTTCCAATCATAAGTGCATATGATCCAAGAAGAGAAAGTATGTTATCTTATGCCTCTCCCACATAAAACTTGCTATCGGTCTAGTAAAGTAGTCAATTGCTTAGGGACAATTTCACAACTCCTACCACCACTTTTCCACACTCGCTATATTTACTTTATTGCTTCTTTATCTAAACAGACCCTAGTTTTTATTGACGTGCTCTTTATTATCTTGCAAACCTATCCAACAACATCTACAAAGTACTTCTAGTTTCATACTTGTTCTAGGTAAAGCAAACACTAAGCGTGCGTAGAGTCGTATCAGTGGCATATAGGACTTGAGAGAATATTTGTTCTACCTTTAGCTCCCCGTTGGGTTAGACACTCTTACTTATTGAAAGACGCTACAATTATTCCGTATACTTGCGGGTTATCAAGACCTTTTTCTGGCGCTGTTGCCAGGGAGTCATAGCGTGGGGTGAATATTCTCGTGTGTGCTTGTTTGCTTTATCACTAAGTAATTTTTATTTGCTGTTCTTAGTTGTTTTTTATCTTCGGTTATGGGTAGGAAACGCAAAATACCAAAAAAATTAGTTGTACATACTACACCAATGGTTGAAGAACCACTCAAAATCTATCACACTCCTGAAGCTTTTTACTTGGATCATCTCGATCCCTATGTGCCCGTGCTGAAACCCCAACTAGCTTAGTTGAGGGAAAATATTTAGATGAGCATGCTTGTTATGTGCGACACCGTATATCTGAAAAAGGGAAACTTTTACGGGATCAAATTCATCGTTTGCAATGCTATGCTTGGACTTTATGTGAACTATATGATTTTACTTGTTGTTCTCAAAACCCTAAGAAACACCTTCCCTATCAATACTTGTCTAGTGATAATGGAATCGTATCTTTGTATGTTAAGGGTGTTTATAATTACTATGATGTTCAACAAATTGAAGAATTTGTTGCTTTTAAGGGTCCTTATGAAATTGCTTCTTTGATTGAAAAGTATGATGCTACTCTCTATAAATCTGAAATTTTTGCCATACTTGAATATTGTTATGATAATTATGCTTATAATGCCTATGTTAAACTATATATTGAGGACTCCTCCACTGTCCAAGAAGAGACTAATATTTTGCAGGAAGCTACGGAAGAAGAAATTGAAGAAACTGTGAGCTCATTGGATAAAAAGATGATGAGGAGAGCGAAGAACAAAAGGAGGAAGAGAGGATTAGCTACCCGTGCCCACCTTCTAATGAGAGTAACTCTTCAACTCATACATTGTTTAATTCCCCTTCGTGCTTACTGAAGGATGATTGCTATGATGATTGTTATGATCTCGTTGATTCTCTTGAAATATCCCTTTTTGATGATGCTTTCTATGCTTGTGGCCAAGATGCCAATATGAATTATTCTTATGGAGATGAACTTGCTATAGTTCCTTATGTTAAACATGAAATTGTTGCTATTGCACCCACGCATGATAGTCCTATTATCTTTTTGAAATCTCCCAACTACACTATATCGGAGAAGTTTGTGCTTACTAAGGATTATATTGATGGGTTGCCTTTTATCATTGCACATGATGATTTTGATGAATATAATATGCATGTGCTTGCTGCTCCTACTTGCAATTATTATGAGAGAGGAACTATATCTCCACTTCTCTATGTTTCCAATATGATAAAATTGCAAGAAACTGCTTATACTATGCATTGGACTTTACTTGGTGTGCATGAGTTGTTCTTTTATGACATGCCGATGCATAGGAAGAGAGTTAGACTTCGTTGTTACATGATATGTGTTACTTTGTGCTCACTACTAAATTACAAATCATTGTTAATTAAAATTGGCTTTGATATACCTTAGATCCGGGCGGATCCATTACTTGAGCACTATATGCCTAGCTTAATGGCTTTAAAGAAAGCACTGCCAGGGAGACAACCCAGAAGTTTTAGAGAGTCATTTATTTCTGTTGAGTGCTTTTATATAGTTTAAAAACAAAAAAATAAAGAGGGGAGCCTAAAACTTTTCAAAAAGGAAAGTGAAAGTGAGAAAGACAAGCATTGTTGAAGTGGGAGAGCTCCTTGAACTTTGTTCATGCTCACGAAAACTTTGTGAATATTAATTACAGAAACTTTTCATCAAAAGTAATTATTCCCTTGTACAATTTCATTGTATTATAAAATAATGTGCCAAGGTTTGCCTTTAGGATGTTTACAATGCTTGTTAGTTTGTACGGTGCAGGAAAGAAACTTTGGCTGTAGTGCGCGAAAAAACTTTTTTAACTGGAACGTCAAACGGTTCTGATTCTTTTTTCACTGTCTTGATGTACAAATTGTTTATTTTTCCTAATTTTGGTCGAATTGTTTGGGTACCAGAAGTATGGTGAATTTTCAGATTGCTACAGACTGTTCTGTTTTTGACAGATTCTGTTTCGATGAATCTATCAATTTCTGTCAGTGGATTAAGCCATGAAAAAGTTATGTTACAGTAGAAACAATGCAAAAACAAAATATGAATTGGTTTGCTACAGTACTTAAAGTAGTGATTTTCTTTATTATACTAATGTATCTTACCGAGTTTTCTATTGAAATTTTGTGTGGATGAAGTGTTTGATCGAGGAGGTCTCGATATGAGGAAAAGGAAGAGAGGCAAGAGCTCAAGCTTGGGGATTCCCAAGGCACCCCAAGATATTCAAGAAGACTCAAGCATCCCCTCTTTCTTCAACAAGTATCGGTATGTTTTCGTATTCGTTTCGTTCATGTGATATGTGCAAGTCTTGGAGCGTATTTTGTATTTAGTTTTCACTTTTCTTTTATGCACCATGTTGGTATAAGATAGTCCTTGGTTGATATATAGAATTCTCATTGCACTTCACTTATATATTTTGAGTGTGGCTTTATAAAATGCTTCATGTGCTTCACTTATATCATTTGAAGTTTGGATTGCCTGTTTCTCTTCACATAGAAAACCGTCATTCGTAGAATGCTCTTTTGCTTAACTTATATTTGTTAGAGAGTGGGCATATCTTTTGTAGAAAGAATTAAACTCTCTTGCTTCACTTATATCTATTTAGAGAGATGACAGGAATTGGTCGTTCACATGGTTAGTCATAAAATCCTACATAAACTTGTGGATCACTAAATATGATATGTTTGATTCCTTGCAATAGTTTTGTGATATAGAGATGATAATATGTGGGAGGTACTAGTAGATGGTTGTCTTCGGTAAGGATGTTGGTGTTAAGGTTTGTGATTCCCGAAGCATGCACGTATGGTCTACTAACTATGTAACCAAATTGGCGTGCATTGTATTTCGATTGTTTATCTTTGCGTGAAGGTCGGGGGCGCGCGATGGTTAACTCCTACCAACCTCCCCCCTAGGAGTATGTGTGTAGTACTTTGTTTCAAGGGATTTTAAATTTTTGCAATAAGTATGTGAGTTCTTTATGACTAATGTTGAGTCCATGGATTATACGCACTCTCACCCTTCCATTATTGCTAGCCTCTTCGACACCATGCATTGCCCTTTCTCACCTCGAGAGTTGGCACAAATTTCGCCGGTGCATCCAAACCCCGTGATATGATACGCTCTATCACGCATAAGCCTCCTTATATCTTCCTCAAAACAGCCACCATACCTACCTATCATGGCATTTCCATAGCCATTCCGAGATATATTGCCATGCAACTTCCATCATCATCATATACATGACTTGACCATTCATTGTCATATTGCTGCATGATCGTAAGATAGCTAGCATGATGTTTTCATGGCTTGTCCGTTTTTTGATGTCATTGCTACGCTAGATCATTGCACATCCTGGTACACCGCTGGAAACATTCATATAGAGTCATATCTTTGTTCTAGTATCTAGTTGTAATATTGAGTTGTAAGTAAATAAAAGTGTGATGATCATCATTATAGAGCATTGCCCCATGAAAAAAAAGAAAAAGAAAAAAAAGAGGCCAAAGAAGCCTAAATAAAAAAAGGGGGCCAAAGAAGCCCACACAAAAAAAAAGAAAAAAAAGAAAAAAAAAGAAAAGAAAAGGGGCAATGTTACTATCCTTTTTCCACACTTGTGCTTCAAAGTAGAACCATGTTCTTCATATAGAGAGTCTCCTATATTGTCACTTTCATATACTAGTGGGAATTTTCAATATAGAACTTGGCCTGTATATTCCAACGATGGGCTTACTCAAATGCCCTAGGTCTTCATGAGCAAGCAAGTTGGATGCACACCCACTTAGTTTTCAGTTTGAGCTTTCATACACTTATAGCTCTTAGTGCATCCGTTGCATGGCAATCCCTACTCCTCGCATTGACATCAATTGATGGGCATCTCCATAGCGCGTTGATTAGCCACGTCGATGTGAGACTTTCTTCCTTTTTGTCTTCTCCACATAACCTCCACCATCATATTCTATTCCATCCATAGTGCTATATCCATGGCTCACGCTCATGTATTGCATGAGAGTTGAAAAAGTTTGATAATACTAAAGTATGAAACAATTGCTTGGCGGACACCGGGATAGGCATGAGGGGTACCTTGTGTTAAGAAAAGGGAGCATACAAGACTATATGATTTTGTAGGGATAACGTTCTGGAAGCATTGATATTTTGAAAGACATGATTGTTTGTTTGGATGCCCTAAGTATTATTGTTTTTATGTCAAATGATAGACTATTGCTTTGAATCACTCGTGTCTTAATATTCATGCCATGATTAGATATATGATCAAGATTATGCTAGGTAGCATTCCACATCAAAAATTATCTTTTTTATCATTTACCTACTCAAGGACGAGCAGGAATTAAGCTTGGGGATGTTGATACGTCTCCGCCGTATCTATAATTTTTGATTGTTCCATGCCAATATTCTACAACTTTCATATACTTTTGGCAACTTTTTATACTATTTTTTGGGACTAACATATTGATCTACTGCCCAATGCTAGTTCCTATCTGTTGTATGTTTTATGTTTCGCAGAAACCCCATATCAAATTGAGTCCAAACGGGATAGAAACTGACCGAGAATTATTTTGTAATATTTGTGATTTTTGGGAAGTAAAATCAACGCGAGACGGTGCCCGAGGTGGCCATGAGACAGGGGCCCATGCCCGCTCTAGGTGGGCGCGCCCCCACCCTCCTGGGCCCCTCGTAAGGCGGTTGATGCCCTTCTTTGGCCGCAAGAAAGCTATTTTTGGGAAAAATATCTGGGCGAAGGTTTCAATCTAATCGGAGTTACGGATCTCCGGATATAAAAGAAATGGTGCCAGGGCAGAATTCCAGAACGCATAAACAGAGAGAGAAAGAGAGATAGATCCAATCTCGGAGGGGCTCTTGCCCCTCCCACGCCATGGGAGCCAAGGACCAGAGAGGAAACCCTTCTCCCATCTAGGGAGAAGGTCAAGGAAGACGGAGAAGAAGGGGGGCTCTCTCCCCCTTGCTTCCAGTGGCGCCGGAGCGCTGCCGGGGCCCATCATCATCACCGCGATCTTCACCAACACCTCCATCATCTACACCAACATCTCCATCACCTTCCCGCATCTATATCGAGCGGTCCACTCTCCCGCAACCCGCTGTACCCTCTACTTGAACATGGTGCTTTATGCTTCATATTATTATCCAATGATGTGTTGCCATCCTATGATGTCTAAGTAGATTTTCGTTGTCCTACCGGTGATTGATGAATTGCTATGATTGGTTTAATTTTCTTGTGGTTATGTTGCTGTCCTATTGTGCCCTCCATGTCGCGCAAACGTGAGGGATTCCCGTTGTAGTGTGTTGCAATACGTTCATGATTCGCTTATAGTGGGTTGCTAGAATGACAGAAGCTTAAACCCGAGTAAGGGGATTGTTGCGTATGGGATAAAGGAGACTTGATGCTTTAATTCTATGGTTGGGTTTTACCTTAACGATCTTTAGTAGTTGCGGATGCTTTCTAGAGTTCCAATCATAAGTTCATATGATCCAAGAAGAGAAAGTATGTTATCTTATGCCTCTCCCACATAAAATTTGCTATCGGTCTAGTAACGTAGTCAATTGCTTAGGGACAATTTCACAACTCCTACCACCACTTTTCTGGACTCGCTATATTTACTTTAGTGCTTCTTTATCTAAACAGTCCTAGTTTTTATTGACGTGCTCTTTATTATCTTGCAAACCTATCCAACAACATCTACAGAGTACTTCTAGTTTCATACTTGTTCTAGGTAAAGCAAACACTAAGCGTGTGTAGAGTCGTATCAGTGGTAGATAGGACTTAAGAGAATATTAGTTCTACCTTTAGCTCCCCATTGGGTTCGACACTCTTACTTATCGAAAGAGGCTACAATTATTCCGTATACTTGTGGGTTATCACCACTTGGCGGCTGGACCTCTCTAGTGCTTCCACGCCCTTGGTCTTTTCTCCCTTGTTATATGTCCACCCGAAACTCCTCCTACCGGTCATGGAGGAAAAACTTGGCAGGAAAGACCAGTTTTGTGGGTCATGAGGAGAGGAACCGTGAAGTAATTTTCAAGTGGGTACTTTTTGTAGCCCGGTGCTAAGTGTGAACACATATTAGTTTGATCGGTGTGAACATGTATTAGTTTGATCGGTGTGAATAGATTTGCAATTACTTATTGTGTTGTAATCTGCAATGTGACGAGAAACAAGTTCAAAATTTATTGATGGTTTTGGGCCTACAAAGCCCATTTGTGTTGTTCTGGCTCATCGCAAAAAGTTCTTAGGGATCAACCGTATGCCACGCATCATAAGCCCGAAAAGTGGGCCCGTGTTCTCGGATGTACGTGTACGTGTCTGCCCACTATCACACACTGTCAAGATATCACCATCGTGTCCGATGGATGCACCGTCGCGCCTCCCATGGGGTGCCAGAAGGTTGACCACGTGGTTGCTCACCGTTCACGCGGCCGCGGCACACTCTGCTCCTCATTGAGGCGGTTGCGGTGCGCTCTGCTCGCATCTGTTAGTGCGTTTTTCTCGCCGTTGAGGCGACCATGGCGCGCTCTGCTATGGCGTCCCTGCGCGCGCTCTGCTCGCCGTTGAGGCAAATTTACAATGACAACAGTTAATAATTGTCTTACATATTCAAGATAATTTACAATGCCACATGGGGCAATGCCCAAAACACTCACGACCTACATATGCATACAATTATAATAAAATATAGGCTAAAAGGCTGAGCAAGCAGCCTTCCGGTGATGTCTTCTCGGACTCCATGATCAGCATAGCACCCTTGCGGTTGTTCATTCCAAGAATCCCGACCCGCCTCTGCCTACGGAGCTGCTGGTGCTAGGAGGCTCTTGGGGATGCTGGGCCTCTTCCAGAAGCGCTTGACAGCATGCAATCGTGTGCATGATACTCCACGGAATCGCTCGATTTCCATGTCTCTGGCCTGGTAGCAAATTCCTCCCATCACCTGTATCCTAAAGATATCACTTTGGCAATGTTCTACTTCGTCGGGGACGTCAACTCCGCCAAGTATGCACTGGAGCCTGGCCACCACATCGTCGGGATCGAGGTTGACATGGCCGCTGCAGGCAATGATGAAGCCGCAGGCTGACTATGTCTTGACTGAATCACAGAGGTCCTCTGCCATTCCTTGCAGGGCATCAGGCTCTCGATGAGCACTGGTGATGGGGGGGGTCTTTGGGTGGGTCGTTGATCATGCCACTGAGCATCGCTGGATCTTTTGCACAGTGATGGCAAACTGCTCATCGTGTGTAACGCCCCGAGACCGACGCTCCAGAAGACTTCCAGCTACTCCGAGTTTCGTCGTGTGATTTGTTTTGTTTGTCGCATCATTTGTATTGCATCATGCCATTTAATTTTAAAAAATCAACTAAATAAATTGTATGGATCTTTGATCCTTTTAAATCGAGGGAAGGGTGACTTCTCTTTATAACATATCCTCCCAATATTAGGGAGCTATACTAAAATTATTCCATTTATTCGGAATCACCCATAAACACACTTGCAAAATAATTTCGTTCCTTTTATGCTTCAAGCTTGGTCTCCAAACCTTGCCCATAATTTCTTTCATCATTTTCCGGAGCTCCACCAAAAATCCTCAACATTTTTGGACCTTCCTTTTATCAAGTCCTAGTTCAAACCCATTTGAATTAAAATCAAATGAGTTTGGATTTAAATCTCTCAATCATGGCCTTTCTAGTTTTCTTGGTTCAAGCTCATTTTTATGAGTCCAGGGAAATTGTCCTTGTTCTCAAATTCTTTCCCTAACCCTCTCTTCCTTTTCTTCTCTATAATTAGTATATGAGGGAGAGAGAGCCCAGCCATGCCTCTTGGGCATAACCAACCAGGCCGGCCTAATCTTCAGCCCACCTAACCCCTGCCTATCTAACCCTAGCACGACCCTCATCTCTCTCGTTCCCTCTGCCCGCCGCCACACACACACGCATCGAGCCAGGGAGAGGAGCTCCCTGCGCCCGATCCCCTTGCCTCCCTCCTCCTCGATCCGGCCCGAAACCACCGTCGTCGCGCCTCTTCGCCTCGCCGCGCTGCCCCAGGACGTCGCTCCCCTGCCGTCTCCGGCGCCGCAGCATCGGAGCTGCTCCTTTCCCGCGACCCCGAGCCCGAAGCGCCGCCTCGTCTCCTCTGCTACACCCGCACCTCGCCTGCGACTTCTCCGCGCCGGCGACCTCCATCGCGCCTCCCTACTTCGTCCGCCCGCGAGCACCACCACCTCCACAGCGCCGCCGCCTCAAGCTCCAGATTCGCTCGGCCCCATCGCCCTGTCTCAGTCGTCCTTCTCCTTCCCTCGCGACGCCGCAGGCATCGAGCTCGTCGCCCCGCCTCCAAGCTCTTCGCCGCCACTGGACCAGAACCAGCGTCGCCCCTGCCTTGCTTCCCATGGCGCTGCACGAGCCCCGGCGCCCGTGCCAAGCTGCTGTCAGGTCCCGCGTCGCCATCCAAGACCCCACCGCTCCCCTCGGCCTCCTGCAGCAGCCTGTTTCGGGCCAGCCCCATGGCTCGAGGAGCCCGAGCCTCTATCTGCTCCTCTCTCCCTGAGCCCCCTGCATCCGCCATCTCTAGCCACTCCCGCCTGCAACTCCTTCTCCATGCCTCGGTCACGAACCTCCAAGACCACCACTGCAACGGTGCATCACGAGGTTGCTGCACTGGACGCCAAGTACCATGACGACAAGGACCGCCAAGTTCGTCTACCGCCGTCAAGTGAACGACTACCATCACTCCAAGACCCAAACGACTACGGAGACATGAACCTCTACGAATCGTGTACAACTACCGTCGCCAAGATCGCGAGTACCTCTACCGTTGTTGTGAACGACTACTTTGACGACGTCCGTGAACCACTACTTCCACTACGACCGTTGCGAGAACGTCTACTTCCTCTTCATTGCACCGAACTCGTTCTGCCCCGAAAATGCACGCTTCGAAGGTATAACGCCGAGACGATGCCCATGAACAAATGCATGTGTTGTATGAGATGCTCGTGTTTGCACCGTGTCCGAGAGAGGTCTTTGCACGTTCCTCGTTTGCCATGCCGTCGACCCGTGGGAACCCAGTAGTCGGGAGCACCCCACCATCTCTTGCGTGTTCTACACATCCGCACACTTCTCGTTTGCATCGGTATCTCAATCAAGTTTTTGAGATCGATATGTTGCCGTGGCATCATTTTTGAATTTGTTGCAGTGGCACCCCTTTCGTTCCGCCACGGTGAAAAATGCTTCATAACATGCTCTTGTCAACATTTTCATAAGTATTGCATAAAACTTGCATATGTCATCCGCATCATGATAACAACATTTAAAATGTTTAAAATTGTTGTTTGCTTTAAATTGCTAAATAACATATGGGGATTTTCCGGAATTGTTGTTTGTTGTTTCCGGCCTCATTTAAACATGCCTAGTTAGGTAGTTTTATTATGTTTCACCTCTTGCCATGTTTATAACATGTAATATTGTTGTGTTCCTAAACGAGAGAGAACTAAAATAATTCGATGTGGTGTTTCGTCAATATGCAACTCGTTGCATATTGAGCTCCACTTAAGTTGTAGTATTGTTTGTTGCACTTTGCCATGCCATGCCTTATTAAACCGGACATGCATCATACTTGTTTGTGCATCATGACATGTTTATGCTTGTGTGTTTACTATGTTGTTTCCTTCTTTCCGGTTTGCTTCTCTCGTTAGCTTCGGTTTCGTTCTGGAGTTGTGAGGATTCGTTCGACTACGTCTGTTTGTCTTCTTCATGGACTCGTTCTTCTTCCTTGCGGGATATCAGGGAAGATGACCATTACCCTCGATATCACTTCTATCTTTGCTTGCTAGTAGCTTCGTTCTATCGCTCTGCTGCACTCCCTATCACTTGTTTACCAAGCCTCCCAAATTGCCATGAACCTCTAACCTTTGTCACTCTTCCTAGCAAACCGTTGTTTGGCTATGTTACTGCTTTGCTCAGCCCCTCTTATAGCGTTGTTAGTTGCAGGTGAAGTTGAAGATTGCTCGATGGTGGACAGGATTATGTTGGGATATCACAATATCTCTTATTTAATTAATGCATCTATATACTTGGTAAAGGGTGGAAGGCTCGGCCTTATGCCTGGTGTTTTGTTCCACTCTTGCCGCCCTAGTTTCCGTCATACCGGTGTTATGTTCCCGGATTTTGCGTTCCTTACGCGGTCGGGTGATTTATGGGACCCCCGTGACAGTTTGCTTTGAATAAAACTCCTCCAGCAAGGCCCAACCTTGGTTTTACCATTTGCCTACCTAAGCCTTTTCCATTGGGTTCTGCAAACTCAAGGGTCATCTTTATTTTACCCCCCCGAGCCAGTGCTCGTCGTGAGTGTTGGTCCAACCTGTCAGCCACCGGTGTCCACCAGGGGCAACTCTGGCATGGCCTACCGGAAGTTTGGACAATCCGGTGTGCCCTGAGAACGAGATATGTGCAGCTCCTATCAGGATTTGTCGGCACATTCGGGCGGCTTTGCTGGTCTTGTTTTATCATTGTCGAAATGTCTTGTAAACCGGGTTTCCGAGACTGATTGGGTCTTCCTGGGAGAAGGTATATCCTTCGTTGATCGCGAGAGCTTATCATGGGCTAAGTTGGGACACCCCTGCAGGTTATAAACTTTCGAGAGCCGTGCCCGCGGTTATGTGGCAGATGGGAATTTGTTAATGTCCGGTTGTAGATAACTTGACACTTGACTTAATTAAAACGCATCAACCGCGTGTGTAGCCGTGATGGTCTCTTCTCGGCGGAGTCCGGGAAGTGAACACGGTTTTGGGTTATGTTTGACGTAAGTAGGAGTTCAGGATCACCTCTTGATCATTTCTAGTTGACAACCGTTCCTTTGCTCCTCTTCTCGCTCTCATTTGCGTATGTTAGCCACCATATTTGCTTAGTGCTTGCTGCAGCTCCACCTCATTACCCCATCCTTCCTATAAGCTTAAATAGTCTTGATCTCACGGGTTTTGAGATTGCTGAGTCCTCGTGACTCACCAGATACTATCACAACAGCTGCAGGTGCCGATGATACCAGTGCAGGTGATGCAACCGAGCTTAGATGGGAGCTCAACGAAGATCTTGGTCATTGCTATGTTTCGTTTCATGTTGATCAGTAGTGGAGCCCAGTTGGATCTAGCAGTTGGGTTATCTTCTTTTCTTTTGGCTTCGTCCGTTGTCAGACCATGAGTGTACTCTGAATGATGTATGATTTATTTAAGTACTTGTGTGAAGTTGCGATTGTAAGCCAACTCTTTATCCCATTCTTGTTCATTACATGGGATCGTTTGAAGATGACCCTTCTTGCGACTAAACCACCATCCGGTTATGCCTCTAAGTCGTGCTTCGACACGTGGGAGATATAGCCGCATCGTGGGTGTTACAAGTTGGTAATCAGAGCCATCCCCGACTTAGGAGCCCCCTGCTTGATCGAATCGTTGGCGTTGTTGAGTCTAGAACAAAAATGTTTTGAGTCTTAGGATTATATATATCGGAGAGTAGGATTCTTTTTAATCCTCAGCCCCTTCGTCGCTCTGGTGAGGTGTCCTGACGTAGATGTTTTGACTTTCCTCTCCTCAAATTTCACTAAAAAACATTTTAGGATCTCGCGGGTATCTTGGGATCGTCCCGATATTCTTATGACGAGAACATTGTTCTTGGTGCCTCCTGACATTTAGGGGTTCTGGCAGTGTCCCGCGAAGTTGAGCTCCGAGGTGTTGTCGTCATAATTTTATCGTTGCAGTTCTAGAATACCTGAGTTTTGCTGACATCAAAAATCTCTTTTATGCAGTTGTTGGTGAGATAACCTCGACGCCACCCAGTACTGGGGAGTTTGGGAGTATTGCCATAGCCCGTATAACGGATGCTTTTCGAAGGTTGAGGTACACGATTTCCGAAGTTTTCTTGGTTATGTGTTGACGGATGGATACAGCTTGGATGTAGGGATTGTTAGTTTTGGGTGAGATATATATATTGCTTCCCCTGTATCCCCAACACCAGATTGCATAACCAGAAAGTTTTGGGAGTTTTATAGGTGGGAATTCAAGTAGCTCTAGCTTTTTTTTCTTTCCGACAGATGCATGATATGAGATTGGGGTTCGACGTCTAGTGGTCCGCCTATCCACGGTCGTTTTTTACAGTGGTCTCGTTGTGTCTTAAAGAACCCTTGGCTATGCTGGTTCGGGGACACTTCGTATGTCATGTGCACTGCCTTGTACATGGTGGTGCTGTACGATCGAGCCCGTGTGGGCCCCACCACGAAAACTTCGGACGAAATCTCTATCATATGTTTGTTCCGGCTTATTCTGCAAGCCAAATCCTTTGTTTTGTTTTATTTGTGGTATTCGAGTTGCTTCAAAGTCAAATGTTGAATCCATACCTTTCATAAACGGTGTTCTCATATTGCTATGTGAATACTAATCCTTCTTGATCATCGAGGTTGTCATGTTAATTCTTTTCCTACCGGCGTGCTTCTCTTCAAGTGGATCCGATCATTCTCCCCATCCGCAAGATCATTTCTAAGTTTTCTCAATGGTGTTTGTTTCATCCGTCCCAAGTTGCCTTTTTTTCCCGCCCTCCCACCCTTTTTCTTCAAGGACTCAGATTTCTTAATCATGTATCCCTTTTATTTGTGAGAAGTCTCTTCATTCGTTTCTTTCAATGTTCTTATCCGGTGATTCTTAGGAAGATACTAACAGCGCTTCAAGTTCATTATTCTTCGTCTCTTTTCTTCTCCAGTGGTTTAATTCAAGCTTTCAGTGTTGATCATATTCCTTTCCTCGTGTCAAATGCTTTCTCATGCCGGTGCACCTCTCAATCACTCACCTCTTGCTATTCATTTGTTCCAGAGTGTTGAAGATATCTCAGAAGATTTGTGTCTCCACTATCAAACCGTTCAAGCTATTTGGAGATTATTATCTCATTCAAGTCATTTAATTCATCCGGTGCAATTCCCCCCTTTCAATCAATCGTTCAATGGTGTAACTTTGAGTGGGCCCTAACCCACAGGTCTTTTCCAGGATCTTACCTGACTCTTCTAATTCTTTCCGGAGTTATTCTCAATTTCATTGCAAAGTTTGACATAAGAATGAATTTTAATCAGTCACATGCCTTCTCCAAGATCGTTTTCAAATTCTTTTCATCTTTGGCTCAACCTTTTTTTCTTTTAATACTTCCGGGGTGTCTCAACAATTCATGGTGGTGTTTCTAGTGGTCATTCTCGAATTTTGAAGACTGAAGAAGAGTTCCTCTTAAATCCTTACCCGTTCATCCAGAGATTCATGGTTCTAGCTTTATGCCATCCTCATAATTGTTTTTGATTGTGACAATTCTTTTCACCCATCCAGAGCATTTCATGAGTTGTTTCCATTTCTTTCCTCCGAAGGCCATCATGTCATAATTCTTCATTCTCAGCGTGTAGCTATCGTTCTCCAAATCTTACCGGTGCATCGTTCAACTTTACTCTAGTTAGCTCATGATCTCTTTGTTCTCTTGTATCTAAATCCCCTTAAGTATCTTCATTCGTTTGCCAATTCTTTCTGGTGAATTGTGCCCTTGCTACTCTCTTTTCCAATTTTACGGTGGTTCGTTCAAGATTTCACTTCCTTCGTTATCATATCAATTCATTCGTTGTTTCCAAATCCCATCGGTGGTTCCATCAATACCTCCTCAAGTTTGCGTTATATCTATCACTCCATTCAACGAGAATAAGTAGCATGCCTATCTGCTGCTTGTCATCAATTTAATTTTGATGAAAGATAAGCATACAATAAATCTTATTCTTATTCCTCGAGGTGATTCAATTCTTTTCTTCCGAAGATTGTTCATGATGAAGTAATTCTTGATTCCTAGTTGTTCATCTTTTTTTTCCGGAGTTCCAAGCTTTCTCGGTTATCTTGTCCCGAAGCTCCATCTAAATCATTGCAAGGCTTGACCTTGTGTTTTCAACTTCTCCTTCTTTCCACCATCCTTTTAATACCGGAGTTTCTTCATGGTGGTTCGTCAAGGCTTCACCTTATGATCCGCCATGCTATACTCTAAGATAAGCATGGTGCTCAACACATGTTTTGTTTTGAGGAGTTCAAGCATTCTTCATCTTGCATTTCGAAGTGCAATTCTTTCTACCTTATCTCTTGAGGTGGTGTTATGCCATTCTTGACAATTCCCTTCGTGTTTCATGATTCACAAGTTTTCAAGAATGACATATTTTAAACCCTTCACTTTCTTCCTTGGAGTTGTCTTGGTATAGGTTTCACCTAAAGCCTTCCCTAAGGAATGTTGCTAATTGTGGTGCCTATCGATAATCCAAGTTTCCTCCTATTCTCTCATTAAAAGGAGTTTTCATCTCCTTGTTGGTCTCAATCCAATTAACTGTTTCCGTTAGTGGCCGGTTGTCACCTCATAATGTTGAGATGTTTCCATAAGCCCACTACAAACTTATTCTTTTCGTTGTTGGTCTTCCAACAACTCTATTCTAACCTTCTTGCAAGGATGCCTTCCAAGTTCTCTTGTGGCAAAAGTTGTCATTTTCTTCTCCGTCCCTTTATCCCAATGGTCTAGCTTCTATTCTTTCTTCCGGAGGCATTGTGATGTTTCTCTCTTCACTCCTCTTCTCGTATTGAGGATCGTGTTCTTTTCGTGCTTATCCATTTAACCGAAGTGTTGTGTCACCTTTTCAAGTTCTTTTCATCTTGTCAAGTCTTGCATCTCTTTTCAACCGGAGTGTTGTCCGAATTTGATCTTCCTTGTTCCTTGTTTATCTCGTTTCAACCAGAGTGGTTTCAATTCCTTCCTATCCATTGTACTCGTCGTTCATAGCTTTGCAACCTCCAAGGTTCACATGGTGTTCCTTGTTTCTATTTTCTATCGCAGTGCTCTCAATTGTGTTCAACTCTGTTGTGTTCTTTCTTTCAAGTTTTTCAACCTCTCAAGCCTCATGGTTTCACTCGTTTGTCAAAGAAGCAACATTGTTTTACCTCTTGTTCTTTCGTTTCTCTCCGGTGCCATCCTAGATCTCGGGACGAGATCCTCTTGTAGTGGTGGAGTGTTGTAACGCCCCGAGACCGACGCTCCAGAAGACTTCCAGCTACTCCGAGTTTCGTCATGTGATTTGTTTTGTTTGTCGCATCATTTGCATTGCATCACGCCATTTAATTTTAAAAACTCAACTAAATAAATTGTATGGATCTTTGATCCTTTTAAATCGAGGGAAGGGTGACTTCTCTTTATAACATATCCTCCCAATATTAGGGAGCTATACTAAAATTATTCCATTTATTCGGAATCACCCATAAACACACTTGCAAAATAATTTCGTTCCTTTTATGCTTCAAGTTTGGTCTCCAAACCTTTCCCATAATTTCTTTCATCATTTTCCGGAGCTCCACCAAAAATCCTCAACATTTTTGGACCTTCCTTTTATCAAGTCCTAGTTCAAACCCATTTGAATTAAAATCAAATGAGTTTGGATTTAAATCTCTCAATCATGGCCTATCTAGTTTTCTTGGTTCAAGCTCATTTTTATGAGTCCAGGGAAATTGTCCTTGTTCTCAATTTCTTTCCCTAACCCTCTCTTTCTTTTCTTCTCTCTAATTAGTATATGAGGGAGAGAGAGCCCAGCCATGCCTCTTGGGCATAACCAACCAGGTCGGCCTAATCTTCAGCCCACCTAACCCCTGCCTATATTACCCTAGCACGACCCTCATCCCTCTCGTTCCCTCTGCCCGCCGCCACACACAAACGCATCGAGCCAGGGAGAGGAGCTCCCTACACCCGATCCCCTTGCCTCCCTCCTCCTCGAGCCGGCGACCTCCATCGCGCCTCCCTGCTTCGTCCGCCCGCGAGCACCACCACCTCCACAGCGCCGCCGCCTCAAGCTCCAGATCCGCTCGGCCCCATCGCCCTGTCTCAGCCGTCCTTCTCCTTCCCTCACGACGCTGCAGGCATCGAGCTCGTCGCCCCGCCTCCAAGCTCTCCGCCGCCACTGGACCAGAACCAGCGTCACCCCTGCCTTGCTTCCCATGGCACTGCGCGAGCCCCGGCGCCCGTGCCAAGCTGCTGTCAGGTCCCGCGTCGCCATCCAAGACCCCGCCGCTCCCCTCGGCCTTCTGCAGTAGCTTGTTTCGGGCCATCCCCATCGCTCGAGGAGCTCGAGCCTCTATCTGCTCCTCTCGCCCTGAGCCCCCTGCATCGGCCATCTCTAGTCACTCCCGCCTGCAACTCCTTCTCCATGCCTCGGTCACGAACCTCCAAGACCACCACTGCAACGGTGCATCACGAGGTTGCTGCACTGGACGCCAAGTACGATGACGACGAGGACCGCCAAGTTCGTCTACCGCCGTCAAGTGACCGACTACCATCACTCCAAGACCCAAACGACTACGGAGACATGAACATCTACGAATCGTGTACAACTACCGTCGCCAAGATCGTGAGTACCTCTACCGTTGCTGTGAACGACTACTTTGACGACGTCCGTGAACCACTACTTCCACTACGACCGTTGCGAGAACGTCTACTTCCTCTTCATTGCACCGAACTCGTTCTGCCCCGAAAATGCACGCTTCGAAGGTATAACGCCGAGACGATGCCCATGAACAAATGCATGTGTTGTATGAGATGCTCGTGTTTGCACCGTGTCCGAGAGAGGTCTTTGCACGTTCCTCGTTTGCCATGCCGTTGACCCGTGGGAACCCAGTAGTCGGGAGCACCCCACCATCTCTTGCGTGTTCTACACATCCGCACACTTCTCGTTTGCATCGGTATCTCAATCAAGTTTTTGAGATCGATATGTTGCCGTGGCATCATTTTTGAATTTGTTGCAGTGGCACCCCTTTCGTTCCGCCACGGTGAAAAATGCTTCATAACATGCTCTTGTCAACATTTTCATAAGTATTGCATAAAACTTGCATATGTCATCCGCATCATGATAACAACATTTAAAATGTTTAAAATTGTTGTTTGCTTTAAATTGCTAAATAACATATGGGGATTTTCCGGAATTGTTGTTTGTTGTTTCCGGCCTCATTTAAACTTGCCTAGTTAGGTAGTTTTATTATGTTTCACCTCTTGCCATGTTTATAACATGTAATATTGTTGTGTTCCTAAACGAGAGAGAACTAAAATAATTCGATGTGGTGTTTCGTCAATATGCAACTTGTTGCATATTGAGCTCCACTTAAGTTGTAGTATTGTTTGTTGCACTTTGCCATGCCATGCCTTATTAAACCGGACATGCATCATACTTGTTTGTGCATCATGACATGTTTATGCTTGTGTGTTTACTATGTTGTTTGCTTCTTTCCGGTTTGCTTCTCTCGTTAGCTTCGGTTTCGTTCCGGAGTTGTGAGGATTCATTCGACTACGTCCATTTGTCTTCTTCATGGACTCGTTCTTCTTCCTTGCGGGATATCAGGCAAGATGACCATTACCCTCGATATCACTTCTATCTTTGCTTACTAGTAGCTTCGTTCTATCGCTATGCTGCGCTCCATATCACTTGTTTACCAAGCCTCCTAAATTGCCATGAACCTCTAACCTTTGTCACCCTTCCTAGCAAACCGTTGTTTGGCTATGTTACTGCTTTTCTCAGCCCCTCTTATAGCGTTGTTAGTTATAGGTGAAGTTGAAGATTGCTCCATGGTGGACAAGATTATGTTGGGATATCACAATATCTCTTATTTAATTAATGCATCTATACACTTGGTAAAGGGTGGAAGGCTCGGCCTTATGCCTGGTGTTTTGTTCCACTCTTGCCGCCCTAGTTTCCGTCATACCGGTGTTATGTTCCCGGATTTTGCGTTCCTTACGCAGTCGGGTGATTTATGGGACCCCCTTGACAGTTCGCTTTGAATAAAACTCCTCCAGCAAGGCCCAACCTTGGTTTTACCATTTGCCTACCTAAGCCTTTTTCCCTTGGGTTCTGCAGACTCAAGGGTCATCTTTATTTTACCCCCTGGGCCAGTGTTGGTCCAACCTGTCAGCCGCCGGTGGCCACCAGGGGCAACTCTGGGATGGCCTACCGGAAGTTTGGACAATCCAGTGTGCCCTGAGAACGAGATATGTGCAGCTCCTATCAGGATTTGTCGGCACATTCGGGCGGCTTTGCTGGTCTTGTTTTACCATTGTCGAAATGTCTTGTAAACCGGGTTTCCGAGACTGATCGGGTCTTCTTGGGAGAAGGTATATCCTTCGTTGATCGCGAGAGCTTATCATGAGCTAAGTTGGGACACCCCTGCAGGGTATAAACTTTCGAGAGCCGTGCCCGCGGTTATGTGGCAGATGGGAATTTGTTAATGTCCGGTTGTAGATAACTTGACACTTGACTTAATTAAAACGCATCAACCGCGTGTGTAGCCATGATGGTCTCTTCTAGGCGGAGTCCGGGAAGTGAACACGGTTTTGGGTTATGTTTGACGTAAGTAGGAGTTCAAGATCACCTGTTGATCATTTCTAGTTGACGACCGTTCCTTTGCTCCTCTTCTCGCTCTCATTTGCGTATGTTAGCCACCATATTTGCTTAGTGCTTGCTGCAGCTCCACCTCATTACCCCATCCTTCCTATAAGCTTAAATAGTCTTGATCTCACGGGTTTTGAGATTGCTGAGTCCTCGTGACTCACCAGATACTATCACAACAGCTGCAGGTGCTGATGATACCAGTGCAGGTGATGCAACCGAGCTTAGATGGGAGCTCGACGAAGATCTTGGTCATTTCTATGTTTCGTTTCATGTTGATCAGTAGTGGAGCCCAGTTGGGATGATCGGGGATCTAGCAGTTGGGTTATCTTCTTTTCTTTTGGCTTCGTCCGTAGTCGGACCATGAGTGTACTCTGAATGATGTATGATTTATTTAAGTACTTGTGTGAAGTGGTGATTGTAAGCCAACTCTTTATCCCATTCTTGTTCATTACATGGGATCGTGTGAAGATGACCCTTCTTGCGACTAAACCACCATGCGGTTATGCCTCTAAGTCATGCTTCGACACGTGGGAGATATAGCCGCATCGTGGGTGTTACATCGTGCCTCCTCGACAATATGTCGATTGTGCGCCCAAGGACTGTCACGCCGATATTGCTGTCGATGGGCCATGGTGTCTGCATCAACCGATGAAGCTCTTGCTCCCCGACCTGCTCCGGCTCGTTCTCCTTGCTGAAGATGTAATGTAGGTAGGGGTCGACGTCGAATCTTTGTCGTTGCCTGGCATGCTTGGAATAACTAATGGTAGATGGGTGAGTACTAAATTGGCGCAGAGTGTCGCGATGGTGCGTTGCCGCCTGGGTTATATGCAGTAAGCCATTAGCTGGTGGCGGGAACCCGATGAGGGAAGAGGCGTGGATTTTACAATTCACCCATGTGGAGCGTGGAAGACTAAGTGGAGCACACACAACCCGAATACCGTATGTGGTCCCACTTATATTTATCACACACGTCTTAACATAAGGAAACGTATGTGTAGCTTACTAATCATCGCACATGAGTACTCGTAGACGCATCATGTGCGATACTCCTAGCCACCGCAAGCAACTAGTTTGCATTTTTCGGAGTTTTTTGTACAAACAGAATTGCGCGTGAACTAACTATAGTAATCGTCTGTGTTATAATTTCTCATCGCAAACAGTTCAACCGAGTGGGTTGTTTGCTGCGTATCACACACATCTTATTTACACGAATTGTTTGTGCTCTTTTGGCTCATTGCAAACAGTTCATCTGTGTGGAATGTATGCCGCATATCACACACATCTTGTTAAGTTGAACCGTTTCTGTTCTCTTCCCTAATCGAAAATAGTTCGTCTGAATGAACCATATGCCATATATCACACACACCTTGTTTTGGCTGACCATTTCTGTTGCATTCCCTAATAGAAAATAGTTCATCGGAGCGAACGGTATGCCATTTATCGCACACACACACTGACATGGCTGCCCTTTTCCGTTGTTCTATCTAATCGCAACAGTTCGTATGGATCAACCGTATGCTCGCATTGCACAAGTAACTAAAATCTGAATCGTGTTTGATGTATGCGCCATCGCAAATGTTTTGCATCTTTTTTGACGGTTTTGTTACATCCCCATTAGCGATTAGTGCATCGCACACAGGTTCGTCAAAGGGTCTCTGATCGTAGTGTCGCGTTAGCAGCATCCTCAAGTAGTGGCATGATAAACAGTGACAGCTTATGTCTTACCATGCCATATTACATGGAAAAACTAGTGAGGATGCATCTGTTTCAGCAACAATTAGGATGGTTCTCACATGATTCACGGGCACACAAAAGTAGCACTTGTTCCCATAGACGGATTCAAATAGAGTACTATCCCCAGAGGGCTCAATAATAGGCAAGGTTCGGAAAATTACACACAATCCAAACTACTTTTAAACACTAGCTGGGCCAACTATTTCATGCCTCGATCTAATTTGGGATGGACACAAGACGGACCTTTCCATGAACATCATCGAGAACGTCCAACAGTAGCTCAATCCTATGAATCTTCCTGAAGATAAACTTGTGGCCTTGCCACGCATAAACTTGTTTGTGGAGGCATGCCACATCATCTTCCTGCGTAAGCTTGACAAGACCAGTATGCGTTGGTGATATACCCAGCGGTATGACCCGGCCGGAAGTATAACTCGGCCAGACTTGGCGACTCACTAAGTGACCCGCCCAGATCTCTCCACTCGCTGATGACCCGGCCGAGCCTGGTGACTCATTGGTGACCAGGTAGGCGGGTCAGAAGAGCGACAAGACCCGATGGCCTAGAAGGCGGTTCATGTAAGGCCGGCTCATGTTATGGTAGGCCGGCTTAAGAGGAAACGCATAAGGAGTTTTCCCCTACAAAGGAAGCAAGACTAGTGTCGACATTCTGGGAACGGGGGTACCCAGACTTGCCTGCCTGCGGCCTGCAGCGTGGCTCAAGGGGTGGCCCAGTACAACCCATCTTCATCAACACATGCTCAAGACCCTCGCTAGGGGCCAAGCCTCGCGGGGCGGACGACAGGAAGCTTCCTCAGGCACGGCCTCATTAGGCTGGCTCGTGAGGAGGCGGAGAGATCAAGGCGGGGTACCTCACGAGGTGCCCGTGAAGCAAGCCATGACGACCAAGGCCAGGCAGGCGCCAGGCGGACGCCGGCCTGCGCAGAGTCCTTGTTTCCCCTTTGGTGCTAAGGGGGCAAGCGCAGGCAAGGGTATCAAGCAAAGGCAACCATTTCGGTGCAACAAGACCAAGACCAGAAGGACGGCAGAACGGAGGTCATAGTGGAGCCCAAGCCAGCGTCATCGTCAGGGTCTTTGGCAGGTGAGGACCAACTTTAGTCAGGATAAGTGTAATTGATGTGCCCCTTCAAAATAGCCAATTGTTGGCGACCTTCCCGCTGAATATTTGGGAAGAGGCCCAGGGCCTTCGCCTATAAATAGGACTAGCCACCCACAGGGTAAAAAGAGATCCATATCTGAGGCACAAAGAGAGAGAGGCGACTGAACTCCCCCTAGTAGTTCATCGCCCAGCCAAGAACAGACCCTCGCGAGGCTATTCTCCCCTTGTACTGTTCCTCATCAGCCCCCGAGGCAATCCACCACACCACAAACTGGAGTAGGGTATTACACCACAATGGTGGCCTGAACCAGTATAAATGTCGTGTCCCTTGTGTTGTTCTTCGTGTAGTTTAGATCCTGGTGAGGCGGTGAGACATGGCTAGGCTGGGGGTGTGATCTCCACGTGCACCCCAGTGTTCGAACCTCAAGGGTCTACCGGAACCCGAAATACGAAATTTGGCGCGCCAGGTAGGGGTGCGTCAGAGCTTTCCCTTCCACCAACCCGCTCTCCGTGAACACCGCAGTTCGCCCTCATGATGGGCAGCGCGCCGCTCGCTCCGGTCGCCGGCAGCAGCATGGGGGCCGGGGGGCTCCGAGCCTTGGCCCCCGCCTTGCGACAGGTGCAATGGACGAACAAGTTCAAGCCGAAGATGCCACCGCGCTACAACGGCGCGACCGATCCGTTGGCTTTCCTGCTGGCCTACGAGGAGGCCATCCTCGAGGCCGGGGGCGATGACAGGGTCATGGCCAACTGGTTTCCCATGGCCCTCACTAACGTCCTGCGCATGTGGCTGCTCCACCTGCCAACGGCTTCCGTGGCCTCCTGGGGGGAGCTGCGCGGCCTCTTCCTCGTCCAGTACGCTGCACCAGCGCACCCAGTCATTGCAGCTCTCCTAGGCGGCTCGCAGGCACCACCTTCAGGCTGCCACATCAAGTCATTCGTCCGCCAGATCGGCACCGCTTCTGTGCCGCGCGGGGCGCCATTGGGCTCGACGGTACCTAAAGCCGACCTGGCCTTCAGCTCAGATGATCACCCCTCCAACTCGACCTGCTCGGGCGCGCTCCCAATGCTATGCACCCCCACCATCTGCAACGTGGCGGTCACCAAGACCCTCATCGACGGCGGTGCTGGCCTCAGCGTGCTCTCGGTGGAGGCCTTTAGCCTCCTCCACTTACCGCCAGAGCGACTGCAGCCTAACAAGCCCTTCTTGGGCGTCGGAGGCGGCTCCACCGGCTCCCTGAGGCAGATCCGCCTCTCGGTGACCTTCGGCACCTTCAACAACTTCCGCACGGAGCTAATCGACTTCGACATTGCCCCCATCAGCCTCCCATACGACGCCGTCCTTGGCTACCCGGCACTAGCCCGGTTCACGGCCACAACTCACCCAGCGTACAACCTCATGAAGATGCCCGGGAGTAGCGGCGTCCTCACCGTGTCTGGAGACACCGGGGATGCGTTGCAAGTGCTCAAGCTCGCCTTCAAGGCCGCAGCGGTAGCGTAGCCCACCGACTCAGACGCCCCTGAACCCAAGGGGGCTGCACCGGCCAAGAAGAAGCAGCTATTCACCCAGGAAAAGGCGGAAACCAAGCAGGTACTGGTCGATGAGGACGGATCTACCAGTGCCACCTTCACCATAGGCGCCAACCTCGAGCCCGAATAGGAGGAAGCCTGGGTGAAGTTCCTATGCATGAACAAGAAGGTATTTGCGTGGGAACCTGATCAGCTAGCTGGGGTCCCGAGGGGCGTAATCGAGCATCACCTCAGTGTGTGCCCCAACGTGTGCCTAGTGAAGCAGAAGGCGAGGAGGTAGTCCACTGAGAAGCAAGCTTTCATCATCCAAGAGACCCGCAAGTTGGAGCCGACGGGGGTCATTCGCGAGGTCCGCTACCCGGATTGGCTGGCTAACCCTGTCGTCGTGCCGAAGAAGGGGGGAAAGGAACGCATGTGTGTCGACTTCACCAACCTCAACAAGCCCTACCCGCAGGATCCATTCCCGCTTCCTCGCATCGACCAGATCGTCGACTCCACCGCTGAGTGCGACTTGTTGTGTTTCCTGGATGCCTTCTCCGGCTACCACCAGATCAAGATGGTAGTAGAAGATGTGGAAAAGATGGCCTTCCTGACCCCGTGCAGAGTGTACTGCTATACGTGCATGCCATTCGGGTTGCGCAATGCCGGGGTGACCTTTCAGCGACTGATGCACATCGCCTTGGGTCGTCAGCTCGGGAGGAATGCTGAGGCCTATGTTGATGACATTGTGGTGAAGTCTCAGGAGGCAAAAACCCTGATACGGGACTTGGAGGAAACCTTCGTGAGCCTTAATGAGGTGGACCTGCGGCTCAACCCGGAGAAGTGTGTGTTTGGAGTCCCCTCGGGCAAGCTCCTCGGTTTCCTCATATCCCACCGGGGCATCGAGGCCAACCCAGAAAAGGTAAAAGCAGTCGAGGACATGAGCCCGCCGAAGACCCTTAGAGAGATGCAGAAGCTCACCGGGCGCGTGACCGCACTAGGGCATTTCATCTCCAAGCTGGGGAAACGAGTGCTGCCCTTCTTCAAGCTGATGAAGAAGAAGGGCCCCTTTGAATGGACCGAAGAGGCCGACAAGGCGTTCCAGGATCTCAAGAGGTACTTGACCAGCCCCCGGTGATGGTGGCTCCGCGCCCTCAGGATCCCCTGGTGCTCTACCTTGCGGCCACCCCCTACTCTTCCAGCGCAGCCCTGGTAGCTATTAGGGAGGAGTGTAGGACCAAGGCCGCAGCAACTGTTCGAGTTAAAGCAAAGCAGGGCCAAGAGGGCCTCACAGAGACCACGGCTGCAGCCGAGAAGGACTAGCCACATAAGGGAAGCACACCCAAAACAGAGGAGGTCCCTCCTCCAGGCGACCAGTCGCCGGGGGCTACGTTGTCTCAGGAGGCGCCCCGACCTCCGGAGGACACTGGTGGCACCAGCACTCCCAACCTAGTCGAGCACCCTATGTACTTCGTCAGCACGGTGTTACGGGATGCAAGGGCACGGTACCCCATGCCTCAGAAACTCCTCCTCGTGCTATTGGTGGCCTCGCGCAAGCTTCGGCACTATTTCCAAGGCCATCCCATCAAGGTTGTCTCAGCATACCCCTTGGAAAGAGTGCTCAGGAGCCCCAACTCAGCTGGAAGAGTCGCTGAGTGGAACATCGAGCTGCAAGCGTTTCAGATAGAATTCAGCACAACCAGAGTCATCAAAGGGGCCGCACTAGCGGACTTCGTGGCTGAATGGGCGGAAGCACCAGGCCTTGAGGCTGGCGAGGATCGATCACTCTCCCCAGGAAACGAGGCACCGGACGAATAGGTCATGTACTTCGATGGGGCATTCTCCCGGCACAGCGCGAGGGCTGGTGCGGTGCTCATATCCCCCACTCAAGACAAGCTCTACTACGCCGTGCAACTCTGTTTCCAGCATGGGGAAAAGGTCTCCAACAACATAGCGGAATACGAAGGCCTGATAGTAGGCCTGAAGGCTGCAGTCGCCTTGGGGGTGAAGCGCCTCACCATCAAGGGTGATTCGCAGCTCCTCGTCAACTTCTCCAACAAAGTATACAAAACAAAGTACGAGCACATGGAAGCCTACCTCGCGGAGGTCCGCAGGACGGAGAAGCAGTTTTGGGGGCTGGAGTTCCAGCATGTGCCTCGCGGCACCAATCAAGAGGCTGATGACATTGCCAAAAGGGCATCCAGGCGGCTACCTCAGGAGCCCGGTGTCTTCGAGGAGCGGCTCTTCAAGCCCTCAGCAACGCCATCAATGTCAAGCACATCGCAGCCTCGAGGGGAGCTCCCCCAGCCGCCTGCCTCGGGAGCCCTGGTCTGCGGCCCGACATCAGGAGCGCGCCTGCTCCTGGCACTGGAACCTCAGGAGGGGTGCTGGATCACAGAGCTCAGGAGTTATTTAACACGAGGCACGTTGCCGGAAAAGGAGGATGAAGCGGAGCGTGTGGCACGGCAGGCCACAACATACTGCCTTAAGGATGGGGAGCTCTACCGAAGACGACCGAATGATGTGTCCCTACGTTGCATTTCCAGGGAGCAAGGGAAGGAGCTACTGGTGGACATACATGGCGGCGACTGTGGGCATCATTCGTCGTCACGAACTCTCGTTGGCAAGGCGTTCCGCAGCGGGTTCTATTGGCCCAAGGCACTCAATGACGCTGTGGAACTGGTGAAAGCTTGCGAGGCCTGTCAGTTCCATGCCAAGCAGATCCATCAGCCGGCGGGAGGTCTGCAGACTATACCCCTCTCATGGCCCTTCGCAGTCTGGGGACTGGATATCCTAGGCCCGTTCCCTCGGGCGCCAGGGGACTACCGCTACCTCTACGTCGCCGTGGACAAATTCACCAAGTGGCCTGAGGTGGAAGCTGCCCGCACCATCCCCGTAGGCTCCGCGGTCAAATTCATCAGGGGCCTCGTGAGCCGATTCGGGGTGCCGAACCGCATCATCAGCGACAACGGTTCACAGTTCACCAGTAACCTCTTAAAAATGTACTGTGCTAACCGTGGAACACAGATATGCTACGCTTCGGTGGCGTGCCCGCGAAGCAACGGTCAAGCCAAGCGAGCCAACGCAGAGGTCCTGAGGGGCCTCAAGACCAGGACCTTCAAGAAGAAGCTGGAGGCCTGCGGCAGGGGCTGGTACGACGAGCTCCAGTCTGTGCTGTGGTCAATCCGCACGACCGCAACCAAGCCGACTAGCAAGACCCCGTTCTTTCTGGTTTATGGAGCTGAAGCCGTTCTCCCTCATGAGGTCAGATGTCGTTCCGCGCGGGTCCTGGCATTCGACAAAGCGCAGCAGGATGCCATGCGGGGGACGGATCTCTTGCAGGGGGAGGAGCCTCGCCGAGGAGCCGCGCTGCGGGCAGCAAGGTACCAACAAGCACTGCGGCGATACCACTGCCGCAACATCTGCCCCAGGACTCTCAAGGTAGGGGACCTCGTGCTCAGACGGATTCTCTCCAGGGAGGGGCTGCATAAGCTCTCTCCCATGTGGGAGGGCCCGTTTAAGGTTGTTCATGTTTTAGGCCTGGCTCCGCACGCTTGGAGACCCAGGAGGGGGTGCCCATCCAGAACGCATGGAACATCCAACATCTCCAAAGGTTTTACCCCTGAAAAAGGCCCGGTGCCTGTGAAGAAGGCGAATGCCTGTGAAGAAGCTGTGTTTTGGGAAAAGGCCCGTTGCCTGTGAAGAAGGCGAATGCCTGTGAAGAAGCTGTGTTTTGGGAAAAGGCCCGATGCCTGTGAAGAAGGCGAATGCCTGTGAAGAAGTTGTGTTTTGGGAAAAGGCCCAGTGCCTGTGAAGAAGCTGTGTTTTGGGAAAGGGCCCGGTGTCTTTGAAGAAGGCGAATGCCTGTGAAGAAGCTGTGTTTTGCGAAAAGGCCTGGTGCCTGTGAAGAAGGCAAACGCCTGTGAAGCTCGCTGCCCGTGACACTCTCACGTAATAATGAGTGGGGCTGTATACGCCCCGGAGTCTCTGGAGTTCCACCCTCGGGCCTAGGGGGCTCCCTCCCATGCCCAGTGGTAGCACTTAGCTCCGGACGCGGCTTCTTTCATTTGCTTTCCGCAGTTGGCTTGTTTGTTCCTATTTGAGGTTTTTCTGAAGCTGTCACCGTTTCGAACTCGCGACTCCTCGTCCGTTTCACTTGCTGGTTTTCGTTTTCTCTCGCGCGAAGTCTCACGAGGGAGGAACACGGGCACCCTCGCGAGTGTTTTCTGCCCCGGTGGTTTGGAACTTCCTTATCTGAGTCCGCTGCGGGAGCACCCCTCCCATTCCGTGCCCCACGGGCATCGCGACGCAGTCACGGGACTTGGGTTAGTTTCCCTCGCTACCAAGGCTGGAGATTATCCCCACTGACTAAAACCCTGCAGGACACAAGGCGCACGACAAGGCCCTAGCCTCAAGAGGCAAAGATTGCAACGAGCTTCCCCCAAGATAAGTGATTTCCACGCATAAGCACGCGGAACAAAATATAACACAGAAACGGTAGAAACAGTGTACCAATTAAACATCGACAGTTCAACACACCCCCGTGGGGGGCCAGACTACATTCTTTTTGCGCAGTAAAGAAAGGAAAGCAAAAGGGGGCGTGACCTGCCCGGCACCAACTCTCCGCGAAGGCTCGAACTGCCTCCGGAGCTCAGCTGGATTCCGCCTCCTGCTTCACCGAGGCGTGGCGTCGAACCGACCCGCTGCCCTCTCCCAGGCGAGCGCGGTGACGAGGGGGCTTGTCGCGACCGCCACTGGAGGAGCAGCCATCTGAAGGGGAGTCACCAGAGCTTGGCGGGCCTCGGGCCCCGCTGCCCGCGCGCCCTCCGCCACCTTCACCCTGGCCAACGCCGGGGCTGGGCGCGCGGCCGCGGTCATCGTCTTCGGGGCAGCATCCGGCGCGGCGGCCGTCTTCCCTGAACACCCTCACGTAGAGGGTGGCGTCGCCGTCGGACTTGAAGTGCAGAGTGCATCGTCGACACAGGCCGCGCGCGCGGGCAAATGTTTGCCAGCCACGGATCAAGGCCACCTCGGTGGCGGTGGAGACCTCCAGGGTAGCCCAAGAGGCCCTGCTGCAGCAACCATCTGCCTGAAGCCAAAGGCCGCCTGGGGCGCCAGCCGGAAGCTCACCTATGAAGAAGCGGGGGAGCTGGAGCCAGGTGCCGGTCGGATCCACCGACCACACGATGAACTCCGGCAGCACCTCCGTCAAGTGGAAGTGCGGCCTTGGGGGACGCGCAGCCCCAGCGTGCCTCTCGATGGTAGCCGGACACCCACCGTTGCGCAGACGGCTGTTTCCACGGCCACGGGAGGCCGCGGCAGGGGCCGTAGGGTGCTTGCAAGGGCGGCCCTGGCCACGCTTGGCCGGAGGAGAGCCGGGCCCTTCCTGGCGAGCCTTCCCTTTCTCCGTGGTCGAGAACCTCTTCGGCGGGGCCATGGGGATGGCGAGCGGCCGAGAAGAAGACGAAGAGTAGCAAGGAGGGACGGATTGGAAGGGCTCGCGCCGTTCTGTACATATATCCAAGGGAGGCCAACCAGCGGCGTCCACAATCACAGGTAATCATGACCCGTTTTGCATGGAGGGACTTGTCAATTCGTGCAGTTACCGAGGCGTCGTGGGGTAGCTAGGACGCCCACGTCCAATCAACCGCCACGCGGCGCCCAAGGCCGCAGGCTATTGGGGCCCACGGCGCTTCGCACTTGCCTCTTTGCTTCTCTGCTTAGCCAAGTCCAAGCGCGCCTCGGGCCCGGGGCCTACTGTCGGCGTTCTGGGAACGGAGGTACCCAGACTTGCCTGCCTGCGGCCTGCGGCGTGGCTCAAGGGGTGGCCCATTACGGCCCATCTTCATCAGCACATGCTCAAGACCCTCGCGAGGGGCCAAGCCTCGCGGGGCGGACGACAGGAAGCTTCCTTAGGCACGGCCTCGTCAGGCTGGCTCGCGAGGAGGTGGAGAGATCAAGGAGGGGTACCTCACGAGGTGCCCGTGACGCAAGCCATGACGACCAAGGCCAGGAGAGCGCCAGGCGGACGCCGGCCTGCGCAGAGTCCTTGTTTCCCCTTTGGTGTAAAGGGGGCAAGCGCATGCAAGGGTATTAAGCAAAGGCAACCATTTCGGTGCAACAAGACCAAGACCAGCAGGACAGCAGAATGGAGGTCATCGTGGAGCCCAAGCCAGCGTCATCGTCAGGGTCTTTGGCAAGCGAGGACCAACTTTAGTCAGGATAAGTGTAATAGATGTTCCCCTTCAAAATAGCCAATTGTTGGCGCCCTTCCCGCTCAATATTTGGGAAGAGGCCCAGGGCCTTCGCCTATAAATAGGACTAGCCACCCGCAGGGTAAAAAGAGATCCACATCTGAGGCACACAGAGAGAGAGAGAGGCGACTGAACTCCCCCTAGCAGTTCATCGCCCAGCCAAGAACAGACCCTCGCGAGGCTGTTCTCCCCTTGTACTGTTCCTCATCAGCCCCCGAGGCAATCCTCCACACCACAAACTGGAGTAGGGTATTACACCACAATGGTCGCCTGAACCAATATAAATCTCGTGTCCCTTGTGTTGTTCTTTGTGTAGTTTAGATCCTAGAGAGGCGGTGAGACATGGGTAGGCTGGGGGTGTGATCTCTGCGTGCACCCCAGTGTTTGAACCTCAAGGGTCTGCCAGAACCCGAAATCCGACAACTAGGATTCCACTTGTAATAGAGTAGTCCTAGTCCTACTAGGACTCCACATGTAACCCACCCCTCCAACTTATATAAGGAGGGGCAGGGCAGACAAGTTTCACAAGTTAGGTTTAGACACACAAGTCAATAGCTCCCGAGATAGAGCACCCTTGTAATCGTGATCATCATCATCCATATCAGTGAAGTAGGATGTAGGCTTTTACCTTCACCGTGAGGGGCCAAACGTAGGGAAAAAACCTCGCGTCTCTCGTCCCACTCAACCCCTCCCAAGCTACTATGTAGATACGTTGGCCTCACAACTAAGTCCTCACACTAGGACATCTGCTGTGACAAAACCACAATAGTTGGCGCCCATCATGGGGCTGGCGCACAGTGGTGATGAGTTCTTGGAGGGATCTTTCCTAGAGATCGAGAAGTCTGTAATTTTTTGGATAAATGATACTTCTCCAACGTATCTATAATTTATGAAGCATTCATGCTATATTATTATCTATTCTGGATGTTCATGGGCTTTATTATACACTTTTATATTATTTTTAGGACTAACCTATTAAACGGAGGCCCAACCCAAATTGATGTTTTCTTGCCTATTTTAGTGTTTCGAAGAAAAGTAATATCAAATGGAGTCCAAATGGAATGAAACCTTCGGGAGAGTTATTTTGGAATGGAAGCAATCCAGGAGACTTGGAGTGCACGTAAGGGAAGCAACAAGGAAGCCACGAGGCAGGGAGGCGCGTCCTACCCCCCTAGGTGCGCCCCACCCTCGTGGGCCCCTCGTGGCTCCCCTGATCGACTTCTTTCGCCTATATATCTCCATATACCCTAAAAACATCGAGAAACACAATAGATCGGGAGTTCCGCCGCCGCAAGCCTCTGTAGCCACCAAAAACCAATCGGGACCCTATTCCGGCACCCTGTCGGATGGGGGATCCATCACCGGTGGCCATCTTCATCATCCCGGTGCTCTCCATGACAAGGAGGGAGTAGTTCACCCTCGGGGCTAAGGGTATGTACCAGTAGCTATGTGTTTGATCTCTCTCTCTCTCTCTCTCTCGTGTTCTTGATTTGGCACGATCTTGATGTATCACGAGCTTTGCTATTATAGTTGGATCTTATGATGTTTCTCCCCCTCTACTCTCTTGTAATGGATTGAGTTTTCCCTTCGAAGTTATCTTCTCAGATTGAGTCTTTAAGGAGTTGAGAACACTTGATGTATGTCTTGCCGTGCTTATCTATGGTGACAATGGGATATTCACGTGATCTACTTAATGTATGTTTTGGTGATCAACTTGCGGGTTTATTGAACTTATGCATAGGGGGTGGCACACGTTTTTGTCTTGACTCTCCGGTAGAAACTTTGGGGCACTCTTGGAAGTGCTTTGTGTTTGTTGAATAGATGAATCTGAGATTGTGTGATGCATATTGTATAATCATGCCCACGGATACTTGAGGTGACATTGGAGTATCTAGGTGACATTAGGGTTTTGGTTGATTTGTGTCTTAAGGTGTTATTCTAGTACGAACTCTATGATAGATTGAACAGAAAGAATAGCTTCGTGTTATATTACTACGGACTCTTGAATAGATCGATCAAAAAGGATAACTTTGATGTGGTTTTGTACCCTACCATAATCTCTTCGTTTGTTCTCCGCTATTATTGACTTTGGAGTGACTCTTTGTTGCATGTTGAGGGATAGTTATATGATCTAATTATGTTATTATTGTTGAGAGAACTTGCACTAGTGAAAGTATGAACTCTAGGCCTTGTTTCCTACCATTGCAATACCGTTTACGCTCACTTTTATCATTAGTTACCTTGCTGTTTTTATATTTTCAGATTAGAAAAACCTATATATACCATCCATATTGCACTTGTATCACCATCTGTTCGCCGAACTAATGCACCTATACAATTTGCCATTGTATTGGGTGTGTTGGGGACACAAGAGACTCCTTATTATTTGGTTGCAGGGTTGTTTGAGAGAGACCATATTCATCCTACGCCTCCCACGGATTGATAAACCTTAGGTCATCCACTTGAGGGGAATTTGCTACTATCCTACAAACCTCTACACTTAGAGGCCCAACAATGTCTACAAGAAGAAGGTTGAGTAGTAGACATCAATGAAGAAATACTGGTTCGGAAGGATCTGCATCAACTTTGTGTTTATTGGTCCAGATGTACAACCTGCGAAATTTAAGTTCAAGAAAGGTTAGGGTGCGTCTGTGTGTCACCACAAGCTGCCGAGACCAATAGAGCCACCACAAGTCACCGAGATCAACAGAAAAATCCATCGGGTGATACAGTGGTCAGCTGAAGCTATATCCAAGATCGATTGGTACAAGGATTGTCCCGAGGTGGAGCCGTAAAGCAACTACATAAAATTGTGCATACATGCGCTTTAGGAGCTACAAATCAAGACAAACAAAAAGGTACCAAGGACCCGGGTGTGGGATATCCAACCACCACAACCCAGACATGGATTATCAAAGACACCACGACACGGAGGAGGAGTCAACACTGCTGATCCAACCTTGCCTTCCTCTGATATGGTTTCTGCCTCTGCCAGGGCCCAGGGCCTTCCTCGGCCTCCGCTGCTGTTGAGCCTCCTCACACAGACTTCACTCATATGGCCCTGAACCGCGCCTGGCAGCCTCCGTGCTCTGTTCTCTGATGCTCCTGGCCACCAGGTTGAGAGCCACCATCCGTGAGCCGCCTCCTTGTCTCCGCCTCTGCCATGGGCCTGCACCTCTGGGCCGCCACGGCCGCACTCCATATCTACATACGGTTAAGCCGGACTCGAATCCGTCACTGGGATGGCCATAGATGCTCATCTCCGTTGAGCCATGGCCTCGTCACCAACTTTTATTCAAGTTACCGATGCCGCGTTTTTTGCTGTATGCTTCATCGTCCCGGAGCATTCTACTACCTCTGTCGTAGATGTGACCCGGCCCTGAGCCACCATCGACGCGCCCCGGCCCTGAGCCACTGTCGACGCACCGTCGGAGAGCCGCCCTTGCCATCACTGTCGGATTTCGTGTTCCGGCAGACCCTTGAGTTTCGAACTCTGGGGTGCACGTGAAGATCTTTCCCCTACCAACTCGCGTCTCGAGGCCTTGCAAGGAATCTAGGCTAGAAAGAAGAACACACAAGGGGCACGAGATTTATATTGGTTCAGGCCACCATTGTGGTGTAATACCCTACTCCAGTGTGGGGTGTGGTGGATTGCCTCAGGGGCTGATGATGAACAATACAAAGGAAGAAGAGCCTCGCGAGGAGCTGTTCCTGGGCTGGTACGATGAACTGCTTGGATGAGTTCAGCCGCTTCTCTCTCTCTAGTCTATCCAAAAGTCTCTCTCCCTTCGACCCGATTGATCCCCCTTTGCCCTGTGGTGGCTAGCTCTATTTATAGAGGGAGGCCCTGGGCCTCTTCCCAAATAATGAGCGGGAAGGGTGCCAACAGTTGGACATTTTGAAGGGGAACATCTAGTACACTTATCCTAAGTAAAGTTGGTCTTCGACTGCCAAAGACTCTGGCGGTGACGCCGTCCTGGGCTCCATGATGACTCCCATCCTGCCATTCTGCTGGTCTTGGTCTTGTTGCACCGAAACGGTAACCTTTGCCTGATGTCGTGGCCTGTGCTTTCCCCCTTTGCACCAAAGGGGAAACAAGGACACTTCACAGGCCGGCACCAGCCTGGCGCCTGCGTTGGCTCGATCGTCATGGCTTGCATCACGGGCTCCTTGCGAGGTGCCCTGCCTTGATCTCTCCGCCCCCTCGCAAGCCCGCCTGATGAGGCTGCTCCCGAGGAAGCTTCCTGTCGTCCGCCCCGCGAGGCTTGGCCCCTCGCGAGGGTCTTGAGCTTGAGATGATGAAGTTGGGCTGCACTGGGCCCCCACTTGAGCCACGCCGCAGGCCGAAGGCAGGCAAGTCTGGGGACCCCCGTTCCCAGAACACCGACAGTAGCCCCCGGGCCCAAGGCGCGCCCGGACTTGGCTTAGCAGAGAAGCGAAGGGGCAAGTGCGAAGCGCTGTGGGTCCCAACAGCCTGCGGCCTTGGGCGCTGCGTGGCGGTTGATTGGACGAGGGCGTCTCCGCTTCGCCACGACTCCTCGACCACCGCATGACTTGACAAGTCCCTGCATGCAAAAATGGGTCATGATTACCTGCGATCGTGGTGGCCGACGGTTGGCCTTCTCCAGCTATAAGTATGGAACGGCGCGAGCCCTTCTAGTCCATTCCTTCCTGCTACTCCTTTTATTCTTCTTCCTCGCCCTTGCTCCACCTTATGCCAATGGCGCCTATCCGTCGGTTTTCTGCAGAAGAGAAGGGAAAGGCCCTCCCGAGAGAGTCCTGACCCGCTTCCGTCGAAGAAGCGGCCAATCCCCTGCCGCCAAGATGAGGGTGCTCGGCAAGAGGCGTTGAGGCCCTGGTACGAGCGGCTGCCGCCTGGGTTTCCCTGCCCTTGTACGCCCGCATCGAGGGCCCTGGAGGAGAACACGCCGAGCGACACAGACGGTGCCGCCGTCGACACCGGCGGGTTACGGAGGTGAGCGTCGTTCCCCTAGAGTCCATGTCGAGGGCTCTTCTCGCGAGCTCGTGCTTCACGCCGCCATGCCTCCTCGATCTTGGATTCGCCTTCCTCCCTCTTTCGCCTTCGAGATTCCACCAAGGGGGCCTCGGGAGCTCTGGCTGCAGCACGCCGACTGCAACACCCCCGCGACCGAGGCGGAGGTCGAGGTTGTCGCCCCGGGGAAGGTCTTCCTGACCCGCGGCTGGGGCGAGATCGCCCGAGTCTGCCGAACAGGGGGCGCCCTCGTAATCCATCTCGAATATGATGGCGCCTCCTTGATGTTCTTCAAGGTCTTTGACGCGGAAGGACGCCGGCTGGAATGCTGCCCCAAGGGAGGTGTCTGGGGGTGGGAGCGGCGAGGACCAGGCCCGCCAACCGCTTTCCCAGCAGCTCCTCGGGCAGCAGTGGTGGAGCCGGAGGGTCCAGCGGTTCCGCAGGGCTTCATGTGACTCTCGAGACAAGTGACGACAGCTACGAGCCCCTGAGCTCGCGTCATGCCCGGAGCAGGGTGGGTGCATCAGGCCGTCGGCGCTATTGATCTGGATGGGGTTGGCGCCGGCGCCCGATGACCCACTGTTGATGATGGCATCTCGTGCGGAGGCGTGCGTAGTTATCGCTCCTTAGCACCTTTTGTTCCCTGCGAGGAATCGAAATGAAACCCCATGGGGGTATGTAAGGCGGCTGCCATGTCTTTTGTGAATAGTACATCCTCATAATGAAACGATGCATGAGGCGTGTTCTACCCCGGCTCAGCTCCCCCTTTCTTTCCTCGCGAGGGCTTGGTGCTCTACGCCGACAGGTCCCGGTCCCCAGGCAGGCATCAGCCGTCGCTGGTATGCCAGGTCACGATGCCGTGGTCAATGCCAGGAGGTGAGCGGCCCGAGGTCCAGTAAGAGCCCCTGAGTCACGATGCTCAGGAGGTCCCCTTTAGCGCTCAAGCAGCCTCCACTGGGCGAGAAAGGCAGGCAACGTTGCCGTGACAGAGCTGCAGCAGGCGAGGGTTTAGCGCTGAGTCGATTTAGTTTTTGCGTGACTTATCTCATAGGTTTGGTGTAGTTTTTGACGAGGTGCCGGGGCTGCGCGGCGGCAGCTGGGGTGTTGCTCGGTCAGGCCTTCGTAAGCTTCTTCCCTCTTCCCCGCACTTTCCTTAATGCTCTACATCCTCAGGTCCCGGCCCTCGAGCGAACTCAGTCGCCGCTGGTATGACAGGTCGCGATGCCATGGGTCAAGGCCAGGGGGTGAGGGTTGGAGAGCCAGTAAGAGCCCATGAGTCGCGATGCTCATGGGCCCTGAGGGAGTCCTGGATTAGGGGGTATCCGGACATCCGGACTATGTACAAACGTCTGGACTATTGAAGCGTGAAGATACAAGACTCAAGACTTTGGCCCGTGTCCGGATGGGACTCTCCTTGGCGTGGAAGGCAAACTTGGCGATCCGGATATTATATTTCCTTCCTCGTAACTGACTCCATGTAAACCATCGTGTTTGGCAGACAGACTTTCCTCCCCAGACAGATCTTCGTGTTCGGCAGCTTCACACTGCGGGCCAATTCGCTTGGCCATCTGGAGCAGATCGACAGCTACGCCCTGGCCATCAAATCAGGTTCGAAAACCTGAACTACACGGCAGATATTCACGGAGACTTGATCTTCGACGGATTCGGGCTAGCGCCAGGAGCACAGGACAGTCACGACGAGCATGGCCTGAACCTGCTGTCGGACAACACTCGGGATATCACCCCTACAGTAGCCCTGGACTCAAATCTGGAGCAGACTGCGTTGCCTGGGGACGGAGGGATGGACCCCGCCCCGTAGGCCGTATCCTCGTCGGCGGTAGAGCCAAACACAGGCCTCCCTTTGGAGGAAGCCTGTGACTCCGGACCCCCGAATTCATGTCCGGATGTAGGTTCCAGTCCGCGCGTTCCCGGGCCCGCCGAGCCTGGTTGGGCTCCGGTAATGGAGTTCACTACGGCGAACGTCTTTCAGCACTCGCCCTTTGGCGAAATGCTGAACTTATTGAAGTCTCTCTCTTTGTCAGGAGACTCTGGGCCGAACTATGTCCGGCTTGAGTGGGAAGCGGACGACGACGAAATTCGTTGCCCACCCACCACCCACTTCATTGCCACGATCGATGATTTAACCGACGTGCTTGACTTCGACTCCGAAGACATCGACGGTATGGACGATGATGCAGGAGAATTACAGGAGCCACCGCTCACAGGGCGGTGGACGGCCACCTCCTCATATGATATATATATATGGTGGACACTCTGAAGGTAACTAATGGCGACGAGGCAACGGAGGATAACCCCTCGGGAAGAAAAGCAAAGCATGGGCATCGTCGGCGCCGCTCCAAGCCCCGCCACAGCAATACCGGCCCCGGAAACGAAAGTAATCCGTATGGCGCCGAAGAAGTATATGACCCTGACCAGCCCGCCTTCAAGCAGGACGAACAGGAAGATGAGCATGTCAGCCCAGAAGAACAGGCGACAGATGGATACCCGGAGGAGGACAACTACATGCCCCCCTCCGAAGACGAGATTTGCCTCGGTGACGACGAATTCGGCGTGCCGAAGGATCCTGTGGAGCAGGAGCGCTTCAAGCGTAGGCTTATAGCCACTACGAGGAGCCTGAAGAAGAAGCAGCAACAACTCCAAGCTAATCAAGACCTGCTCACAGATAGATGGACTGAAGTCCTGGCAGCTGAGGAACATGGATTCGAGCACCAAACGGCTGACCGGCCACCCCGTGGCCGGGATAAAACGGGATATCAGCCCGAATACCAGCCTGCACCCCCACGCCGATACACTACGGCCCAGGGCAATAGGCAAGACCTGCAAGATATTCTAGAAAACAAAGCAGGACAGCGAAGATCGATCTACGGATCGCGGGGGTGCGCCCCAGCACGCGACGATGATCGTGGCGCCAGATACATCATCAACAAGTCCGGCCGCGCCGAACACAGCAACCCAGACTAATTCGAGCTGCGTAGCCACATAGCCCGGCACAAAGGCGCCGCACACCCCCTCTGCTTCACTGACGAAGTGATGGATCATGAATTCCCAGAAGGGTTCAAAACCATAAACATCGAATCATATGATGGCACAACAGACCCCGCAGTATGGATCGAAGATTTCCTTCTCCACATTCACATGGCCCGCGGAGATGATATACACACCATCAAGTATCTCCCCCTTAAGCTCAAAGGACCAGCCAGGCATTGGCTAAACAGCCTGCCAGCAAATTCCATTGGCAGTTGGGAAAACCTGGAAGACGCATTTCTCGATAACTTCCAGGGCACATATTTGCGACCACTGGACGCTGATGACCTGAGCCACATTACTCAACAGCCCGGAGAGTCGGCCCGAAAATTCTGGACTCGGTTCCTAACTAAAAAGAACCAAATAGTCGACTGTCTGGACGCCGAAGCCCTAGCGGCTTTTAAGCATAATATCCGTGACGAGTGGCTTGCTCGACACCTCGGCCAGGAAAAACCCAAGTCCATGGCAGCTCTCACAACACTAATGACCCGCTTTTGTGCGGGTGAGGACAGCTGGCTGGCTCGCAGCGGCACCACGCCACATTCCGGCACTTCGGACGGCCGCGATACTAATGGCAAGCCACGGTGCAACAGACATAAGAGAAGGAACAATGGTGACAGCACTGAAGACACGGCAGTCAACGCCGGATTCAGCGGATCTAAGTCCGGTCAGCGGAAAAAGCTGTTCAAAAGAAATAATCAGGGACCGTCCAGTCTAGACCGCATACTGGAGCGCTCGTGCCAAATTCATGGCACACCGGACAAACCAGCCAACCACGCCAATAGGGACTGCTGGGTGTTCAAACAGGCCGGCAAAATAAACACCGAAAACAAGGACAAGGGGCTGCACAGTGACGATGATGAAGAGCCCCGGCATCCGAACACGGGGGGACAAAAGAAATTTCCCCCCAGGTGAGAACGGTCAACATGATCTACGCCACCCACATCCCCAAGCGGGAACGGAAGCGAGCACTACGGGACGTCTATGTGATGGAGCCAGTCGCCCCCAAGTTCAACCCATGGTCAGCTTGTCCGATCACCTTTGACCGTAGGGATGACCCTACTAGCATACGTCGCGGCGGCTCAGCCGCATTGGTCTTAGACCCAATCATTGATGGATTTCACCTCACGCGTGTCCTTATGGACGGCGGCAGTAGCTTGAACCTGCTTTATCAGGACACAGTGGGCAAGATGGGTATTGACCCTTCAAGGATCAAGCCCACCAAAACCACCTTTAAAGGTGTAATTCCTGGAGTAGAGGCCCGCTATACGGGCTCTATAACATTGGAAGTGGTCTTCGGATCCCCGGACAACTTCTGGAGCAAAGAGTTAATCTTCGATATCGTCCCTTTCCGTAGTGGTTAGCACACACTGCTCGGACGAACCGCATTCGCTAGATTCAATGCGGTACCGCATTAGGCATACCTCAAGCTCAAGATGCCAGGTTTGCGTGGGGTCATAACAGTAAACGGAAACATGGACCGCTCTCTCCGTACAGAAGAGCATACTGCAGCCCTCGCAGCAGTAGTACAATGCGGCCTCCTCCGGCAAACCCCCAATCCGGCACGACAACCTCAAGTACCGTCAAGCGAGTTCAGAGCACCCTGCAACAGGATCATCAGGAACGCCAAGAGCGTGATTAGCAATCCGGCCTCCGCTCCAGCCCCATCAACGTAGCATTCGTGCCACGCGTACACAATTACGCACTCAAGATACCATGGGCATGGGTGGAGGCGCATCAACGACTCAGTCAATAGTGCGGGTAACCGCCAAATACCCTCATAATCTTTCGCTCTTACCTTTCAGGACATCGCTTTAGTGCAGCATCCTCAGAAGAGCCGTATTGCCGGACTTACGTGGGAGAGACATCCAAGGGGGCAACAGACGATGTGCGCAGAAATAAATACCCAGGTGGAATCTATTTACGATCATTATACCTGCTTTATCTATCTGTACACAGCCTACCCCTGTATAGGACATGTCAAATAGACCTATTTATCTCCGCTTAATGCATCCATGGTAAGCATACGCTTAAACATATTATTCGTCAATGGGAGATCATATATAGCGTCAGCTTATTATTCTCATTCGAGCATTTTTTCTTCTATAAATGTTTATTTGATATTGCATCCGTACACCTTGGGACGGTTAGTTGGCCAGGGGCTCCTCATGACACCCCATAATATGTCAAGTAAAGTTTGAACACTTTCAGCAGTGCAGCACCCTGAACTTATAGCACTATATGCATCAGCTCCGAATCATGTCTTGGGTCTACAGTTGGGATAGTCCGGCTCCCTTGTTTTAGTGCCTTACGTTCCGTTATATCGGCTAAGGTAGTGCAGGGAGAACTACTGCGATTGTGTCCCGATTCTTCCGGACGAGCACCTTAGTAGAGAAAGTCGAAAACAGACCGGCATGATGTGGCGAGAGCTGTTCGCTGTTCGAGAGGTCTTAAAATCCTTAATGATTTTTCACTTTAGGCGATAAATCGGCTTCGTCCGATCTAGGCGTATATAGCGCCCCAATTCGGCCTTCCGGATTCTAGGGGCTTCGCCGAAATTTAAAATTGTAGACTTCTATGGCTAAGTGAAAGTTATAAAGCCGCATAGTCCGATTGCCTTGTTCGCTGCGCTGGACACTTCCTTAAGGGACCAAACATTTGGATAAAGAGTGTCCGGGTTTTCCACGAACATCCCCGTACTAGTTACATGGGGGCGGATGCCGACGACTGACCTACTTTCAGAATTTTATAAACAGCCGCACAGAAGGTAATATTTTAAATAACAAAAGCGCTACATAGCGCAAGTAACTTCATCCTCAAATTACAAACATGACGGAAGTGAATTCATTCAAAAATGGTGTGCTTGGTACATTCATCAGCCACGAGACGAGCACCCTTCATACGCCATCATAGTACATCTCGGGGTGGCGATGCGCCTTGCCCTCCGGCGGCCCGTCGTTGACCAGCTTCTCCGCATCCAGCTTGCCCCAATGCACCTTGATGCGGGCAAAGGCCCGGCGGGCACCCTCGATGCAAACGTAGTGCTTGATCACTTCAAGCCACGGGTAGGCATCCACCATCCGCTTGATCAAGCCAATGTAGCTACTAGGCAGGAGCTCACCAGGCCACATCCAGACTATGAAACCTTTCATAGCCAGTTCGGCCGCCCTGTGGAGTTCGACCAACTGCTTCAGTTGGTCACTCAGAGGCATCGGGTGTTCGGCCCCAGCATACTGGGACCATAAGAGCTTCTCCGTTGATTCCCCTCCTGGGCACGGTAGAACTCCGCAGCATCTGATACGCTGCATGGCAGATCTGCGAATGCCCCTGGAGAGCTCCGAATTCGAGTAAGTAAAAGAAACGCCTCCTCCACATGTTTGCTTTGCATAAAGAACTTCTTACCCGCTGCTATCTTCTTGGCCTCCTGGATTTCCTGCTGTGCTTTCTCGGCTTCGGCCCTGGCATCCTTCATACTCACCAAGGCCTTCGCAAGCTCGGTCTCTTTCATCTTCAAATCATGCTCCACGGACTCGTACTTCTTGCCGAGGTCCCGGAGCTCTTGCTGTACCTCACCCACTCTAGCACTTTGCTTTTCGCGCTCCTTACATTCTGAGGCCGCCTTGTCTTTGGCCTCGGACAACGCTTTCTTCAGGGAGGCCACTTCAGCGGTGGCCCCTGTCACACAGTCACGACGCTTTGGCGTTAGACTAACCAATTTTGTCTATCCTTAAATACATAAGAGAGGGGAATCACATACCCTTGTTCTCTTCGAGCTGCCTCTTCGTGAGGCCCAGCTCTCCCTGTGCCTGCTCCAGGTCTCGCTTCAGTTCGGCAACCTCGGCAGTACGGGCAGCAGCAGCAAGCAGCACAACCTACTTATGCACAAGAATATTTTTTGTTAGGATCCTGCGGATAATTATTGACCCTCCATTTGGTTTTTCTTTCCGAACACCAAACAGAGTATTAGGGGCTACTACCTATCGGGTGGTAATTTCTCAGACTTTTATTACTTACCTCAAAGCCTGTTAGGAGGCTGGTGCAAGCTTCCGTTAGTCCGCTTTTGGCGGACGAAACCTTGTGAATCACTGTACTCATAAGAGTACGGTGCTCTTCATCCATGTTAGCGCCACGAAGCGCTTCCAGCAGATAATCCGGCGCCTCGGGCGCAAAAGAGGCCCTCGATGCAGACGGATCGCCCCCTCTAACGAGGGGCTGTCCGCCTAAGTTGGGAACCATTGAAGGTTCCGAGATAGTGTTCGGCTGAGAGCCCGGCCTATTGTGGCTCTCATCGACACGATCCGCGGGGATCTTGAACCCCGCGTGTCCGACATCTGGAATCTCGCCTTGGGGCGTCTCCAGAGTCACCTCCCCCCGCTCCGAGAGCCTTCGGCGACAACACCTCCGTGTCATCCGCGGGTTGAGGAGTAGTGGCCGTCGGAAGCGAATTTATCACTGAATCGCTCAGGGATCCGGAGGAAGATACCTCGGGGTGAGCCCTGGCCGGACTGCATATATGTTCGGCATTATAAATACAAAAACTATGAAATGAAATCATGATAGAATGCGGACACTTACGATCGCACTGGGGGCTTCCCCCTGGGCAGCCACCCCTCCTCGCTATGAGCGGCCGTGGCAGAATAGTCCGGAAGGGATACCTTTCCCTTCTTGGATGCCCCAGCCTCCCCCTACGAGGCGGCTTTTCTCTTTCTCTCCTCCCAGTGCGGGGAGGTAGAGTTTCTTCTTGGTTCCTCCCGCGGAGCCTGTCTCATCGTCATCAGATGATGGGGGTATGATGGCCTTACGCCGAGGGCCTTTTCCGGCCCCTTGGTCCGCTTCCCTGGGCCCTCATCCTTTCCGGATAGGGCGTCTTCTTCTTCCTCCTCCCCTTCATGGGAGGAGTGCGCCTCGTCGTCTTCGGACGAGGCCTCTGGCACAACCTTACGACGGAGACCCTTTCGGGTCCCCGGGGCCTTCTTTTCGGCCTTCTTCTCTGGCACCTTGTACGGTGCCGGGACCAGCATCTCCGTCAGGAGAGCGTCGGCTCGGCCTTCTAGCAGCGGAGCCGAACAGTAAACCTGCTCCGCTCTCTCCACATAATCCTGAGCAAATATGCATAACTCCTTAAGGCTCTCCCGTGAAAATATTGGGAAGAACCAAGTTCGGTGGTAGTTCGAGAACTCACCTGACTAGGAGCCCGCGCGGCATGAAGCCCGCGGTCCTCGGATGTGGGAGGAGGTACTTCGAAGGCCTTGAACAACACCGTCCATGCGCCTTTGTGCATCATGTCATAGAGCTTCCTAAGCATCTGGTGTTCAGCCGGGATGAACTCCCACAGATTGAATGCCCGCCTTTGGCATGGCAGGATCCGGCGCACGAGCATGACCTGGATCACGTTGGCAAGCTTGATGTTCTTGTGCCCCATGCTTTTGATGCAGGTATGGAGTCCAGTCAGCTCCGTAGATTCTCCCCAGGACAGGCCCTTCTTTTCCCTGGAGGTAAGCCGCATGGGGGCTTTGGATCGGAACTCGGGGGCCGCCGCACAGTTGGCATCGCGCGGCTCGGTGATGTAGAACCACCCCGATTGCCACCCTTTCACGGTCTCCTCAAAGGAGCCATCCAGCCAGGTGATGTTAGGCATCCTACCCACCATGGCCCCTCCGCACCCCGCTTGCTGGCCGCTTACAATCTTCGGCTTCACCCAGAAGGTTTGCAGCCACAGGCCGAAGTGAGGCCGGATGCGGAGGAAGGCCTCGCATATGATGATGAACGCCGAGATGTTGAGGACGAAATTTGGGGCTAGATCATGGAAATCTAGCCCGTAGTAGAACATAAGCCCGCGGACAAAGGGATGAAGTGGAAATCCCAGTCCACGGACAAAGTGGGCAACAAACACGACCCTCTCGTGGGGTCCTGGGGTCAGAATGACCTGCCCGGCGTCCGGTAGCCGGTGCGCTATGTCTGCGGCCAAGTACCCGGCCGCCCAAAGATTTGTGATGTGCTTCTCCTTGATGGTGGAAGCCACCCACTTCCCTTCTGTTCTGGACATGTATAGCTGTGCGGAGAAGACTTGGGCTTGGGCGCTGGAGCTCGAGGGGGCAAGAGTGGGCAAAGGGGGAAGAAGGGATGGGTGAAAATGGGGAAATCTTATCCCTTTATAGAGGCGCCGAAAGCGGTACACCTCCCCACTTTCCCGTTGGGAATCGCTTGCTTCCCAAGCGCCACGATTGATGGCGTGGTGGGATTACCCATACCCGTATTGATGAGAATCCCGTGATAAGGGGACACGATCTCTGCTTTGACAAGACGTGTCAAAGAAACCGCCTCGCAATATGCGCCATAGCTGGTTTTGGGAAAATGGTTCGAATAATGATCCGACCGTAATAACATGTCACATCATCAGAAAATGGATGTGAATTTTGTTGGTAGGAATAATTTTGGTAACAATGCTTATAGAGGAAACTTTAATCCTAGACCGTTCCCAAGTAATTCCTCTAATAGTTATGGAAATTCCTACAATAATTCTTATGGTAATTTTAATAAGATGCCCTCTGATTTTGAGAACAATGTTAAAGAATTTATGATCTCTCAAAAGAATTTTAATGCTTTGCTTCAAGAAAAATTGCTTAAAGTAGATGATTTGCCTAGGAACGTCGATAGACTTTCACTTGATGTTGATTCTTTGAAACTTAGATCTACTCCTCCTAAGCATGATATCAATGAGTCTCTCAAAGCCATGAGAATTTCCATTGATGAGTGCAAAGAATGAACCGCTAGATTGCGTGATAAGAAAGATTGCTTTGTAAAAGCGTGTTCTTCTAGTTTCCATGAAAATAATGATGAAGATCTAAAAGTTATTGATGTGTCCCCTATTAAATCTTTGTTTTGCAATATGAATCTTAATAATGATGGGACTGGAGATGAGTCAACTTTAGTAAAAAGGCATCCCAATGATTCGGAGTTTTTAGATCTTGATGCTAAATTTGGTAAAAGTGGGATTGGAGAGGTATAGACTTTAAATAGCATTGAACCCACTATCTTGGATTTCAAGGAATTTAATTATGATAATTGTTCTTTAGTAGATTTTATTTCCTTGTTGCAATCCATGTTGAATTCTCCTCATGCTTATAGTAAAAATAAAGCTTTTAGCAAACATATTGTTGATGCCTTGATGCAATCTTATGATGAAAAACTTAATTTGGAAGTTTCTATACATAGAAAACTTTATGATGAGTGGGAACCTACTATAAAGATTAAAATTAAATATCATGAGTGTCATGCTTTGTGTGATTTGGGTGCTAGTGTTTCCACGATTCCAAAAGCTTTATGTGATATTCTAGGTTTCCATGATTTTGATGATTGCTCTTTAAATTTGCACATTGCGGATTCCACCATTAAGAAACCTATGGGAAGGATCAATGCTGTTCTTATTGTTGCAAATAGGAATTATGTTCCCGTAGATTTTATCGTTCTTGATATAGATTGCAATCTTTCTTGTCCTATTATTCTTGGAGACCTTTCCTTAGAACGATTGGTGCAATTATTGATATGAAGGAAGGGAATATTAGATTCCAATTTCCATTAAGGAAAGCCTTGGAGAACTTTCCAAGAAAGAAAGTTAAATTACCATATGAATCTATCATGCGAGCTACTTATGAATTGAGTACCAAAGATGGCACTACTTAGATCTATCCTCGCTTTTATGCCTAGCTAGGGGCGTTAAACGATAGCGCTAGTTGGGAGGCAACCCAATTTTATTTTTTATTTTTTGTTTTTGCCTTCTATTTAGTAATAAATATTTCATCTAGCTACTGTTTATATGTTTTTTCGTGTTTTAATTAGTGTTTGTGCCAAGTAGAACCTATAGGATAACCTATGGTGATAGTTAATTTGATTCTGCTGAAAAACAGAAACTTTGCACGCACAAAAATAATTTTAGTAATTCACAGGCATATGATTTTGCGTTGATTCTTTTTGCTGTACATCAATAGACAAATTTTCCAGGACTTCCTATTTTTGTAGAATTTTAGAGTTCCAGAAGTATTCGAGAGTTACATATTGCTACAGACTGTTCTGTTTTTGACAGGTTCTGTTTTTCATGTATTGTTTGCTAATTTTGATGCATCTATGGCTAGTATCAAGGGGTATGAACCATAGATAATTTGGAATAAAGTAGGTTTAACACCAATATAAATAAATAATGAGTTCATTACAGTACCTTATGTGGTTGTTTTTCTTTCTTGCACTAACGGAGCTTATGCGATTTCCTGTTGAGTTTTGTGTTGTGAAGTTTTCAAGTTTTGGGTAAAGATTTGATGGACTATGGAATAAGGAGTGGCAAGAGCCTAAGATTGGGGATGCCCATGGCACCCCAAGATATTCAAGGATAACCAAAATCCTAAGCTTGGGGATGCCCTGGAAGGCATCCCCTCTTTCGTCTTCGTCTATCGGTAACTTTACTTGGAGCTATATTTTTCTTCGCCACAGGATATGTGTTTTACTTGGAGCGTCTTGTATGATACTAGTCTTCGCTTTTTAGATTACCACAATCATCCTTGCTGTACACACATTTTCGGAGAAGCCCACTTGATTAGAATTTATTAGAATACTCTATGTGCTTCACTTATATCTTTTGAGCTAGATAGTTTTGCTCTAGTGCTTCACTTATATCTTTTAGAGCACGGCGGTGGCTTAATTTTGTAGAAATTATTGATCTCTCATGCTTCACTTATATTATTTTGAGAGTATCTTAGAACAGCATGGTATTTTCTATAGTTATAAAATTGGTCCTAGAATGATGAGCATCCAAGTTGGGTATAATACAAACTGTCATAGAAAGTGAATTGGATGCTATGATGAATTTGATACTTGATAATTGTTTTGAGATATAGAGGTGGTGATATTAGAGTCATGCTAGTTGGGTGATTATGAATTTAAATAATACTTGTGTTGAGGTTTGTGATTCCCGTAGCATGCACGTATGGTGAACCGCTTTGTGATGAAGTTGGAACACAATTTTATTTATCGATTGTCTTCCTTATGAGTGGCGGTCGGGGACGAGCGATGGTATTTTCCTACAAATCTATCCCCCTAGGAGCATGCGCGTAGTACTTTGGATTCAATGTCTTGTAGATTTTTGCAATAATTATATGAGTTCTTTATGACTAATGTTGAGTCCATGGATTATACGCACTCTCACCCTTCCACCATTGCTAGCCTCTCTTGTGCCGCGCAACTTTCGTCGGTACCATACACCCACCACATACCTTCCTCAAAACAGCCACCATACCTACCTATTATGGCATTTCCATAGCCATTCCGAGATATATTGCCATGCAACTTTCCACTGTTCCGTTTATATGACACACATCATCATTGTCATATTGCTCTTTGCATGATCATGTAGTTGACATCGTATTTGTGGCAAAGCCACCTTCTTAATTTTCATACATGTCACTCTTGATTCATTGCATATCCCGGTACACCATGGAGGCATTCATATAGAGTCATATCTTGTTCTAAGTATTGAGTTGTAATCTTGAGTAGTAAGTAAATAAAAGTGTGATGATCTTCATTATTAGAGCATTGTTCCAGTGAGGAAAGGATGATGGAGAATATGATTCCCCCACAAGTCAGGACGAGACTTCGGACTTTAGAAAAAAGAGAAAGGCCAAAAAAGAGAAAGGCAAAATAAAAAAATGAGAGAAAAAGAGAGAAGGGACAATGCTACTATCCTTTTTACCACACTTGGGCTTCAAAGTAGCACCATGATCTTCATGATAGAGAGTCTCCTATGTTGTCACTTTCATATACTAGTTGGAATTTTTCATTATAGAACTTGTCTTGTATATTCCAATGATGGGCTTCCTCAAAATGCCCTAGGTCTTCGTGACCAAGCGAGTTGGATGCACACCCACTTAGTTTCTTTTGCTAAGCTTTCATACATTTATAGCTCTAGTGCATCCGTTGCATGGCAATCCCTACTCACTCACATTGATATCTATTAATGGGAATCTCCATAGCACGTTGATACGCCTAGTTGATGTGAGACTATCTTCTCCTTTTTTGTCTTCTCCACAACCACCATTCCATTCCACATATAGTGCTATGTCCATGGCTCATGCTCATGTATTGCGTGAAAGTTGAAAAAGTTTGAGATTACTAAAGTATGAAACAATTGCTTGGCTTGTCATCGGGGTAGTGCATGATTAAATACTTTGTGTGATGAAGATAGAGCAACATCCAGACTATATGATCTTGTAGGGTTAACTTTCTTTAGCCATGTTATTTTGAGAAGACTTGATTGCTTTATTAGTATGCTTGAAGTATTAATATTTCCTATGTCAATATGAACTTTTATTTTGAATCATTTGGATCTGAACATTCATTCCACAATAAAGAAAATTACATTGAGAATTATGCTAGGTAGCATTCCACATCAAAAATTCTGTTTTTATCATTTACCTACTCGAGGACGAGCATGAATTAAGCTTGGGGATGCTTGATACGTCTCCAACATATCTATAATTTTTTATTGTTCCATGCTATTATATTACCCGTTTTGGATGTTTATGGGCTTTACTTTACACTTTTATATCATTGTTGGGACTAACCTACTAACCGGAGGCCCAGCCCCAATTGTTGTTTTTTAACCTATTTCAGTGTTTCGAAGAAAAGGAATATCAAACGGAGTCCAAACGGGATGAAACCTTCGGGAGCGATCTTTTTGGAACAAATGCAAACCTGGAGACTTGGAGTGGACGTCAAGCAACAATCGAGGCGGCCACGAGGATGCCCGGCGCGCCCCCTAGGGGTTGGCGCGCCCCCCACACTCGTGGGCCCCTCAGGCGTCCACTGACCTACTTCTTCCTCCTATATATACACCCGTACCCTGAAACCATCAGGAGCACCACGAAAACCTGATTCCACTGCCGCAACATTCTGTATCCGCGAGATCCCATCTTGGAGCCTTCGCCGGCGCTCCGCCGGAGGGGGAATCGACCACGAAGGGCCTCTACATCATCTCCAAGGCCCTTCCGATGAGTTGTGAGTAGTTTATCATAGACCTTCGGGTCCATAGTTATTAGCTAGATGGCTTCTTCTCTCTCTTTGATTCTCAATACAAAGTTCTCCCCAGTCTTCTTGGAGATCTATTCAATGTAACTCTTTTTTGCGGTGAGTTTGTCGAGATCCAATGAATTGTGGGTTTATGATCAAGTTTCTCTATGAGAAATATTTGAATATCCTCTGAATTCTTTTATGTGTGATTAAGTTATCTTTGCAAGTCTCTTCGAATTATCAGTTTGGTTTGGCCTACTAGATTAATCTTTCTTGCAATGGGAGAAGTGCTTAGCTTTGGGTTCAATCTTGCAGTGTCCTTTCCCAGTGACAGCAGGGGCAGCAAGGCACGTATTGTATTGTTGCCATCGAGGATAAAAAGATGGGGTTTATATCATATTGCATGAGTTTATCCCTCTACATCATGTCATCTTTCTTAATGTGTTACTCTGTTCTTTATGAACTTAATACTCTTGATGCAGGCAAGAGTCGGTCGATGTGTGGAGTAATAGTAGTAGATGCAGGCAGGAGTCGATCTACTTGTCACGGACGTGATGCCTGTATACATGATCATGCCTAGATAATCTCATAACTATTCACTTTTCTATCAATTGCTCGACAGTAATTTGTTCACCCACCGTAATACTTATGCTATCTTGAGAGAAGCCACTAGTGAAACCTATGGCCCTTGTGTCTATCTTTTATCATATAAGTTTACAATCTACTTCTATTTGCATCTTTACTCTTCCAATCTATATCATAAAAATACGAAAAATATTTATATTATCATATTATCTCTATCAAATCTCACTTCCGCAAGTGGTCGCGAAGGGATTGACAACCCCTTTATTATGTTGGTTGCGAGGTTCTTGTTTGTTTGTGTAGGTGCGTGGGACTTCTGCGGAGCCTCCTACTGGATTGATACCTCGGTTCTCAAAAATTGAGGGAAATACTTACGCTACTTTGCTGCATCACCCTTTCCTCTTCAAGGAAAACCACACAAGCTCAAGACGTAGCATTGCCATAAGTCGCCTCGACCACTCGACAACCTGCATCGACTTGAGCCGCCACTTGGAGGGCACACGCCTGACCTGCCGAGCCTCTCTGCTCTTTTAGCCCATGCCTCCCTTCTGCAGCAGTGTTGAGTTCGGCCACCCTTGCGCAACCCCACGCGCATAGCTCCGCACCGCCCTGTTGAGCCGCCTGGCTCCGCCTCAGCCGTGAGCAGTTGTTAAGACCGCCCTCCACGGCTTCGTCAATCCACCTACAAACCATTACCAAGGCCTCTCCATCATCACACCACCTTGTTCTGCAGGCCACCGTCTCCCTCCAGTGTTGAAGCCTACTTGTGCCGTTGAGACCTCATCTCCGCCGGGTTTTGCTCGAACCCCACCGCGTTTGGAGAACACATGCATATGAATTAAGGATCTACAGTACTGTTAATTGAAAACCAGGGCTCAATGGATTTTTTTGGCTCGATGGTGTCATCGCAGAGCCGCCGTGACCAAGTCAAGTAGAGTCAACAGTGGTGGGGATTGCGGAGAGCAGGTCTCCAAGCAAGGTTTACTCGTTGAAGCCCAGCAATATACGTACATGATGTTATCAAGAAGAGGTTATTTGTTCTAGTCGAATCCGAGCACATGAGCCCGCAGGGAAAATATTTTGGCTATTTAAAAGTCTTCAACTGATCAAATAGTGGAGGTGATCGTGATGGTTTTGGTTTGACCTTATCGTCAGAGTGCTTACAACAAATTTATGATCTTCCCGAGACCACTGAATTGCTACATCCAACATCTCCTAGCACCATGGTGTCAATAGCACAACGTTTTGCAGTTATGATTTACACTGCGGACTTGGCAAAATGATTCCTTGAGTACTACTATTCTACGGAGATTAAAATATTAGGAAACCTACAGTTGCTAGTGACTTCATATCTGGTCGATTACCATCATGCGCTGGGTTTCGGGCGGATCATCTAGTGTCCAATTAAATCAGGTGTTATCCATCTAAATCTATTTTATTAGAATATATTATTTTCTTCAAAGAAACAATTACTCTAGTCTGCAATATAGTTTGAGCAGGATAATGATTCATTATAAAGGTGGTGTCATGCCATGCCTATTGAGTGTGCGTTAGCATCATCATGCACCGGCGTCTGCGCCCGCTTGCTCTTCAACGGGTGTGCGCGAGCCACCACCCATGCGGCCCAGTCTACATCAACATGATGCGGCTGACTCGCCCGTCCGCGTGGCTTACCACACTTGCAATTAACTCGCTCGTTCACATCGGCTTACGACGCCGCGACTGACTCATCTGTCCATGCATGCAGTCGATTCGTTCGTGATTTATTTCAGCATCACCATGGTGATCATCAACTCCGCGGTGGATAATTTCTATTCTAACATATCAGGTGAAATCCGTCCAGTATATTTTTATATTACATATTAATTTCTTTAAAAGAGCAATTACTCTGGCTTGCGATGTTTTTTGATGTAGGACAAATTGTCTACTGCAAAGGTGACCATCATGTCATGGAGTTTGTTGAATGACTCATACCGGGAGTATACAATGAGTGTTGTGAATATCATCAATTTGCTTCAAGCTTCTGGTTTACATAAATTTTATCATTCTCCTATTCAACTATATGCCGGTTTATATCTCGGTCAAGTATGGAGAATCTCAAGACAACTCCTCGAGTCGTCTTAAGACTCGGGGGCTACAATGACATGACTCAATATCCGGTTTAATATCCAGTTCAAAATCCGACTCAAGGGAAATATCTCTCCTGCAAAGTTTTGAGCTCTCAATATCCGGCTCAGCATCTGATTCAGGAGGAGGACATTTCTTGCAATTTCAAGTTCTCAGAAAAATTGAAGGTCACATGGGGGCTTCCTGCACAATGAGCATAGCTATTCATACCCTCTTGATCCGTTTTACAAGGCGTCTTATTGGTCACTTGGGGGCTTCCTGCTCAATCAGCATATCTATTCATACTCTCTTGATCCGGCTTCCATGCTAGAGGTTGCTTGGGGGCTTCTTACTCAACGCTTATAACTTTCGTACCCACTTGGCCGGCTTCCATGGCAGTAACTCTTTCTCAATCACACCCTGAACTTGTCAAGGTTAAAACGGCGGCTTTTGTCACGTGAGTGTAACGCCCAATATGTGACCCTATCCTAGAGGAACTCGAAGGTCGCACCAAGGATAGAAGGGCATATTGAAGTTGCTTTTGCAAGGTGGATATCATTACATCGTACCATTACTTAAAAGTTGGGATACATCCAAAGGCATGCAATGCCACATGAATACAGCAATACATCATACATGAGAACAACATCCGACTACGGATGCAACACAAACAGAAACTCAAGCAATATCCACCCTACTAGCCCAGGCTGCCGACCCAGAACCTATCCCCTGATCAAAGAAGAAGCAGAAGGAGAACTCCAAAGCAAGTAAACATCACTCTCACGTCAGATCATTGCATAACCTGCACCTACAACTGTTGTTGCAGTAATATGTGATCCATGAGGACTTAGCAATCCCATTACCATGGGTATCAAGACTAGCAAAGCTTAATGGGTATGGTAACGATAAGTGGTGAGGTTGCAGCAAGCGACTAAGCATTGTATGGTGGCTAAGTTACGAGTACAAGAATAAGGTGAGAAACTACGCAAACGGTTGCAAACTAGTAATGATCAAGAAGTGACCCTAAACTACTTACGAGTCAAACATAACCCCACCATGTTCTCTTCCCGAACTTTGTGGAAAAGAGACAATCACGATTACACAGGTGGTTGGTGTATTTTAATTCGAATCTGGTGTCAAGTTCTCTACAACCGAATATTAAAAACTCCCATCTGCCACATAACCACGGGCATGGTTTTCAAAAGATTAGACCCTGCAGGGGTGTCCCAACTTAGCCCATGACAAGCTCATGATCCACGGAGACAATCCTCCATCGTGGGACATCCAATCAACCTCGGGATCCCGGTGCACAAGACATTTCGACAATGGTAAAACAAAACCAGCAAGACCTCCCGACGTGCTGACACCTTGATAGTAGCCACGTGTATCTCGTCTCAGGCCACGACGGATGAGCGAAGCGTACATGATCCAAATACCCCAAGTTACCTAGGGGCGGTTGTCGGTGTCAAAACAGGCGGATCTCGGGTAGGGGGTCCCGAACTGTGCGTCTAAGGCTAATGGTAACAGGAGGCGGGGGACATAATGTTTACCCAGGTTCGGGCCCTCTCTATGGAGGTAATACCCTACTTCCTCCTTGATATCTTGATGAATATGAGTATTATAAGAGTTGATCTACCACGAGATCATAATGGCTAAACCCTAGAAGTCCAGCCTATGAGGTTATGATTGTTGTGGCTAAACCCTAGAAGTCTAATCCCTCCGGTTTATATAGACACGGGGGGGGGGGGACTAGGGTTGTACAAAGTCGGTTACAGAGAAAGGAGTCTACATATCCGAATCGCCAAGCTTGCCTTCCACGCAAAGGAGAGTCCCATCTGGACATGGGAAGAAGTCTTCTATCTTGTATCTTCATAGCCCAATAGTCCGACCAATGTATATAGTCCGGCTGTCCAAGGACCCATTAGTCCAGGACTCACTCAGTAGCCCCTGAACCAGGCTTTAAGGACGATGAGTCCGGCGCGCAGATTGTCTTCGGCATTGCAAGGCGGGTTCCTTATCCGCATACTCCAACATAGCCTTCTGAACATAGAAAACGTGTCCGGCTTTGCAAAACAAGTACCACACACAACCGTAGAGAGTATAATATTTCATGAGTCCAATCTGCTGACAACTTTTTGTAGTGTGACATCACGCCACTGCTCGGTCATTATTCTGAACTTTTTTAGCCTGTTGCTCCATATTTCGAGGTGCGTTCTCGCTGGCATGTCTTGTTGAAGTATAGATCGTGTCCCCTTATCACGGGATTCTCATCAATACGGGCATGGGTAACCCAACCGTGCCATCTGCACGACGCTTCTGGAATAGGCGAATTTTAAGGCGAGGGGGAGGCGCATGACTTTTACTGCCTTTATAAAGGGATAAGGATTCATCCTTGTTCACCCACGCCTTCTTCCTCCTCTGCCCATCCATTCTCGAGCTCCATCGCCCAAGCTCTCGCCTTCTCCGCCCAAAAAATCACTCCAATCATGCCCAGGCCTGGAGCAGGAGGCAAGTGGATGGCCTCCTCCGTCAAGAAGGAGGACATCAAGGAGCTTCGAGAGGCCGGGTACCTGGCCAAGGACATTACTCATCGACTTCCAGCCAAGGGACAGATCGTCCCCACCCCAGAGCCCTAGGAAAGGATGGTGTTTCTCACACACTTCGTCCGTAGGCTGGGATTCCTCCTCCATCCGTTCGTTCGCAAACTGATGTTTTACTACGGGCTAAACTTCCATGACTTGGCCCCCAACTCTATCCTCAACATATCGGCATTTATTGTCGTGTGCGATTCCTTCCTCTGCATCCCACCTCACTTCGGCCTATGGCTGAAGACCATCAATGTGAAGCCAAAGGTGGTGAGCGGCCAACAAGCAGAGTGCGGAGGCACCACAGTGGGCAAGATGCCCAATGTCACCTGGCCCGAAGGCTCCTTTGTGGAGACTTTAAAGGGGTGGCAGTCGGGGTGGTTCTACATCACCTAGCCGTGCGACTCCAATTGGGCGGTGGCCCCCGCATTTTGATCCGAAGTCCTGATGCGCCTCACCTCTTGGCAAGAGAAAGGCCTAGCCTGGGGCTCTTTAGACGAGCTGACAGGGCTCTAGATGTGCGTCCAGAACATGATAAACAAGAGAATCAAGCTTGTCAATGTGATCCAGGTTATGCCCGTTCGTCGGATCCTTCTGTGCCAGTGCCGGACTTGCTATTTGTGGGAGTTCGATACGGCCAAGCACCAGACGCTACTGGAGCTCTTCGGCATGGCGCACGAAGATATCTGGAAGGTGCTCTTCAAGGCCCGCGAGACACCACCGCCCATGATCGAGGATCATGGACTTAGCTCAAAACGCCAGGTTAATCCGGTAAGTTCTTTCATGTTTTCAAGGTATACCCTTTACTGTCATATTTGAGGAGGGAATCTAAGCTTCCCTACCAATTTTTTCAGGCCTAGATAGAGATAGCGGAGCGGATTAACTGTCCGGCTCCGCTACCCGAAGATCCAGAATCCCCACTTATGACAAAGATGTTGTTTCCGGCACCTTATCAGGTGCCGGAGAAGAAGGCCAAGAAGAAGGCCAAGGGGACCAGAGATGGTCTTCGTCACAAGGGCGCATCGGACGCAATGTTCGAAGATGCCTAGGATCACTCCTCCGTTGCCGAAGGTGACGAGGAAGAGGAGGAGGAAGAATAAATCCATCCCCCCCCCACTAGGGGGAGAAAGAAGAGGACGGCCTCCACACATGGGGAGGTCGAGGCGTCCAAGAAGGGGAAAACTTCCCTTCCGGACAACTCCGCGGTGGCCACCAACAGCAACGGGGAGTGCGAGCCCAGGGTCAAGCCCATGACCAAATCGTAAGTGTCCAGACACGATAGTATTTCCGGCCTTTTTTACTTTATAGTTTTTTAATGTGCTGGATCATGCACTTGCAGTCCGGCTTGGTCCAACATCGAGTTATCATCCTCTTCGGAGGGATTGCTGGACCCGTCGGCGATGAACGACGGGTCCCTTCCGATGGCCTCCTCCCCCAAGGCCACGGATAGCACCGAGGTGTTGTCTTAAAGGATCCCAGGATGGGGAGAGGCTCAGGAGGCCATCCCAGTGGTGTCGGAGGGTAAAACCCCAGTTGCCGAACACATGGGGGGACAGACCCCTATGGACACCGATGGTGGGGGCCGTATCCAATTTGGCCCCCAGCCGAATACAGCTCCGGAGGCCCATGTGGCTCCGGACTTAGGCACGCTGCCTCTTTTGAAAGAGGGGGGTGAGCAAACTCCACCGGTGACCTCTGTCCATCCAGAGGCACCAGATAGATTGCTCGAAACGCTGCGAGGCGCTTCCATTGTTGAGGAACACCGTACTCTTATGAGTACGGTGATTGAGAAGATCCAGTCCCCCAAAAGCGGACTGACCGAAGCCTGTACTAGCCTTCTAACAGGCTGTGAGGTAAATAATATAACTGGAAAAAGAATGTCACAGGATAGACAATAGCCCCTGATGCTCCATCCGGTGTTCGGAAAGAAAAGCTGAACAGAGGATCAAATAATTTTCACAGGAGTCTAATCTGATATGTCTATGTGGATAAGCAGGCATCACTGCTGGCTGCGACCGCTCATACTACGGAAGTCTCCGGACTGAAGCAGAATTTGGAGCTGGCCGAGGAAGAGCTCGGCCATGTGAAGAAGCAGTTGGAGGACAACCAAGGTATGTAGTAACCTGTGCGTATATTTAGGAAGGATGAATGGTTCATGCTGACTAAAGTGTCATGAACTTTATTAGGGGCCACGACCGAAGTAGCGTCCCTCAAGAAGGCGTTGGCCGAGGCCCAGGACAAAGCGGCCAAGGAACGCGCCACACGCGAGAAGCAGGAGGCCCGGGTCAGGGAGGTCCAGCAAGAGCTTCAGGACACCGTCAAGAAGTATGAGTCCTTGGAGCACGATTTTAAGGATCGAGAGTCCGAACTTGCAAAGGCCCGCCAGAGCGCACAAGATGCCTGAGCTGAAGCCCAGAGCGCCCTCCAGGAGATCCAGGTGGCCAACAAAATCATGGTGGGTAAGGCTTTTATAATGCAGAGCAAATATGTGAAGAAAGGTTCGTTTTACTAACCCAGATTTGGAGTTCTCCAGGGGCGTTTGCGGATCTGCCGCGCAGCGTATCAGACGCTGCCGAGTTCTATCAAGCCGAAGAGGGGAGCTCTATGGAGAAGCTATTTTGTTCTCAATACATTGGACCAGAACATCCAGTGCCCTTTAGCGGTCAGCTGAAACAGCTGTCGAGCTGCATAAGGCGGCCGAACTAGCCATGAAGGACTTAATAATCTGGCTATGGCCCGTCGAGCCCATGCCCAGCAGCTACTTCGGACTCATGAGCGACTTGTCAGTGCCTGCCCATGGCTTGAAGCCATCAAGCGGTCGGTCTGTATCGAACACGCGTGTATGGCCTTTGCCCACGCTAAGATGCATTGGGCAAAGATGGACGCCACGAAGCTGATGACCGAGGGGCCGCCTGAGGGCAAGGAGCACCGTTGCCCTGAACTGTATTTTGACAGTGTCCTGGAGGGATCCCACCTGGTGGCGGAGCAATGTGCCAAGGATATCATATTCCCATGAATACATTCATGTTATCCTGTCCTGTAATATGAAACAAGATCTTTATGTAATATGATGCTTGTTTATTTAAAACTTCACCTCCTGTGCAGCCATTTATGAAATCTGAGAGTTGGCCAGTTGTCAGCTTCTGCCCCCACATAGATAGTACGAGGGTGTTCGGGATAAATCTAAACAATCCTTACTCCAAATTTTGGTCCTTAAAGGAGGTGTTTAGCTCAGCGAACAAGGAAATTAGACTTACGGCTTTATCACCCTCACTTAGCCATAGGAGTTTGATAATGAAAATTTTGGCGCAACCCCTGGTGTTCGAAAGTCCGAACTTGGGGCGCTATACACGCCTAATCGGATAAAAACCGACTCATCGCGTAATGCGGAAAAATCTCTAAGGATTTGAAACCTCTCGAACAGCTGACCATCTCTCGCCGCATCATGACAGTCAGTTTTTGGCTTTCTCTACTAAGGTGCTCGTCTGGAAGAAACGGGACACAAGCACAGTAGTTCTCCCTTTACTACCCTAGCCGATATAGCAGAACGCAAGGTAGTAAGCATAGGAGCCGTGCAACCCAACTATTGACCAAAGACATGATTCGGAGCCGATGCATATAATGCTATAAGTTCGGGGTGCCAAACTACACTATAAAAATGTTCGGACTTTATTGCTGTGTTGTGGGGTATGATGAAGCCCCTAGCGAATTAAGGCATACCAGAGTGTACGGGTGCAATATATAAAAAATACAAAGACAAGGAAAAAAATCAACTAATAAGCTGACGTTGCAAATATTGAGCCGCAAGTTATTTTCCATTGTAATTTGTTTAATACGTCAAGGCGTATTTGTACAAGGAATGTGATAAGAAAATAAGGCTATTTGACATGCCATTACCAAGGGCGAGCTGCGTGCGGGTATTTAAAACAGGTATAACGATCGTTAGCAGAGACCACCTGGGTTTCCCTTGTACCTCAAAGCTCCTTGCCTTCTTGGTGTATCCGTCCCGTAATAGATCTGATGTTTTAGGTTATCAGAAAAGCCTCGAGAAGAGAAAAACATGAAATGAAAAAGAAAAAGTGAAGGTGTGCGGATCCAGGGGTGGTTAAGCCACCT